>NC_061095.1:19414208-19450374 GCF_015104395.2 Macrobrachium nipponense | reverse complement strand
TCGACAGTTGTGCGAACATCTGCTCAAATTTCGTCCCCAGGGCGGAGAGACTTGAGAGCCGACCATCTCGCCCACCTGTTGCATCACCACTGCTGAGAAAGCAGTGGGATCAAGGTGCTGGGTCCCGCTCCTCCCACCGGCGTTACCGGAGTGGATGCGGTGGAGGCCGGAGAAGGCATTGGCTCGGCGGGAGCGCGAGCCTTCCTCCTTAGAAGACTTGCTTCTAGAGCTCTTCGAGTAAAGAAGAGCTCGGCTTGGCCTTCACCGCGTCAGCGTAAGAAGTCGAAGACTTCTTAGCCGAGGAAGACGAAGATGACTTCTTAGAAGTCGTCTTAACTAGGGTCTTCGGTTCTCTCTGTCCCTTCACCTTTCCTGGGGGTACAGAGAGAGCGGAGCGGGTAGGGATCTCAGATCCACAAAGCCTTGGAAAGAAGCGCTTGAAGAAGGGACAGGAGAAGATCCAGGAGCGCCTAAGGAAAGACCTTGGGCGCCCGACACACCTACCTCAACCAACAAATCCTCTGCCCCTACCGCCATAGGCTCAATGTTGAGTCCAGGGTAGCGACGTCCGGGACCAACTCCTGTGTGGCTACGACCCCGAAAGATTGCTGCATTTCTTGCTGGATGGAGGCTATGAGAGGGCTGCGGACAAGGGTCAACATACCCTGTTGACTTGCCCCGCGGGGAAGATCTGTACGGCCAGCTTCTTGTCTAGGATGTAAGGCTGGCCTTTGGCGGCGTTCTTCCCGAAGCCGCCTACCCACGCTTTCAGGTAGCAAGGGCGACCTCCCTCACACCAGCAGCCTGAAAGAAAAGGTGAGATGAGCTTCTAATGGCGGAACGGGGTTTAACAACTTATGTCTAAGAGTTGTTAGTAAAATGATAAAGAAGTCTATAATCGACTTACCCCCTCCACCAGCTGACTGACTAGGTCGTAACAGATGGCGCAGGCTTCCGGGTGCCAGACGATCATATCGTTGTACGGCGTGGCACATGGAGCGTGAGACCTGCACTCATCGTGGCCGCAGGGGTCGTACAACGTCGCGTTGCATCCCAGGACCTGACAGTGGAAAGATACATAAGTATCAGGAGAACACTTACAGCCTAACAGTTGCTCCGCTGGTGCCGGAGCGAGAAAGTTAGATTAAACCAGAGCCCCGCCATAATACGTGTGGTAGCAAAATGGTTGGTTGTCCTAGGCTATTGCTCCGCTGGCGGCGGAGACAAGAGATAGAATCCAACCAGATGTGGTAAAGGTAAAAGGAAAACGACGGATAATGGCGGGGATGGTAAACATATGATAATAAATTAAATCATCGTAAAATAGGGTAATATCCTTAAAATAACAATAATATCAAACCTTTCTCCACCCGTCTACTAGAAGAGTGCCCCGGGTAAGAAGCAAGCTCCCTTCCGGTAGCAGGGGAGAGATGTAAGGATATAGAGGCAAGCAACCGACCACTAGTAGTGACCACCCCGCCCGCTGGCGGAGCCAGTAATCTATAACCAAAGGTGCCCGGCTGCGGCGGAAGGCTCCGTTCGTTATAGAAAGGGAAGGGAAGGTGGCTGAGCAACTGGGGAAGGGGGGGAGGGTCTCGGCGTAACACGGCGGGAGAGAGAGAGGGGGGGGGTGGCCTACTCCTCCCCGTCTCAACAACTACCCGCTCGGAAACCCGGTACCCTATGAGTGGTCGCCCTATACCCCCCGCTGGGAGGAACCCCTGGCCACCTCAGAGAGAGAGGGAGGAAGGCAACTGAGGTTGTCAAGACAACCAAGGGGTCCCCCAGCGCCTCCCTATACCTGGTAGGGAGGGAAGGGGAAGGGGAAGGTGCGATGGAACACGTGACCGCAAGTGGCCTAAGCCGCGAGCACACAACCGTGGGAAGGCCACGTGAACCAGGCTGTACCAATACATGGGACATGCACCTAGGCTAGCCTAACACCCTAAATAGAATAAATTTACATCGTAAAGATGGAAAAGACACTTTTAGTAGAAGAAAAAGAAGCCCAGGAGGAGGCAAACTGTTCCGAGGAACAGAAGCCTACTCGGAGCCAGTGATAGCTGATGAAGAGCAAGAGCCGGGATGCTGGGCTGGAACATAGAATAGCCCTAAATACCAAAACTAAGAGAAATGGTAAAGGGGCTAACCTAGCTAAAACTCTATGTAAAAAAAAAACGATGAACGTAATATAGAAAGTTTAAAATTCCCATAAGTATAAGAAGTCCCAGTATGGAGGACCGGGAAATTCTTAACGAGGCAGCATGGCGCCGCCACGAGACAACCGGGAAACCGTATATGACCTATTAGAAGGAAAATACTGGTTCCCGGAAGACAAAAATACAGTAAAACATTACTTATGAGGCACTTAACTTAGCCGTTGCGATGGCGAACGTTTCATGATGAATGGTGATAAAATTCTCGAAAATAGCACAAGCACAAAGAGAATGCGTCCGAACGCTGGCGCTAATTATTAAGGATGACCGCTAGGGGCGCTGTTGTCCGTGGCGTCCTCTAGTAGTAGTAGTAGCGGCCGCCGCATCACCTGTTGGTATCAGCTCTCTCTTGTGGGGATTCTGATTGGAAGTTCTAATTGGTGAATGTCTCGTGGTAGTGTTCCCACTCGCCCCCCCTATTGCCATACCGACACTTCTTTTTAAGAGTGAGCGAGTCAGTTTTTACTGACATTTTTCTTAATTTTGTTTTTTCTCTGGTAATTTTAGATTAATTTTACCTAGAAAGAATGATATTAAGGATCCTTTCATAGGCCGACACGAGCTGAGCCCAGAAAAGGGATTTTGACGTAGGAAAAATCTATTTCTGGGCGGAGGAGGAAGCCGTGTCGCACCCAGTGAAACTCCCCCCCTTTTTTTTACCCCCCCTTTTTCCTTTTTTCCCCCCCCTTGCTGTGCACCAAGCTTCTTTGCTATCGATAAGTATGACGCCGCAGTCCCCTTCAACAGGGTAGCTGGGTGTGACCTATAGGTCGGCTCCCCGTTTTCAGGGTCTTTTCGATGAGGAAAAGGCTAATTGGAGGGGTTACTGTGGTAGTGTTTAACACTCGCCCCAGTTCTATACCGACACCTTTTATTTAGGTGAGCGAGTCAGAGACTTCTGACATGTCCAATTAGCAGTTCTCTGGTATCATAGCAATATTTACTAGAAATAGTGCTAAAGAGGACACATTTCACTGGGCGACACGGCTTCCATCGCCCAGAAATAGATTTTTCCTACGTCAAAATCCCTTTTTTGGTAGTCACTGTTGAGTCCTCAAGGATTCCTATGTATGATATCCAGAGCTCTATGGTGACCAGACTAATGTCAAAGAATTTTCTTTTCTTTTCTGGGTTTGACCTGTGTCTGCCGGTGAAAAGTCCTGTAGCTCACTTTTCTAAGTATAAATAGATTCTAGATATACCAGAGAAAAAAGCTAGCATGGTATGCTGAGGTTACTACCCTCGCGCGAGCATCCAGAGGGTGTCGGGTCTAAAGTACAAGGCGAGTGAAAGCCACTACTCACAGGTCTTCTGCCAATTAGAAGATTCCTTTCCATAATCCCTCCCACGGCGAGAGCCGTTACGAAGATTACTCTCCCACCTACTCGCTCTCGCTCTTGCTACTACCACCCGACCCGCCGCGCCATCTACATTCCTGTAACTAGACTTTGTGATGATCGCACGCGTCTTCAATTGCTCCCTTGGTGCCTTAAATTGCCGAAGCTACGTCTTCCGTGGAACTCTCTGCTTCTTCAATCCAACTTGAGTATTCCAAATTGTGTTTTCGTAATTCGTATGGTTACGATGCATTCCATTTTTAGCCTTCGGTCCCTTAAAAAACGTACTGGGTGCCGCTAGTTAATTCGCCATTTGAGTGCGTCATCAGACACGTGCGTCATTATTATAGGTTATTTCCTTTATTTTATTCTTATTTTTATGTCAATTTTATATTTCATATCATATATGTGCCTTTTAGGGCTACTAGCTAGCCTATCGTATTTATCATCGTAAAGGAGGGAGTCCTCTCTCTCTCTCTGCCGATACGAGACGTGCATATGTTATTGTTTTAATGCGAACCAGATAGGTTTTTGATTTACGCACGTTCATGATTTTTTATCACTGAAGAGGTTGGATGAGTTGCTTTCTTTCCCTAGCTTAACCAACCACGCCTAGATTAGGTTTGGAAGGTAGGCTAGGTGCCCCTACCCCTATACCTGTACTCTCTCCCTGTCCGCGCTATGGTGCTAACGGGGAGGATATCAAGGATAGTGGTTTATCTGACCTACCTGACTGGATCCATAATGATCTCGGAGAGTTAGGTTAGATCCATGCTGGGTATTTTCCTTACACCTTATGTTCCTCCTGCAACTCTTCCATGATACCTCATTATTGTATTGTATATTATATTGTTTATTGTATACTATTATATTGTTTATGCACATTTATGATTTTCATATCACAAGAGGTTGGAGGAGTTGCTTCCTTTCCCTAGCTTAACCGACCAGGCCTAGATTAGGCTTTGGAAGGTAGGCTAGGTGCCCCTACCCCTATACCCTTACCTCTTCCCCCGTCCACGCTACGGTGCTAACGGGGAGGATATCAAGGATAGAGAGTATCTCTCTTGTCATACTGTTGGACCTATCCTCCCTACCTGACCAGATTGAAAATTTCGAGTATGGAGGGTTTGGTTGAGTGCCCACCGTCCACGCCAGGATGTCCTTGGAGGTTTATCTGGCCTACCTGACCGGATCCATAGTGATCTCAGAGAGTTAGGCTAGACCTATGCTGGGTATTTTTCTTACATCTTATGTTCCTCTTGCAACTCTTCCATGATACCTCATTATGGTATTGCATATTATATTGTTTAGTGTATCTTGTATTTGCACATTTATGATGAGCATTCATACAGTATCAGTGATGTTTCATATTACGTGCTTAATTTTAACCGACCAAGTTAGGATTGGTTGGAGGAAGGCCTAACGCGTCATGATGTCCTTTGGGGTTTTAAGAAAGATTGATTTGTTTATATTCTAGCCTCTGGCCACCCATTGATTTGATTTATTCTAGCCTCTGGTCTACCCCCCCAGCTTCTTAAGAGCGTGTTCGTGCCTATCTCTGCGTAATTTTAGCATATTGTACATGTAAAATTGTTAGGCTACTAGTAGCCTATCGCATTTATCACGGGAGAGGAGAGAGTCCCCTCTCTCTCTCTCTCTCTCATGGTGTGAGACATGCATGAGTTATTGTTTAATACGAACCAAATAGAGGTTGAATTATGCACGTTGATTTCATATCACTGAGAGGTTGGTAGAGTTGCTTTCCCTCCCTGGCTTAACCGACCAAGCCTAAGTTAGGCTTGGAAGGTAGGCTAAGTGTCCCTACCCCATGTACCCTTTATGCCTCTCCCCCTGTCGGCGCTACAGTGCTAGAGGGAGGATGTCAAGGATAGAGAGCCTTTCTCTTATCACATTGTTGGACCTATCCTCCCTGCCGATCTAGATCAAAAAATTCGAATTAGTAGGTTGGTCGAGGGCCACTGTCCACATCATGATGTCTTGGAGGAGATTTGGCCTGCCTGTCCGGTTCTGTAATGATCTCGGAAGGTTAAGCTAGATCCATACTGGGTATTATCCTTTTGCCTTATATTCCTTTGCAACTCTTCCATGATGCCTCATTATTAATTGTATATATTATTCTTATATATTGTCTATTGTATTGCTGTACATTAAGTGGTCTGGTTTGTGTATCGTCTTGGCCTTCCTCCTTTTAGTACAACCTTTAGTAGTAGGCCATGTCCTCCCAGTTGAGAGCGATCACCGATCGGTCGCTGTACCAATCACGATGGGCAGATAGGCCCAGTCGGCCTACTACCCCTACAGTAGTAGGCTACACAGCTTCAATAGGTGACCATCTCTGATGGGTGGGGGCCAGACGATCACGACCGACCACCCCACTACCACATACCTACCCCACCCCCCCCCCCTTTCCCCCACTCCTAGCTCGGCTTTGCCGTACGCTATAACTCGCGGTGCTAGTAGTCTTATCAATGACGACACGCTCAAGTTTTCACTAAGTAGGGAAAAAAAGAGAGTAGTGGGAGCGGTGGGGTTACTGGTATTATACGTAATCCCTAAGTCTCGAGTGGATAGCTCCGCCGGCCTTATAGCGGTAATGGTACTGCACCAGCCGGCGGATATCGCTCCGGATTGTGCATTTACACAGCTCCGCCGCTCGGTGGTCTCTCTCCCCAGTTGTCCGCCCCGGCTACGGGTTCGGGCTAGGAGCTACGCTCCCCCCAATAGAGGCGGGCAGGTTCAGATAGAGGAATTATCTTCCCCTGATCCTCCACCGCTATTCAGCCCGTTCCGCCAGCATTACTTATGACAATGAGAGATGAGACTTTGAGCAGGCTAAGCTTTGGGGAAATTCCTTTCTGAAGGGATCCAAACCAGCTCCGTCAGCAGCGACTGAGTCATCTCCGCCCCTCGGCCGTCGACTTAGTCTGCCTAAGTTGCCTGCTGGCCAAGGATTCTCTCCCCCCCTAAGGGGTCGAGAGCCAAGTCCGCCAGATCCAAGGCGACAGAGTCTGGATCTGACCATGAGACCCTTGCTAACCTTCTAATGTCGAAGGTTAGGGAAGCAGTTGATGAGAGGTTTGAGTCATTACGACTCGCCTTGGGCTCTGACACCTCCAGCCAGGCAATAACATCTCTGGCCGAGAGGATCAGGCCCCTGGAGGATATGCTGACCGGATTTCTACCACTCCGCATCCCCGGCGCTGGCTACGTCAGTGACGGAATGCGTCAAAATAAAACTACCACCATTTGATAAGAACAGCCCGTGGCGGTTAGCTTTACATGCCCCATTCTCGGATGGGAAGTTAACAATTGAAGGGTGTGGAACCCGTCCGTTGGAGGGCTTTGAGTTCTTCCCAGAGGGTCTCCAATTTCTTTTTCTTGGATTTGTCAGACTAGCGGAACACGCGCTAGTCGGAATAGACAAGGTCCCGAAGGAGACAGTGATCTTCCCTAGGGACCAAGCCCAAGCTTTGGGTTTGCACTCTCTCCGACTGGGATTGCGTCAACACTGAGTTGACGCCACACAAGGGTACCTACACCATGTTTGTGACCCCAGCCAACGTTCCGTCGCCCTGTACAGACAAGGTAGCGGAACTAACCCCACAAGCGGCAGCAGAGGACAAACCCCTACCGGTACTAAAGGGGACAGAGGCTACCTCTCTTCTCTTCCCCGCAGGTAGGGAGTTTTGGAACAAACGCTCCGGCCACGTTTACAGCAGGTAAACTTGACCTGGATTGCGCTTCCTACTATTTTCCGAGAAGCTGCCTAAAATTCCAGACCGTTTAATCAAGGCGGAATTTGAAGCAAGATCAAGTCTAGGAAGATCTATCAACTCCGTCACTACGGCGGAGTTGGTAGCCTCCACTTACCTTGACGAACAGGTGTTCCGGGTCGTGACGAAAGGTCTACTACAGACTTTCCAGTTGGACCTCTACGACTTTTGCGATGGCAAGACGAGCTTGTAAGAAGTAGTCCTGGCGCGGGTGCCTCGATAAGGCACGAACCTAATAGGCTGATAAAATCCTCAATATGGGGAGAAAACTTGTTCCCGGAAGACGAGGTTAACAACGTCTCTCGAGAAGCAGCCAGAGCCAACGAGAGCCTCCGGGTCCTTCGGGTACTCCCCTTCAAACGGAAAATTGAGACCCCCGGACAACAAACCAGACCCAAGAAGAGGACAAGGAGATTCAATCCTTACAAGCCTCCTGTCCTCTAATGGTCGTACAAGCGGTCCCGGTTTCACAAGTCGGTAAGCCTTCAACATCTAAGGCTCATCCGCAGCAGCAGTTTGTTTACTACAAATTCTGCCAGCCCAACAGCCTTCAACCTCCACACCTATAATGACCTCAGCAGCCTTTACCCCGCCTATGAAGTAAGGGATCTATTTCGCAGCCACAACAGGCATTGCAGGAAGTAGCAGGGCCCAGAGGTGGCTCCCGGCTACGAGGCAGACCAAAGGGTAGAGGCTTCCAAGGAGGTAGAGGTAAACAGACCTGCAACCAGTCAGTGAGAGCCTGCAGGTAGGAGGGAGATTATCTCTTCCGGGACCAATTGGACCTTCAGTCCATGGGCCCCACAGTATAGTCTCAAAAGGTCTGGGGTGGAAATGGGAGAAAGGGCCACTTCACCATTAAATTTTATCAAGATACCAACAGCAGACCTTATAGACTATACCAAAGGTCTCCTGCAGAAGAAGGCCATAAAAAGAGTGAAACGACTAGAGTTTCAAGGACGTATGCTCAGTGTCCCAAAAAAGGACTCGAACAAAAGAAGAGTGATTCTGGACTTGTTCCGTCTCAACTCATACATTCATTGGAACAAGTTCCGCATGTTGACAGTCTTGCAGGTGCGGACCTTACTTCCTGGTGGGGCCATCACCACCTCTATAGATCTTACAGATACTTACTATCATGTTCCAATAGCGAGCAACTTCTCTCCGTACCTAGGCTTCAGGCTAGGAAACAAGGCTTACTCATTCAGAGTCATGCCTTTCGGGCTCACATCGTGCCCAGGATATTCACAAAACTAGAAGAGACGATAGTTTCAAGAAACTAAGAACCCAAGAGGTTAGTTAGTAGCCTACCTAGACGACTGGCTCATTTGGCAGCCAGCGTTGAAGAGTGCCGCAAATCAACAGCCAGAGTGATAAAATTCTTTGAAATTTCTGGGCTTCCAGATAAAACAGGGAAAAATCTCGGCTTGTTCTGGCTTCCCGCTTCCAATGGCTGGGGATCCAATGGGACTAATAGACACAAGCTATCTCTTCCACCCAAGAAGGCCAAGGAGATAGCAGCGGCTTACAAAACAGTTCCTCAAGAACAAGAAGGCGTCCCGGCGTACCCAAGAGAGAATCCTAGGTTCGCTGCAGTTCGCGTCAGTAACAGACGTCCTATTAAAAGCCAGATTGAAGGATCAATCAATCAAGTGGAGAAAGAGAGCCAATATCATCTCAGGGACAAGATCTCAATAATTTCCACCTATTCTAACAGAGGCTTTCGTCCATGGACGAAACGCCGGGAACCTGGCCAAGTCAGTACCACTGCAATTCCCTCCGCCATCTCTAACCATACTCATGGACGCATCACTGAGCAGCTGGGTAGGATATTCACAATACATTAGTACTCGAGATACGAAAGGCTCAACTTACGAAAAACTCGAGATATGAAAGCTAACACGAAAAATGTTACCGCTCTACATACGAAAAGTTTTCAAGATAAGAAAGGTTTCTGAAAGTCCAAGATTCGCCCCATAACAATTTTGAAACTCGCGCCGCACGCCGCCATCTTAGTTATAGTAGACTCGCCACCATCCTCCTGCTCTCCCATTTGTTCCTGATGTTAGCCAAGCCATGAGATCCTTCTCTCTAATTGGACAGCATCCCTCCCATCATGCAACTTCTATACGTACGTGTTGGCGTGCCTTAGCTCAGCCACTACCACACCCAAAACTTTACCGTATGCAATTGGCATTCATTCGGTCCAACGATTTCGTTTAGTAGCGTAAAATTCGTTAGTGATTTCGTTGCAGTACATTATCGTGTTGTGCGAAGACTGTATTGTGCAACTTTACGTAAATTAACGTACAAGATTAACGTAGTCATGGGTCCCAAAGAAAGTTGAAATTCACGGAAAGAAGCGCATGCTCTCTTTGGAGACAAAGATGGAGATCATAAAGAAGTACGAAGCTGGTATGCGATTGAGTGTGATTGCAAAGGAATACGGCCCGTAATCCGTCGACAATAGGCACCATCCTTAAACAGAAGGATGCCGTCCAAATCAAAGCAACTACACCGTCGAAGATGGGACATCACTATTTTGTCCAGCAAGAGGAGCCATGTGCACGATGAGATGGAACGGCTGCTCCTCGTCTGGATAAAAGACAAAGAAATCGCTGGCGATACAGTAACGGAGACGGCAATCGCTAACAAGGCCAGAGCTATTTTCAGCGATTTTGATTGCGCAGCGGAAGACGACGGAGGGGAAGGGACTTCAACGCCAACCCCAGACTTCAAGGCTTCGCATGGCTGTTCGAGAAATTCCGTAAACGGACTGGCATCCATTCAGTGGTGCTCATGGGGAGGCTGCCAGCTCGGACACGAAAGCGGCCGAAGCCTTTAAAAAGACGTTCGACGAGATGATGACCAAGGAAGGCTACAGTTCTCAGCAAGTCTTTCAACTGTGATGAGACTGGCCTTTTTTGGAAACAATAGCCTCGTCGGACATACATCACGGAGGAAGAGAAGAAGCTACCCGGGCATAAGCCTATGAAAGACAGGCATACGCTCGCACGTTTGTTTCGAACGCCAGTGGGGATTGCAAAGGTGAAGCCCCTACTGGTGTATCACTCCGAGACTCCTCGAGCCTTCAAGGCCCACAAAGTGTTGAAGGAGAAGCTTCAGTGATGTGGAGGGCTAATGCAAAAGCCTGGGTAATGAGGCTTTTGTTCACCGAGTGGGTAAATCTGTGTTTTCGGCCCGACTGTGAAGAGTTTTTTGGAAGAGAAGCGCCTCCCCCTGAAATGTCTGCTGGTGTTGGACAATGCCCCTCCCCACCCTCCTGGCCTCGAGAAGATATCCTAGCAGAGTATTCCTTCTTTAAGATTCTTTTTCTTCCGACCCAACCACCCTCTCCCTCCAGCCATGGACCAGCAAGTGATAGCGAACTTTAAGAAGCTGTACACGAAACATCTTTTCAGAAGATGTTTCGACATCACCGATACCACAAATCTCACCTTGCTGAAATGAATTTTTGGAAGACATATCGACATCGTCATTTGCATCCGACTCATCGACCAAGCTTGGCAGGAGGTTTCGAGGCGAACCTTGAATTCCTCGTGGAGGAAACTCTGGCCTGATGCCGTATCCGCCCGAGACTTCGAGGGGTTCGACGTGGGCGAAGCTGGTGCTGCAGAGTCCGAAACAGTTGACGATCCGAAACTGTTTCCAACCAGATCTTGACGAGATCGTTGCACTCGGCTAGTCCATGGGGCTGGTCGTCGACGAGGACGACATCAACGACCTTCTTGAGGAGCACCAAGAGGAGCTTACGACGGATGACCTGAAGGAGTTGGAGGCCATGCAACATAATGTCGTTCAAGAGGAGTTCTCTAGCAGCGGCGATGAAGAGGAAGAGGAGCCTTGACATTGGCAGAAATTAAGGATGTCTTAGCTGCTTTTCATAAAGTGCAATCGTTTATCGAAAAAAGACACCCTGAAAAGGCTCACACAGGTCGTATGCTTGCGCAGTTCGATGACGTTTGCCCGAGTCATTTCAGGAACATTGTGAAAAGTAGGCAGAACAATCTTCCTTGGTATCGTTATTTTTGTTTTTTAAAGAGGCCTTCAGCATTAGCAGGAGTAAGCAAAAAGAAAGAACCAGTGATAAAAAACAGAAAGTGAAAGCAAAAAGGAAGAACTAAGTGATGAAAAACAGAACGTTGAAAGCAAAAAAGGAGAACCAAGTGATAAACAGAACGTTGAAAGTGGTGATGAAGTTAAAATTCTGTAAAAAAAAAAAAAAAAAACCTACGTAAAAGTAAAAAAAGTTAAAAAAAAAAAAAAATTAATTTTTAGAATTTTTGTAAGTAAGTTAGTTAAGTGTACAGTGTTAATGTGTTTCGTAAATTTTAAGTTTTATAGTTTTCTTAAAGTTATAATGTGTTTTCAGTAAAGTTAAGGTGTACATTTACGTTACGTGCGTATGCCGTTTGTCCTCCTCCTCCCTGCCGCCAATTTCGGAGATTGCCTCACTTTCGAAGGTTAAGCCATTTTACGTTACAGTAATAATAGTCACTAATATTTACTTTACAGGTTTTTGCATTTTTAGTCTTAATTTAGGTATTGAGTGGTCCAAATTGTTGTAGTATTTCATTGTTTATAGGTCAATTTAGCTTTATTATGAAATTTAATGGGGTGTTTTTGGAGGGCTTGGAATGGATTAGCCATTTTACATGTAAATGTGTTCCAAGATACGAAAAACTCATTATACGAAGGCCGCCTTGGAACGGATTAATTTTGTATCTCGAGTACCACTGTACAAGAAAGTACAGGGAACATGGATATGTTCCGCCAGTTCCATATCAATGTTCTAGAAGCTATGGCAGTTTTCCTTGGGCCTTGAAACGACTGGCTCCGGCCAGGAACAATCAATCATGTGAGAGTAGTCTCGGACAGCTTAAGTGCATAAACAGAGGAGGCTCCAGTTCAAGCAAACTAAATCACGTATTGATTGCGATATTCTCATTGGCGGCGAAAAATCATTGGCACCTGTCAGCAATTCACCTGGCAGGAGTAAAGAATGTTATCGCAGACGCACTTTCCAGAACAACTCCACTGGGATCGGAGTGGTCCCTGGACAGGAAGTCATTCCGGTGGATTTGCAATCAAAGCCTGGACCTTCAAGTAGACCTATTCGCCACAGAATCCAACCACAAACTACCATGTTACGTGGCACCCAACCTGGACCCTCTAACTTACTCCACAGATGCGATGTCCATAGATTGGAACAATTGGCAGAAGATTTACCTATTTCCACCGGTGAATCTTCTGATGAAGGTCCTGCACAAGCTAAGATCTTTCACAGGACAAGTATCATTGGTGGCACCCAATTGGCCAAAGAGAAACTGGTTTCTGCTTCTTCTAGAACTGAAGCTCCGACCCAAACGGATCCCTCGTCCAGAACTGACACAGACAGTACAGGCTTCACCTTACAATCCCCACTGGCGTTGGAACAAAGTGCGAGCGTAAGCCTGTCTTTCATAGGCTTATGCCCGGGTAGCTTCTTTTCTTCCTCCATGATGTATGTCCGATGAGGCATTTTTTTCCGAAAAAGGTCAGTTTCGTCACAGTTGAAGACTTGCTGAGAACTGTAGCCTTCTTTGATTGTCATCTCGTCGAACGTCCTAATAAAGGCTTCGGCTACTTTCATGTCCGAGATGGCAGCTTCCCCATGCCGCACCACCGAATGGATGCCAGTCCGTTCCAGGAATTTTACAAACCACTCATGAGAAGCCTTGAAGTCTGGGGTCGGCGTCGATGTCCCTTCTCCGTTGTCTTCGGCCTGGGCAATCAAATCGCCGAAAATAGTGCTGGCCTTGTGGCAGATTGCCGTTTCGGTTATCATATCGCCAGCGATTTCTTTGTCTTTTATCCATACAAGAAGCAAGCTCTCCATCTCATCATGCACATGGCTCCTCTTGTTGGACACAAAATTAGTCACGCCCTTGAAGGTGTAGCTGCTTGAGGGCTTCCTTCTGCTTAAGGATGATGCCTATCGTCGACGGATTTCGGCCGTATTCCTTAGCGATCACACCACTCAACTGCATGCCAGCCTCATACTTCTTGATTATCTCCATCTTTGTCTCCATAGAAAGCATCTTCTTCTTTCCATGAACTTCAGCAACTTTCTTGGGACCCATGACTATACGTAATTAAGATATGTACTAATTAAGTTCACACACAACACGATAAAGTACAAAGCAAATTCACTAACACGAATTTACATCAACAAATGAAATCGTATATGTGAACGAATGAATTCCGCGTGTGTACGATAACGATGCTGCTACAGAGTGGCTGAATGACGCCTTTACGTAGAGCATGATGGGGTAATATGCTGACCAATAGGGAGAGCAGGATCTTACGGCATGACTAGCATCAGGAACCAATGGGAGAGCGGGAGGATGGTAGCGAGTCTACTCAGTTGGCGGCGCGCGAGTTTTAAAATTGTTCTCGGTGGTCCGGGCGAATCTCGGGACTTTACAGTAACACCCTTTCGTAACCTGAATTATTTTCGTATGCAGAGAGGCAAAAATCTTCGTATTTTCTTTCGTAACTTGAATTTTTCGTAAGTTGGAACTTTCGTATGTCGAGGTTCCACTGTAGAGTAATTAATGAAAGTGGACTAAAGGAAAGGGTAGTCCACTGGAATCATGTAAAGGTAGTAAAAACAGATCAATGGTCTACTAAAGATATAGATAACATAAGAAATGAAAATATTGTAGAAAATCTGATTACAACAAGGTATAATCTAAGAAAAAGAAAGGGTTATATATGTGTCTATACATATATATAATTAGTGTTGGACTGAAAATATTATAAGTATGATGTATGTAGTGAAACTGATAAAGTCTATTCTTGCAGTGCTTTGTTATTATTGGAAAAGTTCAGTCACAACATCAAAAAGATGCTAGGCACAAGGTCAAAAAGATCCCTCTTACCCTTCATTGGAACTGCTTTCAATAAATTTTTTGGTGTAGCAACAGAAGCAAATGTAGAACATGAAAAGGAAAGAATAGACAGACTAGAAAAGTGGGCAGCTGTGAGGGGGACAGTTATAAATAAAGTGATTGCCTCTCACAATCAAAATGCAGAAAAAATAGAAAAAATGATGGTTTTTATACATCAAGTTAATCAGAATGTAACAAAGGAACTGAATAATTTAGAAAAATTAAACTTTTTAAATACCTTTGCACTAGAAAGTTTAGTGATGTTACTGGAACATAAAGACATGCTCAATGCTGTCTTACTTGCTTACAAAGGTATTTTGAGCCAAACACTAATCATTCCAAAAGAGTTACAAGACATTATTAAATTTTATGTAATTGAAAAGCATTGTACACCATTAGTAGATGTCTTTATGTACTATAACTTAATAAGTGCCAAAGTACTCTATGACAGAATTATTTTAGTTATACCTCTCAACACTAAGACCACAAATTTCCTAATGTCATTGTACTCCTTTCCTATGTTAATTGAGAATCAAATGATTATTAGAAAGGGGCTTCGTTTACATTTTGCGTTTAGAACATGGATTATTAATTTTGAATTCTTTAATGATAAACAGTTTAATGATTGTATCATGTTAAAGGAAACAGGAATATGTATGTAACATTGATAACTTGTATAAAGCAACTAATTTTTATCCAAGTATTCAAGAAATTGTTTAAAACAGAATCAAGAGAAAGATATGTGTTCATAACCTTTTAATAAGACTTTCTAAGCAATGATAATTGAGCAGGACCTTTTTGTTTTCTCATTAGATACTGTTATAGCCAAAATCACTTGTCCTAATGGTAGTACAGAAATAAGGTTGAAAAATGTCAAGTCTTTTGCAACATCTAGTAAAGTTAGTTATAGCAAACCAATTATACTATGAACCACACCTTTTCACTGAATATAAATTCAGCAATCAACTTGTTTAATATAAGCATTGTACACTATTCCTAAGGCTAAGATTAGTCTTGTCATTGTCTTCTTTTTGGTGATTGTTTTTCTTTTTCTTCAAAGGTCTTCTGTATTTTAAGTATGTCTGGTTTCTTTAAAGGATTATTCAATTTCATCCCTAATTCGAGTGCTGTTAGCCTGGTGAATTGAGAATTAGTTTTACCAATAAACAAAATATTTCTGTTTGGTTTCATCGAAAGCTTGGCAAAATCTATTGGTGTCTCTTCTTTTCTATAAGATGGTTTTAGTAAAGTGTTCTTTTGGACTTGCTTGAATATGTATTCTGTACAAGACTTCATTCCCTTGTATGCACTATTGGGTAATGTGCAATCTTGTAAATTAATCGGTGTAGCTTCTCTTTCTCTGTTAACTTAGGAATTTCTTGTGATCTGTCATTAAGAAAAAGATCTTGTAGGCATTTTAAAGTAATGGATCCTTTGGACTATATCTCTTCGCTTAGAGTAGAACTCATCACTTACAAACAGCCAAAAAGTTCAGCTTTGTATTTTTTTAGTTTCCAGGAAAAAAATATTCAAAACTGGTTCTTTTTTCATTTTATTTGCAGTATATCAGTACGTAACCATAAAAACTTTTTCTGTGATATAAATTGAGTTGTAAGGAGGCCTTGATATTTATTGTTGTTAGATAAAAGGCATTTTTAAAGCAATTATTCATTTTTAACATATAGTAGGTATTCATGTATTTTTAGAAAATAGTAATCATCAGCTTTGGAAGAATAGAAGTTGAAAAACGATTCGGAACAAACATACTATTGCATGCCACCATAAAATAATCCTAATCAAGTAAGATTAGTATCACTAATCAGTAATGTTGTATTAATTCTTTTTCTTAATTGTAGGAAATGGAAACTTTACTGGCATTAGATGTTATGGTTGGTGGTTTATCTTGGACTCTGCTAGATCGACATGGTGTTTTAACAAAGATATAGGATATGAAGAATTGCTCTCCAAAGGTCAACGATTTGATGCTCCAAAGATATATGATAAGGTAATTATGTATTAGTCTACACTGCAATAATTTGTTTGTTTATATGTACAGTGGTACCTCAACATACGAAAAGCTCAACTTTCGAAAAAAAAAACTCGAGATACGAAAGCAAATACGAAAAATTTTACGGCTCTACATACGAAAATTGCTCAAGTTACGAAAGGTTGTTGCTGTAAAGTACCGAAGATTTGCACGGACCACCGAGAACAATTTTAAAACTCCCGCGCCGCCAACTGAGTAAACTCGCCACCATCCTCCCGCTCTCCCAATTGGTTTTCCTGATGCTAGTCAGCCCCATAAGATCCTGCTCTCCTATTGGTCAGCATCTACCCCCTTTGGTGCTTTGAGTATTCTATTGGTAAAAGGATGCTGTAAATTGAAAAACAACTCTTATTCATGCAATACATTTAATAAAAAAAAAACATTAGGATAAAACCGATAGAATAAAAGAACAGAAATGCAATGGTTTATCATACTGTTTGGTAGTTTCAGTAGGTTTGAAGAGAAGAGAATTGAAAATTTATGGCCTTTACTGTGTACCTAGGAAAAGTGATTGCTTGGCGATCGTTCGATACTCGTAAGTGCTGGATGTAAACAGAAGTTTGGAAGTTTTTTTGTTTGTTTGTTTATTATAGTTAATGGTTACTTAATATTATTTGAAATGAGTACATGCAATACTTTAATAACAAAAAAAAATTTGAATTAGATATCATAAAATATAAAATAAATCAGACTACTATCATCGAAGCCAATGTATTTTTTAGAATTCTTCATCTGTTTTAATATTACGTTACGTATATGTTTCATTATAGCTGTCAGTATAACTCTGTATCTCCATTAGGTAAAGATAGAATAAAGAATAGAAATGAATGGTTATTATACTGTTTGGTAGTTTCATTAGTTGAAGAGAGATACTAATGAAAATTTATGGCTTACTGTGTCCTAGGAAAAGTGATTGCTTGGCGTTCGTTCGGTACTCGTAAGAGCTGAATGTAAACAAACGATTGGAAGGTTTTTTTGGTTTGTTTGTGTCTTAGAGTAATGATTAATTTAATAATTATTTGAAATGAGTACATACTGATTATTTATACATTTTTTTGGCATATTCTAAGCTTTTAGTTTCTTAGGTTTAGATGTCAGAATCATAGACTAGGCTACAGCAGCAACCGCTAACATAGGCTAGGCTTGTTGCTGAGGGATAATATGCTAAAGTCCTAATATATGCAGTAAAAATGGGGTTGAACATACATTACATGCAGTTGAATATTACTCAAGTATGTACAGTATTTTGCCTTTTTGGAGTCATAGTTCTTCCGTCGGATCGGCGTCGTAACCTTAGAACATGTGTTGTAGGCCTGGAAATATAATTTACTGGGGTGTTTTTGTAGGGCTTGGAACAGATTAGGCATTTTACATGTAAAATGCGGTTCAAGATACGAAAAACTCATGATACGAAGGCAGCCTCGGAACGGATTAATTTCGTATCTCGAGGTACCTCTGTATTTGAAATTTCAATGTATCCAGCATCATTATTGAATAAGAAAAGCCTTGCCGGTGCCTAAGCCACAGCGTCAGTCTTTCCCAACTCAGGATGTCTTAACAAACAGAGGGGCGGCTAGAGGTGGTCAGTATAATGTTAAGACCTCAGGTTTGCAGCTAAGAAAAATACAAATTGTCTTAGAAAATTTGTCATTTGTTCATACGCGAACAAACCTTTTGTCTTAACAATGGGATAGACTCATACTTTGAGGGAGGTATAAGACATCCTAAAACCGGCTGGGGCCTACCCACCAGTCCAGCTCCAGAAGAAATAACTTCTGGAGAGGGACTGAAGCCCGTTGAGAAACTAGATAAATTGATATCTAACCACTCGGACACTGAGTGACATACAACGATATATGGGAGAATCATTGTATAGGGAACCAAAGAGAAACTTCGACTGTCCAATAGCAAACCAATACACCAGGGTTTGTTACCACTCCCAGCTCCTCCTTGCCAAGGAGTGGAGCATATGCTACTGAATAGAGGGTTTGATATTTGTATATTAACCCTCTTACTATTAAACGTCGAGTCAAAATGTCTCCCTTATGCAGATTGGAAGTATCATACGTCGACTCAAAAAAGTTTTTTTTTTAAATTCGCGGAAAAATACTTATAGGCCTACCAGCCGAAAACTTTTGAATCACGCGCCTTGGGGGATGCTGGGAGTTCACGGATCAAGGCATTGTTTTGTTTACAATCGCTATGCATGCGCGCAAGCACGAATTTCTTTTTTATCGCACTAAAAAGTATCAGTGACACATCTCAAAATTATTTCGTCCACTTTGACATAATTTTTTTACCATTTTAAATTATCCGATACATGGAGTATATATATGAAAATGTGTGCAATTACATGTAGAAATACAACAAAAAAATACTCATGATTGTAGATTTTATAAGTTTTGAAATATTTTCATATAAATAACGATAAGTGCAAACATTTCAACCTTCAGTCAACTTTGACTCTACCGAAATGGTTGAGAACGCAATTGTAAGCTAAAACTCTTATATTCTAGTAATATTCAATCATTTGCCTTCCATTTTGCAACAAATTGGACGTCTCTAGCACAATATTTCGATTATGATGGATGAATTTATGAAAAAACTTTCCTTACGTTCCGTGCAGTAACTCTTCCGATAAAATTTTTTGTGCGATTGTCCTAATGTTTGCACCATTTTAAATTTGCCGTTACATAAAGTTTTATATATGGAATTGTGCACAATATCATGCAAAATACAACTAAAAACAACCCATGGTTGTAGCTTTTATCAGTTTTGAAATATTTTCATATAAATAACGTTAAGTGCAAAAATTTCAACTTTCGGTCAATTTTGACTACAAAATGGTCGAATAACGCAATTGTAAGCTAAATCTCTTTATATTCTAGTAATATTCAATCTTTTACCTTCATTTGGCAACAAATTGGAAGTCTCTAGCACAATATTTCGATTTATGGTGAAGAATTTATGAAAAAAAAAACATTTTCCTTACGTCCGCGCGGTAACTCTTCCGAAAAAATCTGAATTTTTTTTTGTGCGATTGTCGAAATGTTTGCACCCATTTAAAATTAGCTGTTACATAAAGTTTTATATATGAAAATGTGCACAATTTCATGTAGAAATACAACTAAAAATGATTGAAGGTTGTAGCTTTTCTCTTTTTTCGAAATATTTGCATATAAATCACAATAAATAGAAAAAAAACACAAAAAAAAACAACCGTTACGTCAAATTTGACTCTACCGAAATAGTCGAAAAACGCAATTGTAAGCTAAAACTCTTACAATCTAGTAATATACAGTCATTTATCTTCATTTTGAAACAAATTCGAAGTGTCTAGCACAATATTTAGATTTATTGTGAATTTTTAAAAAAACTTTCTTTCCTCCGCGCCGATTCGCGGCCGAAAATCTCCGAAATACGTACGTCGCATTATCCTAATATTTGCCCCATTTCATATTAGCCGTTTTATAGAGTTTCTTATATGAAATGTGCGCAAAATCATGAAGAATACAACAAAAAATAATTGAAGGATTGTATGCTTTTCTCATTTTTCCGAAATATTTGCCTTATAAATATCATTGGTTATATAAAAACCTTTCGACATTCGGATCAACTTTAACTTATCCGATAAATGGTCGAAATCTGCAATTCTAAGAATCTAAAGCTCTTACAGTATCGTAATATTCAATCATTTGTCTTCATTTTAAAACAAATTGGAGTCTCTAGAACAATATTTTAGATTTATAGTGAATTTTTGAAAAAAACATTTTTTTTATGTCTGCGCGTTACAAATTCGTGCATAATTTTGGTGATAATATTTTTCCGGTGTTGCTTTTATCTTTTTACAATGTATTATATATACAAATAATTGCAATTTAGTGTACAATACAACGAAAAAGAAAGTAACTCGTTAGCTTTAACCGTTTTTTTCGCACAGCGCGATTTGAATACAATTATGGATGAATTTTTTTCCGCTACCATATATCGCATTATATCATATGATAATGATTTTTTTTCATTTCTGATGGTTGCATACTAAACTTCAGTCAATGACAACAAAAAAGGAGCCAAAAAAAAATGAACTCTTAATCTTCAAAACTAAGCGCGCTGTGATTTTTTGAAAAAATTATTGTTTCCGCTTCCGCGCTCACTCCAAACCTACCCCGCATACGGGAGAGGTTTTGATTTTTAGGGCTTCGGCGTAAGAGGGTTAAGCGACCACACTATCAGTATGACTACCTTACTCACCTGTATCAGACCATTCCAGTGAATGGCGTGTCTGTTCCTCAACCCGACCGAAGGAAGAAGGAGACCAGCCAACTCACTCATTCTTTCATCCACACAATCATCTTAGGTAAGATACAAAAGTGCCCTGTTAAGGGCAACTATGAGTTACACAACCTGTTGGGCAGCCACCACAGGACCCAGGGAAAACATATCCGTAGATCTGTGGGCAACATCCTTAAGATAGAAAGAGGTGAACGTGGACTGACGTAACCAAGTACCAGTGCTCAGCACTTTATGTCCAGCCAAGTTCTTTTTGAAAGCCAGAGATGGACCAATACCCCTAATGTCATTCGCTCTAGCCTGCACAGACGTGGTGACAGAATCATCAAGAGCCAAGTATGCCTATCTGATGGCTTCCCGTATCCAAAAAGAGATAGTATTCTTAGACACCTCTTTCTTAGTACGTCATGTGCTAACAAAAAGTCTGCGGCAGCCTGGTCTAAGGTGCAGTGTCCTTTTAAGATAGCAACGCAGGGCCCGGACAGGGCACAACAAAAGCTCTTGAGCATCACCACCAACAAAGTCATTCAGTGCTGGAATGAAAAATGAAGTGAACCTGTCTTCGTGCACAGAGGGATTTTGGGTCTTAGCCACAAATTCTGGGACAAATTTGAAGGACACCGACTTCCAACCCCTGATGTGCTTCACATCATAGCTCAGATCGTGGAGCTCTCCTACCCTCTTGGAAGATGCCAAGGCCAGCAGGAAAACTGTCTTGAGGGCCAAGTTTCTGTCAGATGAGCGATGCAAAGGCTCATATGGACCCTTAGTAAAGCTCTTGAGAACTCGATTGCTCAAACCCCTTAGCTAGCAAGGAATGTTACAAGGCTGCCCTCGTAGCCTCTAATGGCAGAAATGACAAATGTTTCTCGTCTCTGAGGAAGGTTAAAAAACGTCTGCTATTCGCTGAATAGAGGTTGTGAGTGGAGGAAAACCCCGCTTTACAACACCTATCACAGCAGATGACCCATTTGCCATGATAAACCACAGAGGTCGACTGTCTGAGACTGCTGGACATATGCCCTGCTGTTCTCTGAGAAAAGCCTCTCGCGCGGATGAGATACTTGATAGCCTCCATCTGTGAAGAGACAGGGATTCTACTGACTGATGGAACCTTTCCGCATGCGGCTGACACAGGAGGTGCCATCAAGGGGGAATTTCCCTTGGAACCTCTGACAACAATGACGGCAGATCTGGAAACCATTCTGCCTGAGGCCACAGAACGGCTACCAAAGTCATCCTGAGACCCTGTGAACTCATCAGCCTGTTCAGAACTTGACAGATCAAACAAAATGGAGGGTAGCATACACCTCCAGGTTGTCCCAGGGATGTTGGAAATGTGTCCTCCGCTAACGCTTAAAGGATCTGGAACCACTGAACAGAGCATCTCCAGCTTCCTGTTTGAACCAACCGAGTCGCAAAAGGTCCAGTATGGATCTCCCCCAAACCTGGAAGAGTTTGTCCTGCTACCATTTGATGAATTGGGACCACTCTGTGCCTAGGATCTGATCCCGATGACTGAGTTTGTCTGCGACCACATTCCGTTTGCTTGGGATATACCTGGCTGAGAGCTCTACCGAATTGCTGACCACCCACTAGTAAACCTTGCGGTCAAGGCTTAAAGTTGACGAGAAACCAGGCCTCCCTGCTTGTTCACATAGGCAACCACCTTGGTGTTGTCCGACGTGAGAACGACAGAATGACCCTCTACCTTCTCCCGAAACTCCTTCAGACCCAGGAAGTCTGCCTTCAACTCCAAGACGTTGATATGTTGCTGTTTGTCCTCCAAACTCCAAATGCCTGATGCAATGAGGCCGCCTAAATGAGGCCCCCAACCTTCGAGGGAGGTGTCTGAAAACAAAAGGAAGTCCGGTGGAAGAGAACGCAGAGGGACACCCTTCGAAAGATTTCGGTCGTCCAACCACCAACGAAGGTCTTCTCTCACTTCCAGAGACAGAGGAACCTTTAAGAGGGGTGAGTCCCCTGCTGGAGACCAGAATTCCCCCAGTCTCCATTGTAGAGACCGAAGATGAAGATGCCCATGAGGGACCAGCTTCTCCAGGGAAGACAAAACTCCCAGAAGAACCTGCCACTGATGAGCTGACTGATGTGGTTCTGAGCATCCTATTGTTAAGACCAAAGGTTTGTAGCTATGAAATATATAAATTGTCTTAGAAAATTTGTTATATTTAGCAATCATTGTGTCAATAAAATGTGTATGAAAATGTATTATGTATAGAGTATTTTTATTTCTGTACATGGATATGATACAATGGTAGCTTTTGAAACTGCCCTCGAAGAGGATGTTTTTTCATGTTCGTTCTTGTCCGCCGCTGCCTGCCGCTCGTATGAAAATATAGTTAAAAAAGTGCAATTTAGCAATCGATGTGTCGATTTTATAAATGTTCATGCTTGTATGTTTGAAATGTGTATGGAAATATATTACGTATAGTTTATTTTTATTTTTTTACATAAATATGGTTCAAATTAAGGAAGCTTTTGTAACTGCCCTCTGCATTATCAGAGGATGTTTTTTCATGTTCGTTCTTGTCCGCCGCTGTTCCGAAAAATGCATTTACAAAGACTTCATGTTGTCATATTTTATTAATTTGGGAGCTAATTGTAACTCATTTTGTTAATGAAACTTCAGCTTTTTGTTATAAGTTTTCATGCTTTTATGTTTTAAATGTGTATGAAAAATGTATTACAGGGTATTTTTTTTATTTTTGTACATATGATACAGTGGCAGTATGCATGTCCATATATGATACAGTGGCAGTATGCATGTCCATATGAAGTGTTTGTAACAGCCCTTCACATGATGAAGGGAATAGGTTGTTCAGTCGTGCCCGAATAATAAAACTTATATTTATATTCTAGAATCATTAATTTTAAAATGACAAAAACTCACGTATACATTCGATTTTGCAACACTGCAATTTGTTTGTTTTTCCATGGGATAGACGTACAAAGTATAAACTGTGCAACTCGTGTAACAAAGCAAAACTTTGTTACTCAAGCAAAAAATTGAGGTATGACTGTATGAGCTCGAGATGCCGCTGCTACGTAGATGGCATAGTGACAAAAATGAAGATAAGCAAAGATTGCCAAAGAAAAAGTAAATTTGAATCTTTTCAATAAATCTTTTAAAAAGTTATACATTACAGTGTTCCCCCCCGTATTCACGGGGGATGTGTACCAGACACCCCCGTGAATAGTTAAAACCCGCGAATAGTTAAAACCACCACTAAAAATGCTTATAAATGCCTATTTTGAAAGTTCAGATACCAAATGTATACCTTAAATAACATCCTGTTTCAAATATAACTAAAATTAGTAACCTATTACTATATTAATCTTTGAGGTTATGTTATATATAATTTTAAAGTCATCGTTAGTCTGTCTCATGTATTGTCCGTGCATTGGTTTGTTTGTGCTATTCCTCTGTTCTGTGTGTCAGTCTCCTGTCTCTGTATGTTTCTGGGTCTTCGTCTACTTTTATCAGTCCTCTTTTTTCCCATGCACTCTGAGCCACTTGTCTTCTGCACTGGTTTTCAGATATTACCCCGGTGCTCTGTTTTCGATGTTGACGCAGTCCTCTATGTTTAGTAGTCCCCTTCTTCCTTCCTTTCATGTTATGTATAGCCTGTCCGTATTTGCTCGTGGGTGTAGTGCTTTGTGTATTGTCATATGTTTCCTTGTTTTCTGGTCTATGCTGTGAAGTTCTGCCTTCGTCCATTCCACTATTCCTGCGCTGTATCTGATTACTGGCACTGCCCATGTGTTTTAATGGCTTTTATCATAATCCTGATTGTGTCCTTCATCTCTTGGTATTTTATATCCCCTCCTCCTTCCATTATTCCCAGGTATTTGTATCCTGTCTCAAATATGTGTTTGCTTATATGTTTATTATTATTATTATTATTATTATTATTATTATTATTATTATTATTATTATTATTATTATTATTATTATTATATTATTATTATTATTAAGAAATTCACAGTTTCGTGAAAACAAATTGTTAACAAATATCCATAATTATATATTAAAAATATATTTCTATGGAAAATATAGAACAAAGACTTTCAAACACCTGAACAGTGGTTCTCATCGTGTAACGTTAAAATGTAATAAAGAGGATAGTTTCCTCAGTTCTCAGACCAGGACCAGTAGTGATTTTTCTCACTTTTCACCTTTGGGTTATTCTTCTCTTCCAGCTAAATGCACTTGCATTTCGGCACCTCTTACAAGTGGAGGAGTTTCAGCCAGTATTCAAGAGATTGCATTTTCAGCTGTATTTTTTCCCTGTGACTCAAGAATTGGCTGGGTATAAGAATTGCTTCTTGATCAGAACTTACATTTGTTCATTGAACCAGGGAAATGTTCAACAACCAAGACCATTTGAGTCTGAGAAAGCCATTTCGTTGGTGGCAGCTAAGGAGATGCTGCTTAGAGGAGAAGTATTTTAGAGAGTTAGCTGTGAATCAACCAAACTGTTACTGTTCCGTCTTTGCCCGCCTTGGTTGCAGATGTAGTTGTGGAAGATATTGTCTTCTCAGATTCACTGGTCACACTGTTGTCTTCTACCTCATTGTCGGCGGTACAGGTTGGTGGGGGTCTTCTCTGGGTGATGTAATGGGCTTTGGTTGGGCAGAACCTAATAAAGAGACAGACACGACTTCTTTGAGAAATTATTGGTTTTATGTAAGGAAAGGTTCCTGAATTATTTGCTTTTAAGTTAATAAGCCAGACATGTTTTTGTGCATGGAGGAAAACCTGGGCCAGCCATTTTTAGGATAGTCCAAGTTATATGACAATTCAAATTAAAATTTTACATAGTGCACAAAGACTAATACTGTACAGCCATTTACATATGTCAAAAACTAACTAAACCTAAGGGCTTTAAGTAAACATAAGTATGGAAACTGTATGAGGAAACCACAGAGGTGTCACTCATTAAATATTTAATACTAACTGGCTTCTAAAAGCAACTTGTTTTATATCACTATAGGGCTGCCATTTTGCAGGACCTTCAGTTCAGGTATTCCATATCAAATTGCTTGGGTTCATGTTGTGCCAGTGGGTATGGCTCATACCACCTGCATGGGTAAGTATAGGTCTTGTAAAAAAAACAATTAAAATTTGCTTGGGCTGAAACAGATATGTACCAAACTTGTAGTATGCTACTGGCCAGCAAGTTTTAAGGATGAAACTGCTCATTTTAAGCATCCGGTGATTCCTAGGATTCAGTAGGACTAAGGAAAAGGGAAATTATATCTTTCTGGCAAAACTCTGGAAGCAGATATGTAACCCTTTTTTCTCGATCAAGATTTATATTAGGATCATAACCCAGTAACATCAATTCCCAGTCCCTGTCAGGAGTTTTATGTTTTGGGCAAAAACCCACTACCTCCCAGGTTAAACCTGGATGAAGAAAAAAGGAATATTTACATGGAGGGGAGACATTCTTACTACGGGATATGAAGGGGGCATTGCCACTGAAATGACTCTGCTGAAGCTGAATCCAGATGGATCAGGGACACAAATTTCATGTAGTCATGGGAGAAACTTTATAGAAGGAATTCTATCCCCATTTACAGCTATCAGTGCTGGAGAGGATCTTTTCCCCCTAAAGGGATGCATACTAGGATCCATCTGGCTCTGACTGGTATTATTATACATATTTCCAGGGAGGTATTGTAACTTACCTAGGACTTCTGCCCCTATAGTAACAGACAGTTACAGATCAGTTGTTGAAGCTCAGTCAAAATGTACTAGCTTCCCCAAACAGGATGCACATCTTGCAATATTTGATCAATTCTGTAAGGAAATTAGGATCCTTCCCCCCAAAAGGGATAGTACAAGGATCCACCTGAACCCAATGGAAATGACACAGTTTCAGAGGGTTATAGTAATTCACCCAGGACCTCTGCCCTCTGGGGAACTGGGAGTTGCAGCTCAGCTGTAGATACTCAGTCAGGTTACGAAAGGTCCTCCAGAAGGAATACACAGTTTGTGGTATTTGATAAACTCTAAGGAAATTAGGAATAACATCAGAAAATGCTGTTGCCGCAGAACAGCAATGTATGAGTGACATGATGCATGATTCTGAAAAGGAATTTGAGTTAGTCCAGTACACTCCAAAGTGTGAAAGCTGCATCCTGCAACCAAGAAGTGAGAGGGGATGCAGATGTTGCCCAAATAAGGTCTGGTGTTGGAATTACAATTGGAAACCACTATTGGTCAGTTCTGAATACAAAACTTCAAATCAAAACATGATATAGGGGTTCCAGTACTCATCCAGAGGATACTTATGATCCTTGGTTAGATGCATCAGTGCATATTTTCTCTCCCTATAGTAAATAATCTAATTTCTGGGGCTCAGCTCGTGTCGGCCTATGAAAGTATCCTTAATATCATTCTTTCTAGGTAAAATTAGCCTAAAATTACCAGAGAAAAACAAAATTAAGAAAATGTCAGTAAAACTGACTCGCTCACTCTTAAAAAGAAGTGTCGGTATGATATAGGGGCGAGTGTGGAACACTACCACGAGCCAAACACCAATTAGAACTTCCCTACCCAGAATCCCCCCAAGAGAGAGCTGATACCAACGGGCGATGCAGCTTCTACTACTACTACTAGAGGACGCCACGGACAGCAGCGCCCCTAGCGGTCATCCTTAATTTTTAGCGCCAGCGACAAGTCGCCATTTTCTTGTGCTTGTGCTTTTCTTGCGATTTATCCGCATCTGTATCATGGAACGCTCTGCTATCGCCACGGCTAAGTTAAGTAAACTCATAAGTAACATTTTACTGTATTTTTGTCTTCCGGGTACCAGTATTTTCCTTTTTTTATAGGTCATATACGGTTCCCCGGTTGTCTCGTGGCGGCCATGCCGCCTCGTAAGAATTCCCGGTCCTCCATACTGGGACTTCTTATGCTTATGGGCTTACTTTTTCACATTCATTGTTTACATCGAGTTTTAGCTAGTTCAGCCCTCCTACCATTCTCTTAGCTTGGTATTTAGGGCTATCATTATTATTATTTTCGGCCCAGCATCCCGGCTCTTGCTCTACATCGGCTATCGCTGGCTCCGAGTAGGCTTCTGTTTCTCGGAACAGTCTGCCTCCTCCTGGGCTTCTTTCTCTTTTACTAAAAGTGTCTCTCCCCTTCCCCCTTTTCGATGTATTTTATTATTTAGGGTGTTAGGCTAGCCTAGGTGCTTGTTCCACATGTTGGTACAGCTTGGTTCACGTGGCCCTACCACGGTTGTGTTGCTCGCGGCCTAGGCCACTTGCGGTCACGTGTCCTACAGCACCTTACCCTGCCCCTTCCCTCCCTCTCTGATGTAGGAGGAGCTGGGGACCCCTTGGTTGTTATTAACAACCTCATCGCCTTCATCTCACACTCTCGGAGGTGAACCGGGGGGTTCCGCCAGCAGGGGGTATAGGGCGACCTCTATGAGGTACCGGGTCTCCATGCGGGTAGCTGGTGAGGCGGGGAGGAGTAGCCATCCCTCCCCCCTTTTCTCGCTCCCGCCGTGTTTCGCCGGGACCATCCTCCCCCCCCTCCCCCCCCTCCCCATTGCTCAGCCACCTCCCTTACGGTACGAAAGGAACCTTCCGTCGCAGCCGCCCCCCTTTGGTTATAGGATATTGGCTCCGCTAGCGGCAGGTGGGCGCTAGGGATGGTCGGTTGCTTGCCTACTATATCCTTATATCTCTCCCCCGCTACCGGAAGGGAGCTTACCCTTACCTACGCACTCTTCTAGTAGACGGGCGGAGAGAAGTTGTTTTAATTTGTTATTTTAAGGATATTTACCCTATTATAAGATATTTTACAATGAATTGTGTGTTATTATATTTATTTTATCAACCATCCCGCCATTGTCCGTCGTGGTTTCCATTACCACCACTCCTAGTTGGTTGATTCTTTGTGCCTCCGCCATTGGCGGAGCCATAGCCTATCTTCCAACCTGGTTACCACACGTATTTTAGCGGGGCTCTGGTTTTATCTAACTTTATATGCGCTCCGGCACCAGCGGAGCATATGTTAGGCTGTAAGTGTTTACTCTGTACTCATGTACTTTTTTCACTTACAGGCTACCAAACTGCCAGGTCCCGGCCTGTAATGCGACGCTCTATGACCCCTGTGGACATGACGAGTGCAGGTCCCACGCCCCGTGTGCCACGTCGTACAATGAGACGATCGTCTGGCACCCGAAGCCTGCGCTATATGCTACGACCTGGTCGCTCAGCTGGGAGATGGGGTATGTCCATTATAAGCTTACTTATGATTTTACTAAACAACTTCTAGTTCGTAAGTTTGTTAACCCTGTCCACAATTGGTAGCTAATCCCGCCTTTCTTTCAGGCTAGCGGTGTGAGGGAAGTCGCCCTCGCCACCCTGAAAGCGTGGGTGGGCGGCTTTGGGAAAAAACGCCGCCAAGGGCCAGCCCTACATCTTGGATAGGAAGCTGGCCATCCAGATCTTCCCCGCGGGCAAGTCGACGGGCTACGTCGACCCTTGTCCGCCGCCCCAGTGATAGCCTCCATCCAGCAAGAACTCCAGCATTCGTTTGGGTCGTAGCCTCCCAGGAGTCAGTTCCGGACGTCGCCTGCCTCCCGGACCTGAACCTCGAGCCGATGGCGGTAGTTAGCGAGGATTTGTTGGTTGAGGTAGGTTTGTCGGGCGCCCAAGGTCTTTCCTTGGGCGCTCCTGGATCTTCTCCTGTCCCTTCTTCTTGCCGCCTCTTTCCAAGGCTTTGCGGGATATCCGAGATCCCTAGCCGCCCTCCCGCTCTCTCTGTACCTCCTAAGGAGAATGGAAAGAGAGAACCGAAGACCTTGTCTAAGTCGACTTCTAGGAAGTCGTCTTCGTCTCTTTCGGCCAGGAAGTCGTCGACTTCATACGCCGATGCGGTGAAGGCTAAGCCGAGCTCTTCCCAGTCGAAGAGCTCCAGAAGCAAGGCTTCGAAGGAGAAGGCTCGCGCTACCACCGAGTGCTGGCCTTCTCCCGCCTCCGCTGCCCCCTCTCCGGCTATGCCGGCAGGGGTGGCAAGCACCAGCACCTGCGTTCCCTCTTCTGTCTCACCAGGGATGATGGAACAGGTAGGGGTGATGGTAGGTTCCCAAATTTCGGCATGGGGAACACGTTTTTGAGCAGATGTTCGCGCAATTATCGAACAGTCTGTCTCAAACTGGACAGTCTATCCAGGACCTCTCTAATAGGATGAGAGAGAATGAGGACCGAGTAGCAGGGCTATCTCAGGCTCCTCCCCCAGTCTCCCCTGCATCTAGCACGGGGATTCTCCAACTTCCGCCTTACGACTCCTTGCCAGCTTTCTCTATGGAGAATCCATGGAGAGTAGCGGCCTACGCTCCTTTTAAGGACGGGATGATTTCGATCCCGGAGTTTGGTACTCGAAGGATTGAGGGACTTCGAGTTCTACCTCCGGGTCTGACGCAGCCTTTCATCGGGTATGCTAGGCTGACGCCAACGGCTCTTACGAGAGAGGACAAGATCTCGAAGGAGTCAGTTCTCTACAGTAGAGATCACGCCCAGCGAGAATGGGTTCACTGCCTTGAGGACTGGGAGTGTACTAACACTAGACTCCAGGCCTACAAGAGTCCCTTCACTATTTTCGCGACGGAAGAGGAGGTCTCTCTTCCGTTCGCCACGAAATTGGTGGAGAAGGCTCTTCAGGCAGTCTCAAGGATGAACCCATTCCACAGTTGAGGGAGTCGGAGTCTACTTCTCCACTCTTCCCCGCCTTCGGAGAGTTATGGGAAAACCTGCCAGCTACATTCACGCTGGGTAAACTCAAGCCGGACTGCGCCATGGACCAGTTCGGTGAGAAATTACCTAGGCTGCCGGATTCCCTAATCCAGGCAGAGTTCGATGCGCGAACTAGGTTTGGCAGGTCCCTCAACTCTCTTATCGTTACGGCAAATGGCTGCCCTTTCCTACGCTAACGAACCGCTGTTCAAGATTCTGGCGAAATCACAGTTCAGACGGTTCTGTCAGACGCTTTTGACTTCTTCCAAGCCAGGGAGGAACTGCCGGAAGCATGTCCTTCAAGAGTGCACTATCAGGCATGAGCCTAATAGACTCTTGGCTGCGAGCATGTGGGGAGCGGATCTCTTCCCAGAGTCCGCAGTGAACGAAGTCACCACGAAGCTGCTAGACTCAACCAGAGCCTTAGAGCTAGGTGGGGTATTTCCTCTAGGAAACAGGAATCCGTTCCCACTGCTGGCAAGAAACCAAAGAAGGCTGGTAAGAGGTTCCAGCCTTATAAAAACTTCAGCATCAGCAGCAGTTTGTGCCAGGCAGTCCCAGTTACCCAACAGGGACAACCTGCCACATCTAAACAGACCCAGCCTTTCCTCCTGGTGCCCCAGCAAGCTCAACCTTCTACTTCCTACGCTATCTCGCGGCCTTTAACCCTGCTTATGAGACTCAAGGCTACTCTCAACCGAGGGGTAGGGCGAGAGGTTACTTTCGTCACCGTGGCGCAGGAAGGGGCACAAGGAGTAAGCAGTTCAGAGGAGGGCGTGGTGGCCAACCCGCCCATCAGCAATGAGGCTCCCCAGGTAGGAGGGAGGCTGTTCCTCTTCCGCCACAGGTGGGGGTTCAGCATTGGGCACAGAGCATAGTGTCCAAAGGACTAGCTGGAGTTGGATCAAGGATCCCCTCCAATCAAATCATTTCATCAGGTACCGTCAAAGGAATTGATAGATTACGCGAAGAACTCCTTCAGCAAAGGAGCTATTGCGAGAGTCAAACATTCTAAAATTTCAAGGGCGCTTATTCAGCGTGCCAAAGAAAGGCTCAACAAAAAGAAGGGTAATCTTAGACTTGTCAAAGCTAAACTCTTTCATTCGCTGCGACAAGTTCAAGATGCTTACCCTCTCTCAAGTAAGGACCCTACTTCCGCGTGGAGCCGTCACATGCTCCATCGATCTTACAGACGCATACTATCATATCCCTATAGCCAGGCACTTCCGCCCATTCCTAGGATTCAGGCTAGGAAATCAGACATTCTCCATTCAAAGTGATGCCCTTCGTCTGAACATAGCCCCCAGGGTATTCACAAAGATAGCAGAAGTGGTTGTACAACAATTGAGAGCTCAGGGAATCATGGTAGCGGCATACCTCGACGATTGGTTGATCTGGGCATCAACAGTCGAGGAATGTCTCGAAGCTACCAAAAAGGTAGTTCACTTCTGGAACATCTGGGGTTCCAGATAAAACAAAACGAAATCCAGACTTACTCCGGAATCTCATTTTCAGTGGCTAGGAAATCCAATGGGATTTGTCTTCCCACAATCTATCAATTCCAGTGGCCAAACGGAAGGAAATAGCAAATCTGTCAGGCAATTCCCTCAAATGCAAACAGACATCAAGAAGAAACCAGGAGAGAATCCTAGGTCTCTTCAGTTTGCTTCGGTGACAGATATCCTTCTGAAAGCAAGGCTGAAAAGATATAAATCGAATTTGGCGGTCAAGAGCAAACTCCAAATATCGAGACAAGTTGTCAGTAATTCCACAGATCCTCCGCAACCAACTACGGCCTTGGTCAAAAGTAAAGAACTTAGCCAAGAAGGTACCCCTTCAATATCCCCTCCCAGTGTTAACCATTCACGGATGCTTCCCTGTCCGGGTGGGGAGGATACTCTCAGTTCAAACAAGTTCAGGGGACTTGGTCAGTTCAATTTCGCCAGCTCCACATAAAGTGTTGGAAGCAATGGCAGTATTTCTTACTCTGAAGAGACTGCTTCCCCCGAAGAAGTCTCATCTAAGGCTAGTTTTGGACAGTGCAGTAGTAGTTCACTGCATCAACAGAGGAGGGTCCAAATCCAAGCATGTGAACCATGTCAGTGATAGCCATCTTTGCATTAGCAAACAAACACAAATGGCATCTGTCTGCCACTCACCTGGCAGGAGTAAGAAATGTGATAGCAGACGCCCTGTCCCGGTCAGTTCCTCTGGAATCAGAGTGGTCTCTGGACGTCGGGTACATTCCAGTGGGTAAGCCGGAGAGTCCCAGGTCTCCAAGTGGATCTCTTCGCCTCACAAGCGAACCACAAGCTCCCTTGCTATGTGGCCCCCAACCTGGACCCTCTGGCTTATGCCACGGACGCCCCTGTCGTTGGATTGGAATCAGTGGAGGAGAATTTATGTTTTTCCTCCAGTGAATCTTCTCTTGAAGGTCCTGGACAAACTAAGGTCTTTCAAAGGGATAGTAGCTCTGATTGCACGGATTGTCCCAAGAGCAACTGGGTATCCTCTTCTTTGGAATTGGGTCTCCGACCTCAACGGATCCCCAATCCCAAACTGTCACAATCAGTACAAATGAGGACTGTGTTCGCTTCCTCAAGAACTCTCCAGACCCTAACTTTATGGACTTCATGAAGTTTGCGGCTAATAAAGATGCTGACATTGATCCACAGAAACATTCTCTTCCTAGAATCAGATAAGAGAGAGTCAACCATTAGACAATATGACTCAGCTGTTAAAAATTATTGCATCTTTCCTGAGAGAATCGAACACCACAACCATGACAGTTAATTTGGCTATATCCTTTTTCAGATCCTTGTTTGAAAAAGGTTTAGCAGCTAGCACGATTACCACTCATAAATCGGCTTTGAAGAAAATCTTTCGAGTAGGTTTTCAGATAGATTTGACTGAATCTTATTTCACATCTATCCCTAAAGCCTGTGCTAGACTTAGACCTTCTCAGAGGCCTACTACGTTTCATGGTTCTTAAATGATGTCCTCAAACTAGCTTCAGATACTGACAACTCTCTTGTACGTTCATTATGCTCCTGAGGAAGACACTATTCTTACTAAGCCTAGCCTCAGGAGCTAGAATTTCAGAACTGTCGGCTCTATCCAGGGATGCGGGTCATGTGGAATTCCTCCCATCAGGAGAAGTTCTACTTGCTCCGGATCGTAGCTTTTTAGCCAAAAATGAAGATCCTCTGGCAAGGTGGGCTCCTTGGAAGGTTATCCCACTTCCACAGGATCCTTCTCTCTGCCCAGTACAACTCTTAGAGCCTTTCTTTCTCGTACTTCTTCTAGATCCTCAGGTGCTCTCTTTATGAGAGAAAAAGGTGGTCATTTATCAGTTAAAGGCATTAGACAGCAAATCCTTTACTTCATTAAACAAGCAACCCTGAGTCATTCCCAAAAGCACATGATATCAGGGGAGTAGCCACCTCAATTAATTATTTCCAACCATATTGAACTTTGAGGATCTTAGGAAGTATACTGGATGGAAATCCCCGACAGTCTTTAAACGGCATTATTTAAAGTCTTCGGAATCTTTAAAGTTTTCAGCAGTAGCAGCGGGAAAACATAGTTTCCCCTGATACTGTTTAGTAGTTGTAGTATTGATCCAGGTCTCCTTTCTACCTACTTCAACCAACATGCCTCAACCTATCGTCAGGCTACTCAACATCTAGCCTTAGCCGTTGTATCATATAGTGGATTGTCCCTTATTTTTTTGCTAGGGACAAACCACCCTTGTATGATATGTACTCAGTGTTCCTACCTTATTTTTATGCTAGGGTAGGACACAATATGTTTGTATATTCAACCATTTTGTGTTTGTGATGATCTTCAGTACAATGTGTTTGTATATATTTTGGAATTAATTGTATTAATGATGGATTTGAGTGTACCTATCCTTATTTTTATGCTAGGGTAGGACACATGTATGTATATATTTTGTAATTATATATTCTATTAAGTAAATCCCAAATTTACCTTATTTTACATGCATATCTGTAATTTTATTTATTTACCATTTAAGTACTTTAAGTTTACTAACATTCTGTTTTTTATTATTATAATAAGTTAGTTTAAGTGCTTAATTTGTATGCTGTATTTGATTTACTTATATATATCCATCATTTTAAACTGTTTTTTCATTATTTCCTTTCCATCTTGTCTGTTTCTCTGGTACTCTTTCATAGGCCGACACGCTGAGCCCAGAAAAGGGATTTTGACGAAGGAAAAATCTATTTCTGGGTGATTGGCTCGTGTCGCCCTATGAAACCCCCCCTTTTTTATAGTTTGTTTTCCCCCCCCTTGCAGGACAAGATGTATTTATGTTTTTTAATTAAGGATGACCGCTAGGGGCGCTGCTGTCCGTGGCGTCCTCTAGTAGTAGTAGTAGAAGCTGCATCGCCCGTTGGTATCAGCTCTCTCTTGGGGGTGGGGGGATTCTGGTAGGGAAGTTCTAATTGGTGTTTGGCTCGTGGTAGTGTTCCACACTCGCCCCTATATCATACGACACTTCTTTTTAAGAGTGAGCGAGTCAGTTTTACTGACATTTTCTTAATTTTGTTTTTTTTTTCTCTGGTAATTTTAGGCTAATTTTACCTAGAAGAATGATATTAAGGATACTTTCATAGGGCGACACGAGCCAATCACCCAGAAATAGATTTTTCCTTCGTCAAAATCCCTTTAATGAGAGGAAAACTATGATTGAAGCAGTACATGTGAAAGACATCTAGCAGAAACATCTTCTTACCTGTGTCTGTAACATTAAAGCTATAGAAGACAACCCTTTATCAGGACCAATTTTTATAGGGATTAAAAGACCAGAGACATGGCAAGAATTAAAACCATTTACCTCAGTCATCCCAGTTTCGGAAAACTTCACCAAGGAATGAGCAACGCTACAGCTGCCTTCTGAAAGGGAAAGCCTTCTTTATTTATAGCTTACCTTACCTTACAGACCTTACATCTTGTTTGGGTTGCTCCAGGTCCCTCAGTGTTAGGCACCTCTAATGTCTACCAGAGAGTTGCTAATGCATCTTCTGGTATATTTTGCAAAGAAATATGAACATTCTAGTTATCACATGCAACAAAGAAGATGCAAGACCAACCTCATCAAACGATTAAACAAGGTGGGGAGATACTTTGGCCTTGATCCAGAAGGAATCACTGGCGATACAGGTCACCCTGACTCCACAGTCTGTTTGAATGACAGTACAAACAGATGCCTTGTTGACAGGTTGGGAGGACATTTGGAGGATCGTCAGGAGGCAGGGAGGTGTTCAGCTACTCTGAGGAACTCAAACCTCCAGAAGAGAGACATTTGGTTGGTTCTAGACAACATGACTGCAATGTCCTACATTAAGAGGTCGGGATGATACTTGCCTCCTCTCAATATGGTAATGCTAGCCATCCTTCAATGGGCCAAGAAAGTGGTACTTGTCTGCAATTCACCTTAAGGGGTCTCTCAATTTAATAGTAAGGCTCCCTATCAAGGAAAATGACAGCCTCAACAGAGTGTAGTTAGACAACCACTCTTTCAGAAAATAGCCAGCATGCCTCCACAAATGGAAGTGGATCTGTTTGCCACATATGAGAATCACAAACTGCCTGGCAATCAACAGCAAGAGATGCCTTCCTACAAGACTCGAACAAATGGAGGACAATGTACATTTTTCCTCCATTATTCCAGACTTCGAGGTGTGGAGCAAGCTCGTAACATACTAAGGAACAGCTTACC
>NC_061095.1:19387593-19413708 GCF_015104395.2 Macrobrachium nipponense | reverse complement strand
AAGGAACAGCTTACTTAACATATACATAGCCCCAAAGCCCCAAATTGGCCAAACAGTCATTGGTTTGTATTACTTTAACAACGGGTGAAGAGATAAATTCCAAAACTGCCCGCTGTTTTATCCCAGTCAGTAGGAGGGAAAGTTGTTTAAGGGTCCTCCTTTCTAAGCCAAGATCTTCACAGGGGGATTTTCTTAAATCTTATTTCTGGGATTGGCCTGTGTCGCCCAGTGAAATGTACCTTATAGCACTCATTTCAAGGTATAAATAATTGCTAAATATACCGGAGAAAAAAGCCATATGGAATGCCAGAGTTACCACCTCTGGATCGATCACCTTCATAGGTGTCAGTATAATAACAGGGGCGAGTGGATGCCACTACCACAGACCTCCAGCCAATTAGCTCTCTTCTCTCCCAAAATCCCTCACCAGAGAGGAGCCGTTACAACGGCCACCCTCCGCTCACCCCTACTACTTCTGCCAAGAAACTTCATTCCTTCATAGCGCTCGTTTACACGAAGACGTGTTTTGTTGTGATTGAAATTGTGATTGTTTGGATTTATCATGTCTTCTGATCGACAAGAAGCATCTTCATCTAAGTTGAGTATTAAATTTCTGACTTTGAACGCATTTAGGCAATGGTGCAATTTATGTGGTGTTGTTTATATGTAACATTACTTGGGAGCCGAGTATATCGTCTCTCTGGTCGGCCATTTAAACGCATTGTTGTTTGTGTACTTAGTCTCCTCAACTTTTTTATTACGATAAATCATTATCCTTTTTTGCTCATTACAGTATACGTTACTGTTATTGTGGAATTATACCATTTCGCTCCTGATGGGTTCCGATAGGTTGTTTTCATAGATTTTACCAATTTTGATTATAGCCTATTAGAGGGTTTCCCTCTTTTTTCATAGGTCCTTCAGGAGCGATTTGGTTCCCTCACGAGAGTGCAATAATATTTCATTTTACTACATGCGCGAGTATTGTGTTTGAGGCGACCTAGGCTAGCCTAGTGTTATGCATATTACTTGAGAAGTAAAAGAACTCTCATTATTTTGCGGTGCTCATGCTTTTGTGTAGATGATTTTATTGTTATTTAGTTTATATAATAATATTTTTTTGCTATTATATTGATGAGGTTGGGAGTCCTACACGAATATTTAACTATCCTTGGCCGCATTATCACCGATCCTAGCCTACCTGACCAGATGTAGGTTAGATTTTGGAAGTTAGGCTAGGCGGTTAAGAGTTTTTTCTCACTACCTTAGTTGGTACTAGTTCTGGCGATCCTGACCAGACTAATATTTTAGTTTTGGAAGGTGATCCTTTACTAGAGAATTCTCTCTTGCTACAGAATGTAGGTGCTAGACCCATCTTTCCTGACCAGGTCGATATATTCAATTTTGGAGGGTTAGTTTAGGTCTGAGTTTCCTCTTTCATGACATTCCAGTAGGCGCCGTCCTAGGCCACCCGACCAGATCGGTATATCTGATTTTGGAGGGTTAGGCTAGGCTAGTAGATGGATTGCCTTTATTCGTCGGTACTTCCAATAATCCCTCTTTCATTATAGTATAGCTTAGGCTAGTACCTCCTTTAGGGTGTCGGTTGGCTTGCGGTCTTCTGCCCCTTTTAGTTGTAGGTTTTTTCACAGATTCTCGGAGGGTGGTAATCACCTGACTGGTCTGTTGCCAGGCGATTACAAGTTAGCCTTCCCCTCCGTGCTGTCCTCTAACCCTTACAGGGAACGGCAGCTGGAGCGTTGAGCAGCATCCCGGGAGGATTAGTCAGAGGAGGTTAAGGAGTAGTAGATTATGTAATCTCTGTTAGTACTCCTTTAGTAATTTTACTAGCTACCCTTCCCCTCCTTGCTCTTCCTTCCGATCTGGACCGTTTCCGGTGGTGTTTCGTTAGCTCGCTGTCCTAGTAACCCTTCAGGGGAATGGCAGCTGGAGTGTCGAGCACTATTCCGGGGGATTAGTCGGAGGAGGTTAAGGAGTAGAAGATTATGTAATCTCTGTGGGTACTTCTCTGGCTCTGTGTTACTCGGTCGAAGTGTGATCTATCATCACTCTCACCAGTCCTGTGGAAGATTATGAATTCTTCCCGGCGGGCCTCCAATTCCCCTTCCAGGCTACGCTCGTTTAGCCGAGGAAGCCTTTGTCAGGATAGACAAAGTCCCCAAGGAGACTGTGATCTATCCTAGGGATCAGGCACAGTCAGCATGGGTCCGCAACCTTTCAGAATGGGAGTGCATCAACACTAAGTTGAAGCCAAATAAAGGTTGCTACACCATGTTCATGGTAGGGGATAACATCCCGACCCCTTGTACTTCCAAGATTGCGGAATTAACTCTGCAGGCCGGAATAGAGGAGAAACCAATGCCTCAACTTAGAGAGACAGAGCCTACCTCTCTGCTCTTTCCCGGAGATATGGAGTGCTGGGTGGGCGCTCCGGAAACTTACACAGTGGGCAGACTCGATCCGGAGTGTGCTTCCACACAGTTTAGTGAAAGGCTTTCCAGAATTCTGGATGGCATGGTAAAGGCAGAATTCGAAGCTAAATGTAGACTGAGTAGGTCGATCAATTTGGTTACCACTGTAGAGTTGACGGCCTCTGTCTACGCTGAGGAACCTTTATTCCGGGTCCTAACAAAGTCGCTGCTGCAGACTTTCCAGTGTGACCTGTATGACTTTGTGGTTGCTAGGCGGAACTGCAGGAAGCATGTCCTGGCCTACACTTCCATCAGGCATGAGCCTAACAAACTCATTAAGGCTTCAATCTGGGGACCCAAACTCTCCCCTGATGACGTAGTTAATGGCGTCATCAGTGAGGCAGCTAGGGCTAATCAGAACCTTCGTGTCCGCTGGGGCCTTCCCTTCAAGAGGAAGTTTGAGGCCTCCGAACCACAACCCAAAAATAGGAAGAGGGTCAGGAAGTATCAGCCCTTCCAGACCTCACAGTCACAGACAGTGGTGCAAGCAGTCCCTGTCTCCCAGCTTGGTCAACCTTCAACTTCTAAGGCACGACCACAGCAACAATTTGTTTTACTACAGAGTCAGCCAACTCAACAGCCCTCGAATTCAGCTACATTCATGACATCCCCTGCCTTCAATGCTTCGTTTGAAATGCAGGGAACTTTTCAAAGCTATAACAGGCAAGCAAGAGGTAGTGGAGCAAGAGGAGCTTACCAGTACAGGGCTGGTTCCAGAGCTACCTCCAGGGGCAGAGGTTTCAGAGGAGGCAGAGGAAGTAAGACCTCAATCAATCAATGATCCTCTCCAGGTAGGTATAGTATCAAAAGATCTGGGGTGACCTTCTCCAGAAGAAGGCAGTAAAGAAGGTCAGACACCTGAAGTTTCAAGGACGTTTGTTCACCGTGCCAAAGAAGGACACGGACAAACGAAGAGTGATTCTGGACTTGTCCCGTCTCAACTCATACATTCAATGCGACAAGTTCTGCATGCTAACTGTCTTGCAGGTACGGACCTTACTTCCCGTGGGGCTGTCACCACCTCTATCAATCTTACAGAGGCTTATTATCACGTCCTGATAGCGAGAAACTTTTCTCCCTACCTAGGATTCAAACTAGGAAGACAGGCTTACTCGTTCAGAGTCATGCCATTCGGGCTCAATATAGCGCCCAGAATATTCACCAAACTGGAAGAGACAATACAGGCAGTCCCCGGGTTACGACGGGGGTTCCGTTCTTAAGACGCGTCGTAACCCGAAAATCGTCGTAAGCCGGAACGACGTTCTTGAAAACATGTCCAAAGGGAAAATTTCACTAATTTGCAATTTTTCTTAGGGCCGTATCTCTAAAATTATCACTAATTTACTTTTTTCATGTGCAACACTGTGTATTCACAAATTACTGTATATTTTCATTAAAATACAAGAGAGAGAGAGAGAGAGAGAGAGAGAGAGAGAAGAGCAGAGAGAGAGAGAGAGAGAGAGAGAGAGAGAGAGAGAGAGAGAGAGAGAGATTACATAAAACCATTAAATTCGTTGACCATTGTATGGCATTGTTAAGCTCCAAGTGTCACTGGAGTTATGAGGTAGGGAAATTGATACAGAAAAAGACGAAGGGAAGAATTTTCTTTTGAAATTAGTTATTGTATTGTATTATTACTACTTCTATTATTATTATTATTATTATTATTTGAAAATATAATAAACACGTGCATCTACCATAAAAATTCTCTCATCTCAGTAAGAAAGAGGAATTATCCTTACAAGTGAAATGGAAAGATCATTTTCATCTCTTTAAAATACGACCATTATGAATTTTGTAATTAAAGTTTTATTATTATTATTATTATTATTATTATTATTATTATTATTATTATTATTATTATTATTATTATTAAATAACTGAAATTATCAATAAACATTTTACATACTAGTACCATAAAAATTCTTTCATCAGAGAGAGAGAAGAGAGAGAGAGAGAGAGAGAGAGAGAGAGAGAGAGAGAGAGAGAGAGAGAGAGAAGAGAGAGAGAGTTAACCTTAATTAAAAGTGACATGGATAGATTAGTACGTATTGTATTTTCTTTTAAATACTATCACATATGAATTTTGTAATTACAGTTATTATTATTATTATTATTATTAAATATTATTATTATTATTATTATTATTATTATTATTATTATTATTATTATTATTATTATTATTCTTTGAAAGTATTAAAAAAAAAATAGTACAAGTACATAAAAAATCTTGATTCTCAGTAAATGAGAGAGAGAGAGACGAGAGAGAGAGAGAGAGAGAGAGAGAGAGAGAGAGAGAGAGAGAGAGAGAGAGAGAGAGCCCCCGGGGGGGGGGGAATCCCAGGAACACGTGATTGCAACACTGCCGCTCTTCCCCCTCCTGGCTGTCACAGAACTTGAAATATCTGACAGTTTTAGTACCCTGGATCTCGAGGAAAGGTTACTGGAAGAAGACTGGGATTTCCTTCATTCTTCCTTAATTTTTTAAAAAATATAAGCTAAAATCTTACTATTCACTATGGCATTTTCTTTAATGAATTGATATTATTGCTGTATAAATTTAATATTTGAAAATAGTAAAATCATTTATTTATCATACAAAAAACATACATCTTTGTAGTAGAGAGAGAGAGTTATTATTTTTATTATGTGATATCATATCAACTTATTTAACTTACTAATACAGTATTAATCAAAATTAATATATGAAAATTAGTAAATCATTTTGTATTATAAAAATGTATTTAGTCATGAAAATAAACATCAAAATACACAATTAGTGATTATTTTCGTTGGAAAATACAAAGAGAGAGAGAGAGAGGAGATGAGAGAGAGAGAGAGAGAGAGAGAGAGAAACTATGGTTTTTTATATCCAAGTCTAAGTAGAGTATAAATGGATTCTTTAAGTGAAATAATGTTTCAATGATATTTTGCTGTTTTTGTATTAAAGGATATGTATACTGTTTGAGAATGCGTTCCTTATCCTTGACTATGGTTACCATACAGTTTAATAGCGTAAATTAATTTATGCGCCCTCCGCTCTGAAACTAGTTCTGCGTATGAGGTATCGTTAAAAGGCATAAAAAACCGTCGTAACCTTGGAATTTGCGTTGTAATCTAACCAGAAACTTAGTTTTGTTAATTATGTATACTGGAAACAAGCAATGATTTTTTCATTACTATTTGCGCTTTTGGACTGTTATAAACTGCGCATCCCAAGCTAGTATATTCATTCGCTCGGAAACTAGTTCCGCATATGAGGCGTCACTAAAAAATTTAAAAAATTTAGTCGACATAAAAAGTGTCGAAAATCATCATAACCTCAAAATTTTTGTTGTAATCTAACCAAAAACTTATTTTTATTAATATACTGTGCTAAACTATAAAGGATTCTTATCATAGTATGCGTTTTTTAAAAGCGTCGTTAACTCGGAGCGTCGGAAGCGTCAGCGTCGTAACCTTGGTACAAGCGTCGTAACCCAGGGCGGATTTTTCAATGAATATTTAAGAAAAAGCGTCGTAACCTCGGAACGTCGTAAGCCAGACCCGTCGTAACCCGGGGACCGCCTGTAGTTCAGGAACTTAGAGCTCAGGGAGTTACGCTAGTAGCTTACCTAGACGACTGGCTTATTTGGGCACCCAACAACAAGGAATGTCGCAGGGCAACAGCCAAAGTAATAAAAGTTCTAGAGTATCTGGGATTCCAGATAAACAAGGAAAAGTCCCGTCTCATTCCAGCGTCTCGCTTTCAATGGTTAGGAATCCAGTGGGATCTAACCACACACAAACTATCTCTTCCGCCAACCAAGTGCAAAGAGATAGCGTAAGCTACGAGACAATTTCTAAAAAACAGACGGGCTTCTCGTCGTACCCAAGAAAGAGTATTAGGCTCACTTCAGTTTGCTTCACTAATAGATCTCTTGTTGAAAGCAAGACTAACGGACATCAACCGGGTAGGGTGGAAAAGAGCCAACAGCAGATTCAGAGACAAAATCTCCCTGATACCGCTGATACTAAGGAAAAGACTACGTCCATGGACGACAATCAGGAGTCTTTCCAAGTCAGTTCCACTCCAATTTCCCCCGCCGTCTCTAGTAGTCCACACGGACGCCTCTCTGAGCAGATGGGGGCCTATTCTCAGCACAAGAAGGTTCAAGGAACATGGTCGACGGTATTCCGCCAGTTTCATATCAACATCATGGAAGCAATGGCCATTTTCCTGACCCTGGACCCTGAAAAGACTAGCTCTGGCCAGGAATATTCTTATCAGACTAGTCTTGGACAGTGCAGTGATAGTTCACTGCCTAAACAGAGGAGGCTCCAAGTCTAGCCACATAAATCACGTGATGATAGCGATCTTCTCGCTGGCAATGAAACATCATTGGCACCTGTCAGCTACTCACCTGACAGGTGTACGGAATGTCATTGCGGATTCTCTATCCAGGACAACTCTGCTGGAATCGGAGTGGTCCCTGGACGCAAAGTCATTCAATTGGATTTGCCTACAGATTCTGGGCCTTCAGGTGGACCTGTTTGCCACGGAGTCCAACCACAAACTTCCATGTTATGTGGCTCCCAATTTGGATCCTCTAGCTCACGCCACAGATGCGATGTTATGGAGGAGTTACGGAGTTCCATTTGACAATGTCTGTGTGTGTGAGAGAGAGAGAGAGAGAGAGAGAGAGAGAGAGAGAGAGAGAGAGGAGAGAGAGAGGGTGTAATTGCTGTATGGATAGTTAACGACTATATTGGCTGTTAGTGAGTTCTGGCTGGGTTGTCTGCTGGTAGAGATCAGAGTTCTGAGTTTGTTTTGAGTCAGTCTTTAGTCTTTGGTGAGAGCTGGTGACAGTAGTGTTGACAGCAGTCGTTTGACGGATTTGAAGTCGGTTAAGTTTTTGTGTGTTGTTGATTTGTTGTTTGCTTAGTTGTTGTTGAGTTAATGTTTCAGCAGGAAGGAAGTTAGCCATCTTTCTAAAAGAATCAGATGCTCAGACAATGACTACGAATCTGGCAATCTCATTTTTTAGAACTGTTCGAAAAAGATCTAGCTGCTAATACCATTACTACGACTAAATCCACCTTGAGGAAGATATTTCAGTCTGGCTTTAATATTGATTTAACAGATTCATACTTCTCGTCTATACCTAGAGCATGTGCTCGTCTGAGACCAGTAAACCGACCTCATACGGTCTTCTGGTTTTTAAATGAAGTACTCAAGCTAGCCTCAGATACTGTTAATAAATCGTGCTCATATATAACCCTTCTCAGGAAAACATTATTTTTACTGAGCCTGGCCTCAGGTGCTAGAATATCAGAACTGTTGGCTCTCTCTAGAGAACCAAATCATATTGATTTCCTCCCGTCAGGAGAAGTTCTGCTTTCTCCGCATCTGAAATTCTTAGCAAAGAATGAAGACCCTCAGAACAGATGATCTCCATGGAAGTCTCTCTTCCACAGGACCCATCATTATGTCCAGTTATTACACTAAAGTCTTATCTTGACAGGACTTACAATAGGTCTTCAGGTCCTCTTTTTGATTAGAGAGAAAGGTGGAACCATTTCCTTAAAGGGCATCAGACAACAAATTCTTTAGTTTATTAAACAAGCTAATCCGGATTCATTTCCTCAGGTACATGATACCCTATAAGTAGCTACCTCAGTTAACTATTTTCATCATATGAACTTTGATGGTCTCAAAAAGTATACGGGTTGGAAATCCCCGACAGTATTTAAACGCCACTATCTAAAGTCTCGAGAGGCCCTTAAATATTCTGCAGTGGCTGCAGGAAAGGTTGTCTTACCTGATACAGCCTAATTATGTAGTTTGTGAAGTTGGATAATATTAATTATCATTATTTTGACTATTATTACCTTTTGGTACTCCTTCTCACCTACCTGCCTCGCTTGTGTTCCCTCCCTTCTTGCCTTTTTATAATGGACTGGATTGCTTATCAACCCACTCCTGTACTTGTACATAGTTCATTATTCATGTAATTGTATATTCATTGCCTATGTTGACTTCCTGGTGATGGTATGAACTTGGCCATATATGTTTATACACTATTTACTCCTGTTTTGATTATTGTTAACTTAGATCATTAAAACAATGATGGTAAGGAAAAGTTTTATTTTTCCTTTTATATTAAATGCTTTTGTTTTTACTCTCAATCTCCCAAGCTTGTATGGCTAATTCTCTGTTACTATTTCACCGGGCGACACAGACCAATCCAAGAAAAGGAATTTTGACAGAGGAAAAATCTATTTCTGGGTGAAGGCCTGTGTCGCTCAGTGAACTCATCCCTCTCTTTTCCTTGGTAGAAGTAGTAGGGGCGAGTGGAGGGTGGCCGTTGTAACGTCTCCTCTCTGGTGAGGGATTTTTGGAGAGGAGAGAGCTAATTGGCTGGAGGTCTGTGGTAGTGCATCCACTCACCCCTGTTGTTATACCGACACCTATGAAGGTGATCGATCCAGAGGTGGTAACTCTGGCATTCCATATGGCTTTTTTCTTCGGTATATTTAGCAATTATTTATACCTTGAAATGAGTGCTATAAGGTACATTTCACTGGGCGACACAGGCCTTCACCCAGAAATAGATTTTTCCTTTGTCAAAATCCCTTTTATATTGTGAAAATTACATGCCCAACATTGCTAAGTACCTAGTGCAAAAATAACAGACTTTATATATCTGGTAATACCAGTGTGCATGAAAGACATAGTTGCATTGTATCTATACCAAAGAGCCCAGTCAAAAATTTTAGGGAACCAATTTTAAATTAAAATTTCTTATCCATTTTTGAAGACAAACGCCTTGTATTTACAACAATCATGGAATACAAGTTAGTATTAACGGAACCATTATTTTATGATTTCTTGATTTGACTCTAGTATATAAGTTGTCACTTCCCTTCTGTGGTCCTTGGTACTACAAAGATCTGCTCTAGAAGGGTTCCAATCATTTGTTTCCTGAACAAGGTGCTTAGACTTCAATCAGCCCCTCATTTCAGTGGACCTGATACAACCACAACTCACAGTTACAGTATGAGATCTTCTTGATTCCATTAGCATCAGGAGATCTTATTAGCAAACTGGGCTCTCTTAGATGGGACAGTATATCACGCAGACGTCTGACGATAAATTATCAATGTCCTCTGGTCTGTCATTCCTGGCCAAGAATGGGATCCCTTAGAGAAGGAAATCTCCTATTCTAAGTAAACTATAATCAGCAGGCAAAAAATCATGTCCAGCTCAAACACTTAAGGTTTTACCCACAGGTCACGGCAGACATTCCAAAATGTCTGTTTTTTCCTATACTACTCTAGCAACACTTGCCACGAGCTCAAACAAATTTGACTACTCTTTGTATTGGTAGGTGGCTTGATACTAACTATCACTGGGGGACGTTTGACAATACTGCAACCTTACCCAACATGCTTAGGTAGTCACCACAGATCTTCAGCGTAAAAAACGTGAGTTTGCACTTACAGTGGTACCTCGAGATACGAAATTAATCCGTTCCGAGGCAGCCTTCGTATAATGAGTTTTTCGTATCTTGGAACACATTTTACATGTAAAATGGCTAATCCGTTCCAAGCCCTCCAAAAACACCCCATTAAATTTCATAAAGCTAAATTGACCTATAAACAATGAAATACTACAACAATTTGGACCATTCAATACCTAAATTAAGAATAAAAATCGAAAACCTGTAAATAAAGTGTATATTAGTGTACAAGAAATATTATTACTGTAACGTAAAATGTGGAAGCTTACTATCTCCGATAGTGGCGGCAGAGGAGGAGGAGGACAAACGGCAGATAACGTACGTACGTACGTACACTTAACTTTACGAAAACACACAAAAAATTTAAGGGAAAAACCATAAACTAAAATTTACGAAACACCTTAACAAAAACTGTAACACTTAACTTACAAAAATCTAGAAATTAAATAATTTTTTTTTTTTTTTTTTTTTTTTTTTTTTTTTTTTTTTTTTTTTTTTTTTTTTTTTTTTTTTTTTTTTTTTTTTTTTTTTTTTTTTACAGAATTTCAACTTCATCACCGCTTTCAACGTTCGTTTTTCATCACTTGGTTCTTCCTTTTTGCTTTCAACTTTCTGTTTTTTATCACTTGGTTCTTCCTTTTTGCTTACTCCTGCTAATGCTGAAGGCCTCTTTAAAAAATAACGATCCAAGGAAGATTGCTTCTGCCTACTTTTCACAATGTTCCTGAAATGACTCAAGCAAACGTTCATCGAACTGCGCAGCATACGACCTGTATGAGCCTTTTTTCGGGGTGTCTTTTTTTCGATAAACAATTGCACTTTAATGAAAAGCGCCTAGAATATCCTTAATTTCTGCCGTTGTCATAGGCTCCTCCTCCTCTTCCTCGCCGCTGCTAGAAACTCCTCTTGAACGACGTTAAGTTGCATGGCCTCCAACTCCTTCAGGTCATCCGTCGTAAGCTCCTCTTGGTGCTCCTCGAGAAGGTCGTTGATGTCGTCCTCGTCGACGACCAAGATCTGGTTCCAAACAGTTTCGGGATCATCAACTGTTTCTGACTCTGCAGTACCAGCTTCGCCCACGTCGAATCCCTCGAAGTCTCGGGCGGATACGGCATCAGGCCAGAGTTTCCTCCACGAAGAATTCAAGGTTCGCCTCGAAAACCTCCTGCCAAGCTAGGTCAATGAGTCGGATGCAAATGACGATGTCGAAATGCTCCTTCCAAAATTGACGCAAGGTGAGGGGTTTGTGTATCGGTGATGTCGAAACATCTCTTGAAAAGATGTTTCGTGTACAGCTTCTTAAAGTTCGCTATCACTTGCTGGTCCATGGGCTGGAGGAGAGGTGTGGTGGTTGGGCGGAAGAAAAAGAATCTTATCGAAGGAATACTCAGCGAGGATATCTTACCTCGAGGCCAGGAGGAGGGTGGGGAGGGGCATTGTCCAACACCAGCAGGACATTTCAGGGGGAGGCGCTTCTCTTGCAAAAAAACTCTTCACAGTCGGGCCGAAACACAGATTACCCACTCCGTGAACAAAAGCCTCGTTACCCAGGCTTTTGCATTAGCCCTCCACATCACTGGAAGCTTCTCCTTCAACACTGTGGGCCTTGAAGGCTCGAGGAGTCTCGGAGTGATACACCAGTAGGGGCTTCACCTTGCAATCCCCACTGGCGTTCGAACAAAGTGCGAGCGTAAGCCTGTCTTTCATAGGCTTATGCCCAGGTAGCTTCTTCTCTTCCTCCGTGATGTATGTCTGACGAGGCATTTTTTCCAAAAAAAGGCCAGTCTCATCCACAGTTGAAGACTTGCTGAGAACTGTAGCCTTCCTTGGTCATCATCTCGTCGAACGTCTTTTTTAAAGGCTTCGGGCGCTTTCGTGTCCGAGCTGGCAGCCTCCCCATGACGCACCACCGAATGGATGCCAGTCCGTTTACGAAATTTCTCGAACCAGCCATGCAAAGCCTTGAACTCTGGGGTTGGCGTTGAAGTCCCTTCCCCTCCCTCGTCTTCCGGAGCAGCCGTTCCATCTCGTCGTGCACATGGCTCCTCTTGCTGGACAAAATAGTGATGCCCTTCGACGGTGTAGTTGCTTTGATGGCATCCTTCTGTTTAAGGATGGTGCCTATTGTCGACGGATTACGGCCGTATTCCTTTGCGATCAACACTCAATCGCATACCAGCTTCGTACTTCTTTATGATCTCCAATCTTTGTCTCCAAAGAGAGCATGCGCTTCTTTCCGTGAATTTCAAACTTTCTTGGGACCCATGACTATGTTAATTTACGTTTAAAGTTACACAATATACAGTCTTTTTCGCACAAAACACGATAATATGTACTGCAACGAAATCAGTAACGAATTTACGTTACTAAACGAAATCGTTGGAGCGAATGAATGCCGATTGCGTACGGTAAAGTTTCGGGTGCGGAGTGGCCGAGCTAAGGCACGCCAGCGCGTACGTATAGAAGATGCATGATGGGAGGGATGCTGTCCAATCAGAGAGAAGGATCTCAATGGCTTGGCTAGCATCAGGAACCAATGGGAGAGCAGGAGGATGGTGGCGAGTCTACTAGCACTAAGATGGCGGCCGTCGGCGCGAGTTTCAAAATGATATCGGGCGAATCTCGGACTTTCAGAAACCTTCATATCTTGAAAACTTTTCGTATGTAGAGCAGTAAAATTTTTCGCAATTGGCTTTCGTAACTTGGATTTTTCGTAAGTTGAGCCTTTTCGTTATCTCGAGTACTACTGTACTTTGCGACCAAAAAAAAAAACTAAAAGGTTTGGTATTTTTTGGGGTGTCAGGATTTAAAAATTTCAAGAGCATTTTGTTACCTTTCCATTTCTTTGTAAAGCTTCTTGAGGGATGAGACAGCAACTACACATATCAAAAAAAAAAACAGTTTTGACGCAGGAAAAAAAAAATCTATTTTTTGGTGGTCACTGTTGGGGGGGGAGTCCTCAAAGCCCTCCCACTTCCTGATGTAAAGACATGGGATTTGGGTAAAGGGATTCATCCTGCATGACCAGCAGAAAGGAATGCTGTTCTTGTGGATTGGTCATATATAAACAGTATTTTTTACAGCCGTTATGCACATAGCCCACTTTTGCAGTTTGGACATAGTAGGTAAAACTGGGTATTAGCGTTCGCTGAGGATACTAGAAAGGGCCCTCTTATCCTGAGTCCATTTATACTCTATCACATGTCATAATCTTTATCATTATGACACAATACCCAGCCCACAAGGACCAGTTAAGAGAAGTCTTTTCACTTTAGTCTGGTCACCATGGAGCTCTGGATAGACCATGGAAAGGGTAATCCTTGAGGACTTGGCAGCAACCACTAAAAATTGGTTTTTCCTATGTCAAAACCTGTTTTAGATTTTTTTTAAAGAGCTTCAGTACTGGATGTGTCCTCTGCCCATCCGACAAATATTACACATCTTTTAATGTGAATAAATGAGAATGTTTAATAGGTGGTGAAGATTAAATCTAATTTAAAAAATTAATCTTACCTCTCTATTATGATAGCTGTATTTCTTGCATCAGGCAGGAAATACAGCTATGATGATAGAGAGGTATTTTAAAAGTAAAATTTATAAAGAAAATTTTTATTTTGTTGGGTTGTCTCACCTTTCTTTTACATACTATTGTACGTATATACGTACATAATTAGCTCCTACCCAGCATTTAGCTTGTTTGGTAAATTAGAGCTTTGTATCAATGAGTTTGTGTACTAGAAACAATTCTGCTGAATTCACGTAAAATAATCTTCTTTATATTTTAAAAGTTCTTGCAAGTTTATTTTACAGCTTAAAGAACCAAATAATGAGTAATGTTGGAGCTATATTCTTTTTATTGTATTTTTATAAATTACTAAATTTAAGTTGGTGTCTTTTATCAGATGGTCTCCGTCGCAAGAAGACTTCCAAAGGCTGATGTTTATGTTTGGGAAGAGCGGGCTAATTATGGTTATCTTCAAAAGGCCCCACTTGGATCCATAATTATTGCTATGAAGTTAGCGCAGGTAACTTCTTTATCTTCAGCTTTTCCCATCCTTATATTGAGCCGCTGTTTATTAGGCTTCTCCATCTTCTACTTAACTATTATTAGTAATTTAATGGTACAGTAATTATAAACTGGAGAGATATTTCTTTTTTCAGCAAGTGGTAGAATGAATATATAGTGGAACACCCCCCCCCCCCCCCCCCCTGCCCCCCACCCCCCCCCCCCCCCCCCCCCCCCTATTGTATTCGAGTTGTCCAGACGAGGGGCTCACATCATTCGCGGTTGGGATTTTTTCTGTTTGAACCAAACCTATCTAAAAAATTTAATAATTTATTCATTTTCAAGAATTAATACTGTATCAAGTTTAATAAGATTAAATTTATTAGATAATAAACATAATAGTTTCTCTCTCTCTCTCTCTTACTTGAGATGTATGTTTTTTTATGGTAAACAAATAAATGATTGAACTAATTTTCAAGTAATATTTATGTAAACACCAATCCAATATTCAATTCATTAAAGAAATACTACCGTTGGGAATTAATAATATTTTAGTTTATAAATTAAAAATTATGCAAAGGAAAAACTGAAGGAAAACCCAATCTTTTAACTTTTTGACTAGGAGAGAGGGGCCAGGGTGGAGTTGTCACAAATGTCAAAAAACCTGACAGCAATGGGAGGGGAGTGTTGCCATTTAGTGAGTCGGTAATAATTGCTGCCATCTTTGGTCAAAGGATTACTGAAATATCTCTCTCTCTCTCTCTCTCTCTCTCTCTCTCTCTCTCTCTCTCTCTCTCTCTCTCTCTCTCTCTCTCTCTCTCTCTCTCTCAAGGAAAGTCTCTTTTTAACAATACAGTTTTAATTTTTACCTCAGACTTGACCTTGATCAGGACATGACCTTTGCCCCACTCATTATGCTTTTGTGGCAACTTTCTTGCTGTAAGCCCTTGAAACTGGGAATATTATACAGTATATCTTCAGAAAATCATTCTTAGCTTGAATGCTTGCTACATAAGTGCTACACGTGACAAAAAAAAAAAAGCCATTCTAAGCCCTGGCCAGGTTTCATCATAGTTACCTCATTAGCAGGTACCCAGTTCACTGCTTATGACAAGATGAGCACTGTGGGATCATAGATCTATATCAGGTTTAGATGTGTACGTATTGTAATTCTCAATATGATGACATCCTTAATAGCTGCTCTACATTAGAATTTATAAGCTTTTTATATTTTTCATTAATAAAAATTTGTTAGTACCATTTTGAATTTCATGGATAACTGAGGAGTGTCTGTGTATAACCTGTAACCTCTACCTGCCTACCCCTCAGCTAACAATAAATTTGTAGGATTAGTACAGTATGTATATATGTATAGAATGGAAAAATAGCTTTTAATCTTTTTATTTATGATTCTTTTTGCAGATGAGAGGAATTCTGACTGCCCTACTAGACATAAGAGAGGAAGGGAAAAAGGGAGGAAATTTGTTTTATTTTTTGAGAGATATTTCTAGTTTTCAAAGTTATTCAATCTTAAGGTAAAGTGAAACTTGACATTGTTTGTTTTTTATGATGTAAAGATGCATTGTTAAACTAAATATTTTCTTGATTATTATAGTGCATGTAAAAATTCACCATTCTAACATGTTTTGTGAATTAATCTTTGATATATATATATTTTTCTCTCTCTCTCTCTCTCTCTCTCTCTCTCTCTCTCTCTCTCTCTCTCTCTCTCTCCTCTCTGCTCTCTCTCTCTCTCAGGGGTAAACTTTATTAGTTTTCACAATTATTTGTTAGTCATATGTTTTTTAAGATAACAATACGTATAAGATAATATTGAAATATCAAAATGCTTTATAAGATAATAATTTTAGGTATATTTTTGTTTGAACTATTTTAAAATAAGCTGTTACTATAAGCATTTTAGTTTAAAGTATGTAATCAGTTCACCCCTTCTCTCTCTCTCTTTCTCTCATGGTGACAGATTTTGGCTGGAAGGAGACAATTGCACAGTAGGGTATTACATGTAAGCATTTGTAGAGGGGGTTCCAATATATCGTGGACTTTCAGTAATCACGGGGGGGTTGTGGTCCCTAACCCCCACGAATAAGGGGGGTCAACTGTATATAAATTTAAACAATTGAAAAACTGTCCTCCGATGGTTGGCGATTTTGCCTACATTTAGACTGACTGGAAAGGATGGGAGAAGCTTTGAGATATTTCTATGGTTGGTGGGTGATGGTCAGATGGCTTGGTGCCATTGGAGGGGAGGTGTGGTAAGGCTGTGTAGAGGAAGGCTCAGAGAAAGGGTTGTTTCCGAAGGTGGGTGGAGCTGGGAACAGTTTTAATGGCTGGGAGTGGGTGGGGATGCAGTGTTAGATGGATGAAGAGGGCTAGGTAGACCCGACTTGATAGAGGATGTTTGGTTTTGTTTTTTTGTGTTTGTGATACAGTAACTGAGATATGGTAGAGAGAGAGAAACAATAACTGAGGTATGTTTGCATTGAATTACACAAACACACACATCCTATACTTTTATCTATATTGTATGGTACAGTATTCTCATTTATATTTTTAGTGTAGTTCTCATTTTTAATTTTTTTTTTTCCTAAAGATAAATGCAATCAGTGTGCATAGGGTATGTATGTATGCACACACTCATTCCATGCTATTTGTGAACTTTGCACACCGTTCAATTTTGTCATGCCTACATATGAAATTTGCATTTTAAGATAAAATATTCTTGTGTGCTGTTATAACACATGAGATACATAATCATACTTAGAGGTAACTCTTCTTTTTTATGAAATATGGCACAGTAAATCAGAAAAAGCAAAAAATATGACGTACCTACATGTGCAGGCACTCTTCAAAGGCATCTTGAACATTCTGGAGTTTGTTTCATTTTGTTTATTGTATGTTATATGGTACAGTAATGATATTGAATTAAAGGTATGTACAGTATGAGAGAGAGAGAGAGAGAGAGAGAGAGAGAGAGAGAGAGAGAATTGTTGTATTTAAGATACTCACTCATGAATTTTGTAATTACAGTTATAGTATTTTTATTATTATACATATTATAGTATTATTATTGGAAAAGATTAATAATAAACTTATTACATACATGTACCATAAAAATAAGAGAGAGAGAGAGAGACAGTAATTGATATTGAATTAAAGGTATGTACTGTATGAGAGAGAGAGAGAGAGAGAGAGAGAGAGAGAGAGAGAGAGAGAGAGAGAGAGAGAGAGAGAGAGAGAGAGAGAGAGAGAGAGTGTTTGTTTTATATTTTATGCTACAGTATTCTTGTATATATTTTTACTGTATTTTCTAATTTTTTATTCTTTCAAACCAGATGATAAATGCACTTGTGTGCATAGGGTATGTTCTATGTATGCACACACTCATTCCATGCTGTTGGTGAACTTGGTACAACCAGTTTGATTTTGTCTTGCCTACATATAAAATTTGCATTTTAAATATTTTCATGGTGATTAGAGAAGAAATATCATCTGTGATAAAATATTCTCTTGTGTACTATTATGATATTTGTGGTAATCATGCTTAGTCAACTAAACTTATAATAAAAACAGTGCAGTAAGTCCAGCGGAGAGAGAGAGAGAGAGAGAGAGAGAGAGAGAGAGAGAGAGAGAGAGAGAGAGAGTGGGCAGAGAGAGAGAGAGGAGAGAGAGAGGGAGAGAGAGAATAATTCCTTTAGTAATAAATTTGTTTCTTTTAGCAAGTAAAAAAATTATTTTAATAATTCTTTCAGTAATAGGCTCAATCAGCTGATTCTGAGAAAATAGACATTGCAAATGCTGGGTCAATTTTATTTTATACATAATATGATGATGATACATCAGTATAATAATATAGTATAACTTGATTCTGTAAGGAAAATAAGAGTTTCATTACTATCACCTTTATCTTGATTACAGATTTTATAGCCTATTTGACATGTGCAAGTGGATACTATGAGCATAACCCCTGAGCTAGCCTAAGTCTATACATAGTTCACTCACAGCCTACACATTTCTATCTCATATGGTAATACAGTATGGTAACACCCAATAAGAAAATTGCTATATAAAAATACGTTAATGGTCATAAAACCATGGTAGGCTGTGGGTAAAAACAGGTAGGCGACAAATGGATTGTGTCATTTACTAGAGAGAGAAAGGACCTGCAATTTTTTTCAAAGTGTATTTATGCAGTTTATTTTGTTGTAGATATGGGGAAAAGGTAAATACAGGCGGTCCCCGGGTTACGACGGTTCCGGCTTACGACGTTCCGAGGTTACGACGCTTTTTCTTAAATGTTCAATGGAAAATCCGTCCTGGGTTACGACGCTTGTTCCGAGGTTACGACGCTGACGCTTCCGACGCTCCGAGTTAACGACGCTTTTAAAAAACGCATACTATGATAAAAATCCTTTATAGTTTAGCACAGTATATTAATAAAAAAAAAAAAAGTTTTCTGGTTAGATTCCACAAACAAAAATTTTGAGATTATGATGATTTTCGACACTTTTTATGTTGTATTTTTCTATGTTTTTTTTTTTAGTGACGCCTCATATGCGGACTAGTTTCCGAGCGAATGAATACATACTAGTTTACATATAACAGTCCAAAAGCGCAAATAATGAAAAAATCATTGCTTGTTTCCAGTAATAATAACAAAACGAAGTTTCTGGTTAGATTACAACGCAAATTCCAAGTATCCAAAGAGAGACATTATCCAGTAATTTGATCAGAGAGAGAGAGAGAGAGAGAGGAGAGAGAGAGAGAGAGAGAGAGAGAGGCGTCTTCCGACGCTCCGAGTTAAGGACAGAGAAGTGTTCGTTTTCGTTAAACGGCCTCTGACTCATGCCAGTAAATGTTTGTTGATACTAATATATAAGCCTATTTAAAGATACGTTTACTTTAATTAGTCTATATGATACGTAAATAGTAATCAAACTGTTCTTGTAGCCCTCAATATTTGGCAAAATCGAAGTATCCAAGAGAGACATTATCCAGTACGTAATTTGATCAGAGAGAGAGAGAGAGAGAGAGAGAGGAGAGAGAGCGACGCTTTGGCAACAATGGTCTCGGGGTTTTTATAGCTTCCTTCTGCTTGATAATCGTGGATATTGTAGAAGGATTTCGACCATACTCGTTTGCCAAATCGACGATACGAACGCCACGTTCATGCTTTGCTATAATTTCATGTTTTGCTTCCATCGAAATCATTTCTTGGGTTTTTTCTTATCACCTGCTTTGTCTTTAGCTTTGAGACCCATGGTTAATAATAAAATAGACAAAATAACACGAAAAATAGGCGCAAATACAACGAACTAAACAACGACGTGTAACATGCAGCACCAACAAACAAACAGACTGAACGCCATTTATCGGTCGCCTATACCAACTAACACTCATCGCAAAATCGTATCTCAAATATTTCGTGTATATCAAAGCTTGTATTTTCGCAAATTTTCTGTTATATCTCAAAACATTCGTATATTAGGGCAATCGTATGTCAAGTTTCCAATGTAATTTGATCAGAGAGAGAGAGAGAGAACGAGAGAGAGGAAGGACGACTGAGAGAGCGATGGAGAAGAGAGGAGAGAAGAGAGAGAGAGAGAAGAGAGGAAGAGAGAGTGGATGAGAGAGAGAGCGAGAGAGAGAGAGAGAGAGAGCCTAGAGAGACGGGAGAGAGAGAGAGAGAGAGAGAGAGAGAGAGAGAGAGAGAGAGAGACGCTTTGGCAACAATGGTCTCGGGGATTGACGTAACGTTTATTTTCTGAACAGATAGGACAGAGAAGTGTTCGTTTCATTAAACGGCCTCTGACTCATGCAGGAAATGTTTTGTTGATACTAATATATAAGCCTATTTAAAGATACATTTACTTTAATTAGTCTATATGATACGTAAATAGTAATCAGCTGTTCTTGTAGCCCTCAAGATTTTGCAAAATCACTCCAGGTTGTACATAAAACTTCAAGAATGTAGTGTCACCAGAGGATTACAATAGTTTTTACCTTCAAGAACCAGCATTCTTTTATGAAAATAACTCCAGGTTGTACATAAAACTACAGGAAACAACATGTAGTGTAACCAAAGGATTACAAGTAAGGTTTTTATAACTTTTTATTAGTTTAAGACATATTTCCCAAGCGTCGTTCGGCTTACGACGATTTTTCGGCTTACGACGCGTCTCAAGAACGGAACCCCCGTCGTAACCCGGGGACTGCCTGTAATTGCCTTTTGCATAAAGTTTTCAGTTTAAAGTGTGATGGCTATTGCTTATAAGCATACTTAGTGTTAATAGTGATGTGTTATTGACAAGGTTAGATGAGGAAGGGTACTACAGAGTTGCCCTTGAACACCCCTAGATTTTTTTACTCGCCATTATTACGATTTCTCCATTAACCAATGGGTATGGATCCTCGGCTCAATTAATCTGGATATTTGAAGGATTACTGTAGTAATCATTTTCATTTAAAATTGTGTATAAAATTTGTCAGTTTTTGTCATTCGGATATATTTATCATATTTCAATTCACTGAGGGAACCATCAATGTTTTAGGTAATTGAAGGATTTCTGTAAATTTGTCATATTGTACCAAATTTGTCAGTTTTTTATGTGCATATTTTTATCATATTTCAGTTCACTGATGGCCACCATAAATGTTTTAGGGACATTTGGAGTATCTTGCATTTTCATATTTCTATATAAACAAATCCTGTGGTTATGTTCATATCCTCACTGGCAATGTCACTGTATGTTTCCATAGGAAGTGCTAACAGTTCAGGATATTAATATAAGGTACCCAAGTGGATCCCTTGTGGAAGTCAATGTCTCCTTAATGGGAAAATTATCCTGTTTCGTAAGCCATTGGAATTGCTTTTATTTTCCTTGGCATTCAAAAAAACAATGAAATACAGTAATAGTTAGTACCTCAAGATACGGAAAGGCTCACTTACGAAAATCCAAGTTACGAAGCCAATGCGAAAAATTTTACTGCTCTACATACGAAAAGTTTTAAGATATGAAAGGTTTCTGAAAGTCCGAGATTCGCCCAATAACAATTTTGAAACTTGCGCCGCCATCTTAGTTATAGTAGACTCGCCACCATCCTCCTGCTCTCCCATTGGTTCCTGATGCAGCCAAGCCATGAGATCCTTCTCTCTGATTGGACAGCATCCTCCCATCATGCATCTTCTATCCTACGGTGTTGGCGCCCTTAGCTCGGCCACTCCGCACCCGAAACTTTACCGTACGCAATCGGCATTCGTTCGGTCCAACGATTTCGTTTAGTAGCGTAAATTCGTTAAGTGATTTCGTTGCAGTACATATTATCGTGTTGTGCGAAGACTGTATATTGTGTAACTTTACGTAAATTAACGTAGTCATGGGTCCCAAGAAAGTTGAAATTCACGGAAAGAAGCGCATGCTCTCTTTGGAGACAAAGATGGAGATCATAAAGAAGTACGAAGCTGGTATGCGATTGAGTGTGATCGCAAAGGAATACGGCCGTAATCCGTCGACAGTAGGCACCATCCTTAAACAGAAGGATGCCATCAAAGCAACTACACCATCGAAGGGCATCACTATTTTGTCCAGCAAGAGGAGCCATGTGCACGACGAGATGGAACGGCTGCTCCTCTGGATAAAAGACAAAGAAATCGCTGGCGATACAGTAACGGAGACGGCAATCACTCACAAGGCCAGTGCTATTTTCAGCGATTTGATTGCGCAGGCGGAAGACGAGGGAGGGGAAGGGACTTCAACGCCAACCCCAGAGTTCATGGCTTCGCATGGCTGGTTCGAGAAATTCCGTAAACGGACTGGCATCCATTCAGTGGTGCGTCATGGGGAGGCTGCCAGCTCGGACACGAAAGCGGCCGAAGCATTTAAGAAGACTTTCGACGAGATGATGACCAAGGAAGGCTACAGTTCTCAGCAGGTTTTCAACTGTGATGAGACTGGCCTTTTTTGGAAAAAATGCCTCGTCGGACGTACATCACGGAGGAAGAGAAGAAGCTACCCGGGCATAAGCCTATGAAAGACAGGCTTACGCTCGCACTTTGTTCGAACGCCAGTGGGGATTGCAAGGTGAAGCCCCTACTGGTGTTATCACTCCGAGACTCCTCGAGCCTTCAAGGCCCACAAAGTGTTAAAGGAGAAGCTTCCAGTGATGTGGAGGGCTAATGCAAAAGCCTGGGTAACGAGGCTTTTGTTCACCGAGTGAGTAAATCTGTGTTTTGGCCCGACTGTGAAGAGTTTTTTTGCAAGAGAAGCGCCTCCCCCTGAAATGTCTGCTGGTGTTGGACAATGCCCCTCCCCACCCTCCTGGCCTCGAGGAAGATATCCTAGCGGAGTATTCCATCGTTAAGATTCTTTTTCTTCCGCCCAACACCACCCCTCTCCTCCAGCCCATGGACCAGCAAGTGATAGCGAACTTTAAGAAGCTGTACACGAAACATCTTTTCAAGAGATGTTTCGACATCACCGATACCACAAACCTCACCTTGCGTCAATTTTGGAAGGAGCATTTCGACATCGTCATTTGCATCTGACTCATTGACCTAGCTTGGCAGGAGGTTTCGAGGCAAACCTTGAATTCCTCGTGGAGGAAACTCTGGCCTGATGCCGTATCCGCCAGAGACTTCGAGGGATTCGACATGGGAGGTGAAAGGCTGGTGCTGCAGAGTCAGAAACAGTTGATGATCCCGAAACTGTTTTGGAACCAGATCTTGACGAGATCGTTGCACTCGGCAAGTCCATGGGGCTGGTCGTCGACGAGGACAACATCAACGACCTTCTCGAGGAGCACCAAGAGGAGCTTACGACGGATGACCTGAAGGAGTTGGAGGCCATGCAACTTAACGTCGTTCAAGAGGAGTTCTCTAGCAGCGGCGAGGAAGAGGAGGAGGAGCCTATGACAACGGCAGAAATTAAGGATATTCTAGGCGCTTTTCATAAAGTGCAATTGTTTATCGAAAAAAGACACCCCGAAAAGGCTCACACAGGTCGTATGCTTGCGCAGTTCGATGACGTTTGCTTGAGTCGTTTTAGGAACATTGTGAAAAGTAGGCAGAAGCAATCTTCCTTGTATCGTTATTTTTTAAAGAGGCCTTCAGCATTAGCAGGAGTAAGCAAAAAGGAAGAACCAAGTGATAAAAAACAGAAAGTTGAAAGCAAAAAGGAAGAACCAAGTGATGAAAAACAGAACGTTGAAAGCGGTGATGAAGTTGAAATTCTGTAAAAAAAAAAAAAAAAAAAAAAAAAATAAAAAAAAAAAAAAAAAGCCTACGTAAAAGTAAAAAAAAAGTTAAAAAAAAAAAAAAATTACGTAATTTCGAGATTTTTGTAAGTTAAGTGTTACAGTTTTGTTAAGGTGTTTCGTAAATTTTAGTTTTATGGTTTTCCTTAAATTTTTTATGTGTTTTCGTAAAGTTAAGTGTACTTACGTACGTACGTTATCTGCCGTTTGTCCTCCTCCTCCTCTGCCGCCACTATCGGAGATAGCCTCACTCGAAAGGTAAGCTTCCACATTTTACGTTACAGTAATAATATTTCTTGTACACTAATATACACTTTATTTACAGGTTTTGGATTTTTATTCTTAATTTAGGTATTGAATGGTCCAAATTGTTTTAGTATTTCATTGTTTATAGGTCAATTTAGCTTTATTATGAAATTTAATGGGGTGTTTTTGGAGGGCTTGGAACGGATTAGCCATTTTACATGTATAATGTGTTCCAAGATACGAAAAACTCATTATACGAAGGCCGCCTCAGAACGGATTAATTTCGTATCTCGAGGTACCACTGTAATAGTATTTTTGTTGCCTTGCACAGCATTAAAATCATCATAACCTGAGGAATGGGGTTTGCTGCTGCATAACCTATGGTATGACATTGCAAATTTTTTTTAAAAAATGACAAGTTTTGGGGTTTTGAATATGTTGATGAGGTGTAAAGAAAAAGAAATTTATGATTAATTAAGAAAAGAAAGCTGTATATTTTGACACTGTTACAAAAGAGAAAAAGTACTGTTTGCGCTAATGGGAAGGACAAAGGGATCATTGTGTTTGAGATAGCTTGAAAGTGTAGAGCTTGGAGAGAGGATTAGCACTTGTAGTGTCAGGAAGACTGGGGATGGGTGAAAGAATAGATATATAAGTTCAAAGGTTGTAAGGCTAAGAGTGAGTATTGCAAGAGAAAAAGTTTTTATAGCGAGTATCTACAGTCTAAACACAAGAATAACAAAATGTTTCCAAAGAATTTTGATACAGTGCTACCCCATTTTTTTGCACTTCACATTGTTGTTTGTTGCTAATTTTTTGGAGCATATTTTTAACTTTTTCAGGGGAACTTTCATCAATTGGCAAATTTTTCCTATGGACCATAACTTAAAATTATCACTACATAATTTGCTTTTTTAGTATTAAATTAGGCAGTTAACTGTTAAATAGGCAGTTATAAGCATTTTAGTTTAAGGGGTACATGGTATTTGGCAGTTATAAACATTTTAGTTTAAGGGTACATGGTATTTGGCAGTTATAAGCATTTTTAGAGGGGTTTTGCATTGGGTTCTGGAACCTGTCCCCACAAAAAAAGGGGTTAGCACTATATATACTTGGCTGGGCTGGAGAATATAAATGGGTAGTTCCAGGTGACTTAGATACATTAGGTGGCAGAGAAAGAGATGACCATCTTTGTAGGTGTGAAGTCCCTAGCATGAAATAAGATAGGGGGTAGTAATGTTTTTGGAAAGATTGTCGATTGTTTATAAAACAGCTTTGATTTGTACTTGGAAAGGAGAAAATGGTAAAGAAAAGTTATTGGGTAATATGGTAATATGTAGGTGGGACAGGAGATATACTAGCTCATTATTTAGTTAAGGTGAAAGAGATTGGATTTCAAGTTGGAGATGAAGTGGTGAATAAGTGGCTGTACATATAATTGAAGGCACATGATATTGGTAAGAAAGTTATTTAAGAGGAAATAGGCAAAAAATGAGCTCAGGCCAGAGACACAGAGGTAGAAGTGGTATCCAGAATTCTTAGATGGGGCATTGAATCAGCTTGGCATGTTTTGTTATATGAAGTTATGAAGATGGAAGAAAAACAATAAATGCAGTAATGAGGAAATGAGAGTTTTCAAGAAAGAAAAGAGGAGGATTAGTAAAGTTGCAGTTGTTTTATAAAACAGAAAATTTTCAATAACATCCTCAGGCTGGACAGAGCAACCAAGAAGGACGTGATAGAAAAAAAATAGACATTGAATGAAAACGGAGGGGTGAATATAAATTAAAAAATTGCAGAAAATAAGAATTTTGTGTACTACTACTTGGAAGTAAATGTAAAGTGGAAAGGTGTAATGATCAAAGAAATTAATATTTCAGAGTTATGTTGAATATAGATGATGGAAGAAAAGGAGAGGCGAGTGATGCAAGAGGTGACATTAATGTAAGTTTGAGAATGTTCAAGGAAGTGACTGTTAAGGACATAAGCAATCCAGTTGAGATGTTTAGAAGTGGCCACACCAGGAGATGCTGTGGTATGATACATGATTCAAGTGTGACTGAGTGTCTGACAAGAGGGTTTGTAAGGCATGTCTAGATGAGGGAAAAGTTCCAGATCAGTAAGAAAAATGATTAGCTGTTCCTTAGTAGTATATGAATGAATGTGATAGACTGCTAAGAATTATAAAGGCATAACATTTCTTAGTGTACTGCAGAAGGTGTAAGGTAAGACGATTGAAAAAGGAAGACGTATGACAGTGGAAGAATATTGTGTGTATATAGACAAGGAAGGTGCTTAGGTAAAGTATTTGCAGTGAAACAAGTTATGTGGATTTTGCATGTATACATAGAAGGAACAGGCTTTATAAGGCATGCTTGTCCATCGAAAATTCTCATAGTAGAGCTAATTGAGTGACTGTGGAAGGTGTTGATAATATATGACATTGAGTAATTAAATGTTTTTATGATAAAAGGTTTTTAAAATATATAAATTTCTTGTGAGAAAGTAGTTTCTGATGCAAGTGTTTATTGTCTCATGGCTTCCTAATGTCTCTGTTAATGGAGTTTGCAAGAAGTCAAAGAAATTGCATGTGTATGTG
>NC_061095.1:19369849-19387093 GCF_015104395.2 Macrobrachium nipponense | reverse complement strand
AGAGGGGGTGGTGTTGGGCGGAATAAAAAGAATCTTAACGAAGGAATACTCCGCTAGGATATCTTCCTCGAGGCCAGGTGGGTGGGGAGGGGCATTGTCCAACACAGCAGACATTTCAGGGGAGGCGCTTCTCTTCCAAAAAACTCTTCACAGTCGGGCCGAAACACAGATTTACCCACTCCGTGAACAAAAGCCACGTTACCCAGGCTTTGCATTAGCCCTCCACATCACTGGAAGCTTCTCCTTCAACACTTTGTGGGCCTTGAAGGCTCGAGGAGTCTCGGAGTGATAGACCAGTAGGGGCTTCACCTTGCAATCCCCACTGGCGTTCGAACAAAGTGCGAGCGTAATCCTGTCTTTCATAGGCTTATGCCCAGGTATTCTTCTTCTCTTCCTCCGTGATGTATGTCTGACGAGGCATTTTTTTCCAAAAAAGGCCAGTCTCATCACAGTTGAAGACTTGCTGAACTGTAGCCTTCCTTGGTCATCATCTCGTCGAACGTCTTTTTAAAGGCTTCAGCTGCTTTCGTGTCCCGAGCTGGCAGCCTCCCCATGACGCACCACCGAATGGATGCCAGTCCGTTTTACGAAATTTCTCGAACCAAGCCATGCAAAGCCTTGAACTCTGGGGTTGGCGTTGAAGTCCCTTCCCCTCCTTCGTCTTTTATCCAGACGAGGAGCAGCCGTTCCATCTCGTCGTGCACATGGCTCCTCTTGCTGGACAAAATAGTGATGCCCTTCGACGGTGTAGTTTGCTTTGATGGCATCCTTCTGTTTAAGGATGGTGCCTATTGTCGACGGATTACGGCCGTATTCCTTTGCGATCACACTCAATCGCATACCAGCTTCGTACTTCTTTATGATCTCCATCTTTGTCTCCAAAGAGAGCATGCGCTTCTTTCCGTGAATTTCAACTTTCTTGGGACCCATGACTACGTTAATTTACGTAAAGTTACACAATATACAGTCTTTGCACAACACGATAATATGTACTGCAACGAAATCAGTAACGAATTTACGTTACTAAACGAAATCGTTGGAGCGAACGAATGCCGATTGCGTACGGTAAAGTTTCGGGTGCGGAGTGGCCGAGCTAAGGGACGCCAGCGCGTACGTATAGAAGATGCATGATGGGAGGGATGTTGTCCAATCAGAGAGAAGGATCTCATGGCTTGGCTAGCATCAGGAACCAATGGGAGAGCAGGAGGATGGTGGCGAGTCTACTAGCACTAAGATGGCGGCGTGCGGCGCGAGTTTCAAAATTGATATCGGGCGAAACTCGGACTTTCAGAAACCTTTCGTATCTTGAAAACTTTTCGTATGTAGAGCAGTAAAATTTTTCGCATTGGCTTTCGTAACTTGGATTTTTCGTAAGTTGAGCCTTTCGTATCTCGAGGTACTACTGTACTTTGCTACCAAACCTAAAGGTATTTTGGGTTGTCAGGATTAAAATTCAAGAGCTTTTTGTTACCTTTCCATTTCTTTGTAAAGCTCCTTGAGGATGAGACAGCAACTACACTATCAAAAAACAGGTTTTGACGCAGGAAAAATCTATTTTTGGTGGTCACTGTTGAGTCCTCAAAGCCCTCCCACTTCCCTGATGTAAAGACATGGGATTTGGGTAAGGGATCATCCTGCATTGACCAGCAGAAAGGAATGGTGTCTTGGTTGGATTTTGGTCATATATAAACAGTATTACAGTGCGTATGCACATAACCACTTCTTGCAGTTTGGACATAGTAGGTAAACTGGGTATTAGCGTTCGCTGAGGATACTAGAAAGGGCCCTCTTATCCTGAGTCCATTTATACTCTATCACATGTCATAATCTTTATCATTATGACACAATACCCAGCCACAAGACCAGTTAAGAGAAGTCTTTCACTTTAGTCTGGTCACCATGGAGCTCTGGATAGACCATGGAAAGGGTAATCCTTGAGGACTTGGCAGCAACCACTAAAAATTGGTTTTTCCTATGTCAAAACCTGTTTTAGATTTTTTTTAAAGAGCTTCAGTACTGGATGTGTCCTCTGCCCATCCGACAAATATTACACATCTTTTAATGTGAATAAATGAGAATGTTTAATAGGTGGTGAAGATTAAATCTAATTTTAAAAATTAATCTTACCTCTCTATTATGATAGCTGTATTTCTTGCATCAGGCAGGAAATACAGCTATGATGATAGAGAGGTATTTTAAAAGTAAAATTTATAAAGAAAATTTTTATTTTGTTGGGTTGTCTCACCTTTCTTTTACATACTATTGTACGTATATACGTACATAATTAGCTCCTACCCAGCATTTAGCTTGATTGGTAAATTAGAGCTTTGTATCAATGAGTTTGTGTACTAGAAACAATTCTGCTGAATTCACGTAAAATAATCTTCTTTATATTTTAAAAGTTTTTGCAAGTTTATTTTACAGCTTAACCCTTAAACGCCGAAGCGGTTAAAAAAAAATGTCTCCCGTGTGCCGGAGATGTTTCAGAGTGAGCGCGGAAGCAGAAAAAATATTTTTTTCAAAAAATCACAGCGCGCTTAGTTTTTAAGATTAAGAGTTCATTTTTGGCTCCTTTTTTTGTCATTGCCTGAAGTTTAGTATGCAACCATCAGAAATGAAAAAAATTTATCATTATCATATATAAATAATGCGATATATGATAGCGCAAAAACGAAATTTCATATATAATTGTATTTAAATCGCGCTGTGCGCAAAACGGTTAAAGATAACAAGTTACTTTTTTTTATTGTAATTTACACTAAATTGCTATCATTTTGGTATATAACACATTGTAAAACGATAAAAGCAACACAGAGAAAATATTATCACAAAATAATGCATGAATTCGTAACGCGCGGACGTAAACAAATATTTTTTTCAAAAATTCACAATAAATATAAATATTGTCGTAGAGACTTCCAATTTCTTTCAAAATGAAGACAAATGATTGAATATTACTATACTGTAAGAATATTAGCTTACAAATGCAGTTTTCGACCATATCTGACGAGTTAAAGTTGACCGAATGTCAAATTTTTTTATATATATTTTTTTATATGCAATTATTTCGGAAATAAGAAAAGCTACAACTTTCAAATATTTTTCGTTTTATTCTACATGAAATTGCGTACATTTTCATATATAAAACTCTATGAAATGCCTAATATGAAACTGAGCAAATATTCCGAGAATGGACTAACGCATTCGGAGATTTGTGGCGGAGAATCCTGCAGCGGAGGCAGGGAAGGAAAGTTTTTTTTTTTTTTTTTGTTTTTTTTTTAAAATTCACCATAAATTTAGATATTGTGCTAGAGACTTCGAATTTGTTTCACGATGAAGATAAATGACTGAATATTACTAGACTGTAAGAGTTTTATCTTACAATTGCGTTTTTCGTTTTCGACCATTTCGGTAGAGTCAAATTTGACCGAACGTGGTTTTTTTTCTATTATATCGTGATTTATATGCAAATATTTTCAAAAATGGAGAAAAAGCTACAACCTTCAACTATTTATTGTTGTATTATACATGAAATTGCACACATTTTCATATATAAACTTTATGTAACAGCTAATTTAAAATGGTGCAAACTTTACCACAATCGCACGTATGATTTTTTCGGAAGAGTTACCGCGCGGACGTAAAGAAAATGTAATTTTTTTATAAATTCACCATAAATCGAAATATTGTACTAGAGACTCCAATTTGTTGCAAAATGAAGGTAAATGCTTGAATATTACTAGAATATAAGCGTTTAAGCTTACAATTGCGTTTTTTCGACCATTCGGTAGAGTCAAATTTGACCGAATGGTTGAAAATTTTGTCACTTATCATTTTTATATGAAATATTTCAAAACTGATAAAAGCTACACCATGGGTTGTTTTTAGTTGTATTGTGCATGAAATTGCGCACATTTTCATAATATAAACTTTATGTAACGGCTAATTTAAAATGGGTGCAAACATTACCACAATCGCATGTGATGATTTTTTTTTCGGAAGAGTTACCGCGCGGACGTAAGGAAAAAGTTTTTTCATAAATTCACCATAAATCGAAAATATTGTGCTAGAGACTTCCATTAGTTTTCAAAATTAAGGTAAATGATTGAATATTACTAAAATATAAGAGTTTTAGCTTACAATTGCGTTTTTTTCGACCATTTCGGTAGAGTCAAATTTGACCGAAAGGTTGAAACAATTTTTGCTCTTATTGTTATTTTATATGAAAATATCTCAAAAACTGATAAAAGCTACAATCATGAGTATTTTTTTTGTTGTATTCTATATAAAAATGCACACATTTTCATATATAATACTCCATGTAACTGCTAATTTAAAATGGTAAAAAAATTATGTCAAGAGTGACGAAATAATTTCTGAGATGTGTCACAGATACTTTTTAGTGCGGCAAGAAAGAAATTCGCGCTTGGCTCAATGATTGTCAAACAAAACAACACCTTGATCCGTGAACTCCAGCATCCCCCAAGGCGCGTGATTCAAGAGTTTTCGGCTGGTAGGCCTAAAAGTATTTTTCCTTTTTCGAATTTTTAAAAAAACTTTTGTATGTCGACGTAAAATACGTCCAGTCTGGCACCCGAGAGACAAAAAATGGTCGACGTAAAATACGTCCAGTCGGCGTTTAAGGGTTAAAGAACCAAATAATGAGTAATGTTGGAGCTATATTCTTTTTATTGTATTTTTATAATTTACTAAATTTAAGTTGGTGTCTTTTATCAGATGGTCTCCGTCGCAAGAAGACTTCCAAAGGCTGATGTTTTTGTTTGGGAAGAGCGGGCTAATTATGGTTATCTTCAAAAGGACCCCACTTGGATCCATAATTATCGCTATGAAGTTAGCGCAGGTAACTTTCAAGTGGTAGAATGAATATAAAAGTGGAACCCCCCCCCCCCCCCCCCCCCCCCCCCCCCACCCCCCCCCCCCCCCCCCCCCCCCCCCCCCCCCCCCCCCCCCCCCCCCCCCCACCCCCCCCCCCCCCCCCCCCCCCCCCCCCGTATTTCGAGTTTTCCAGATGTGCAGGCTCACTCATTCGCGGATTTTTCTGTTGAACCTATCTAAAAATAATTTATTCATTTTCAAGAATTAATACTGTATTAAGTTTAATAAGATTAAATTATATTAGATAATAAAAATAATAGTTCTCTCTCTCTCTCTCTCTCTCTCTTACTGAGATGTGTTTTTTATGGTAAATAAATGATTGACTAATTTCAAGTAATATTTATGTAAACACCAATAATATCAATTCATTAAAGAAAATACTATCGTGAATTAATAAAATTTTAGTTTATAAATTAAAAATTATGCAAGACTGAAGGAAAACCCAATCTTTTAACTTTTTGACTAGGAGAGAGGGGCCAGGGTGGAGCTGTCACAAATGTCAAAAAACTTGACAGCAAGGGGAGGGGAGTGTTGCCATTTAGTGAGTCGGTAATAATTGCTGCCATCTTTGGTCAAAGGATTACTGAAATATCTCTCTCTCTCTCTCAAGGAAAGTCTCTTTTTAACAATACAGTTAATTACCTCAGACTTGACTTGATCAGGACATGACCTTTGCCCCACTCATTATGCTTTTGTGGCAACTTTCTAGCTGGAAGCCCTTGAAACTGGGAATATTATACAGTATATCTTCAGAAAATCATTCTTAGCTTGAATGCTTGCTACATAAGTGCTACACGTGACAAAAAAAAATAAGCCATTCTAAGCCCTGGCCAGGTTTCATCATAGTTACCCCATTAGCAGGTACCCAGTTTACTGCTTATGACAAGATGAGCACAGTGGGATCATAGATCTATATCAGGTTTAGATGTGTATTGTAATTCTCAATATGATGACATCCTTAATAGCTGCTCTACATTAGAATTTTTAAGCTTTTTATATTTTTCATTAATAAAAATTTGTTAGTACCATTTTGAATTTCATGGATAACTGATGAGTGTCTGTGTATAACCTGTAACCTCTACCTGCCTACCCCTCAGCTAACAATAAATTTGTAGGATTAGTACAGTATGTATATATGTATAGAATGGAAAATAGCTTTTAAATCTTTTATTTATGATTCTTTTTGCAGATGAGAGGAATTCTGACTGCCCTACTAGACATAAGAGAGGAAGGGAAAAAGGGAGGAAATTTGTTTTATTTGAGAGATATTCTAGTTTCAAAGTTATTCAATCTTAAGGTAAAGTGAAACTTGACATTGTTTTGTTTTTATGATGTAAAGATGCATCGTTGAACTAAATATTTTCTCGATTATTACAGTGCATGTAAAAATTCACCATCCTAACATGTTTTGTGAATTAATCTTTGATATATATTTTCGTTTCTCTCTCTCCCTCTCTCTCGTCTCTCTCTCTCTCTCTTCTCTCTCTCTCTCTCTCTCTCTCCTCTCTCTCTCTCTAGGGGTAAACTTTATTAGTTTTCACAAGTATTTGTTAGCCATATGTTTTTAAGATAACATTATATAAGATAATATTGAAATATCAAAATGCTTTATAAGATAATAATTTTAGGTATATTTTTGTTTGAACTATATTAAAATAAGCTGTTACTATAAGCATTTTAGTTTAAAGTATGTAATCAGTTCACCCTATCTCTCTCTCTCTTTCTCTCATGGTGACAGCTTTTGGCTGGAAGGAGACAATTGCACAGTAGGGTATTACATGTAAGCATTTTTAGAGGGGGTTCCAATATATCGTGGACTTTCAGTAATCACGGGGGGTTGTGGTCCCTAACCCCCACAAATATGGGGGGTCAACTGTATATAGATTTAAACAATTGAAAAACTGCCCTCCGATGGTTGGCGATTTTGCCTACATTTAGACTGACTGGAAAGGATGGGAGAAGCTTTGAGATATTTCTATGGTTGGTGGGTGATGGTCAGATGGCTTGGTGCCATTGGAGGGGAGGTGTGGTAAGGCTGTGTAGAGGAAGGCTCAGAGAAAGGGTTGTTTCCGAAGGTGGGTGGAGCTGGGAACAGTTTTAATGGCTGGGAGTGGGTGGGGATGCAGTGTTAGATGGATGAAAAGGTCTAGGTAGACCCCGACTTGATAGAGGATGTTTGGTTTTGTTTTTTTGTGTTTGTGATACAGTAACTGAGATATGTTAGAGAGAGAGAAACAATAACAGAGGTATGTTTGCATTGAATTACACAAATACACACATCCTATACTTTTATCTATATTTTATGGTACAGTATTCTCATTTATATTTTTAGTGTAGTTCTCATTTTTTTTTTCTTTTCTTAAAGATAAATGCAATCAGTGTGCATAGGGTATGTATGTATGCACACACTCATTCCATGCTATTTGTGAACTTTGCACACCGTTCGATTTTGTCATGCCTACATATGAAATTTGCATTTTAAATATATTTTTATGTTGATTAGAGATAAGACAACAACAGTGATAAAATATTCTTGTGTGCTGTTATAACACATGCGATACATAATCATACTTAGAGGTAACTCTTCTTTTTTATGAAATATGGCACAGTAAGTCAGAAAAAAAGGTAACTTCTTTTTTATGAAATATGGCACAGTAAATCAGAAAAAGCAAAAAAATATGACGTACCTACATGTGCAGGCACTCTTCAAAGGCATCTTGAACATTCTGGAGTTTGTTTCATTTTGTTTTTTTATGTTTATGGTACAGTAATTGATATTGAATTAAAGGTATGTACAGTATGAGAGAGAGAGAGAGAGAGAGAGAGAGAGTATTAGTTTTATATTTTATGCTACAGTATTCTTGTTTATATTTTTACTGTATTTTCTAATTTTTTATTCTTTCAAACCAGATGATAAATGCACTTGTGTGCATAAGGTATGTTCTATGTATGCACACACTCATTCCATGTGTTGGTGAACTTGGTACAACCAGTTTGATTTTGTCTTGCCTACATATAAAATTTGCATTTTAAATATTTTTATGGTGATTAGAGAAGAAATATCAACTGTGATAAAATATTCTCTTGTGTACTGTTATGATATTTGTGGTAATCATGCTTAGTCAACTAAACTTATAATAAAAACAGTGCAGTAAGTCCATCGGAGAGAGAGAGAGAGAGAGAAGAGAGCGAGGAGAGAGAGAGAGATGGAGGAGAGAGAGAGAGAGAGGAAGAGAGAGAGAAGAGAAGAGAGAATTAAATTAACCTTTAGTAATAAATTTGTTTCTTTTAGCAAGTAAAAAAATTATTTTAATTCTTTCAGTAATAGCACAATCAGCTGATTCTGAGAAAATAGACATTGCAAATGCTGGGTCAATTTTTTTTTATACATAATACGATGATGATACATCAGTATAATAATATAGTATAACTTGATTCTGTAAGGAAAATAACAGTGTCATTACTATCACCTTGATCTTGATTACAGATTTTATAGCCTATTTGACATGTGCAAGTGAATACTATGAGCATAACCCCTGAGGTATCCTAAGTCTATACATAGTTCACACACAGCCTACACATTTCTATCTTATATGGTAATACAGTATGGTAACACCCAATAAGGAAGTTGCTATATAAAAATACATTAATGGTCATAAAACCATGGTAGGCTGTGGGTAAAAACAGGTAGGACACGAAATGACTGAGTCATTTACTAGAGAGAGAAAGGATCTGCAATTTTTTTCAAAGTGTATTTATGCAGTTTATTTTGTTGTAGATATGGGGTAAAGGTAAGTAATTGCCTTTTGCATAAAGTTTTCAGTTTAAAGTGTGATGGCTATTGCTTATAAGCATACTTAGTGTTTATAGTGATGTGTTATTGACAAGGTTAGATGAGGAAGGGTACTACAGAGTTGCTTGAACACCCCTAGATTTTTTTACTCGCCATTATTCCGATTTCTCCATTAACCAATGGGTATGGATCCTCGGCTCAGTTAATCTGGATATTTGAAGGATTACTGTAGCAATCATTTTCATTTAAAATTGTGTATAAAATTTGTCAGTTTTTGTCATTCGGATATATTTATCATATTTCAATTCACTGAGGGAACCATCAATGTTTTAGGTAATTGAAGGATTTCTGTAAATTTGTCATATTGTACCAGATTTGTCAGTTTTATATGTGCATATTTTTATCATATTTCAGTTCACTGATGGCCACCATTAATGTTTTAGGGATATTTGGAGTATCTTGCATTTTCATATTTCTATATAAACAAATCCTGTGGTTATGTTCATATCCTCACTGGCAGTGTCACTGTATGTTTCCATAGGAAGTGCTAACAGTTCAGAATATTAATATAAGGTACCCAAGTGGATCCCTTGTGGAAGTCAATGTCTCCTTAATGGGAAATTATCTGTTTCGTAAGCCATTGGAAATTGCTTTTATTTCCTTGGCATTCCAAAAAATTAAATACAGTAATAGTATTTTTGTTGCCTTGCACAGCATTAAAATCATCTTAACCTGAGGAATGGGGTTTGCTGCTGCATAACTATGGTATGACATTGGAAAAAATTTATAAAAAATTAAAAGATTTGGGATTTTGAATATGTTGATGAGGTGTAAAGAAAAAAAATTATGATTAATTAAGAAAAGAAAGCTGTATATTTTGACACTGTTAACAAAAGAGAAAGAGTACTGTTTGCTGTAATGGGAAGGACAAAGGGATCATTGTGTTTGAGATAGCTTGAAAGTGTAGAGCTTGGAGAGAGGATTAGTACTTGTAGTGTCAGGAAGACTGGGGATGGGTGAAAGAATAGATGTATAAGTTCAAAGGTTGTAAGGCTAAGAGTGAGTATTGCAAGAGAAAAAGTTTTTATAGTGAGTATCTATAGTCTAAACACAAGAATGACAAAATGTTTCCAAAGAATTTTGATACAGTGCTACCCCATTTTTTTGCACTTCGCTTCGTTGCTAATTTTTTGGAGCATATTTTTCACTATTTCAGGGGAACTTTCACCAATTGGCAAATTTTTTTTATGGGCCATAACTTAAAATTATCACTACGTAATTTGCTTAGTATTAAATTAGGCAGTGAACTGTTAAATAGGCAGTTATAAGCATTTTAGTTTAAGGGGTACATGGTATTTGGCAGTTATAAGCATTTTAGTTAAGGGGTACATGGTATTTGGCAGTTATAAGCATTTTAGTTTAAGGGGTATATGGTATTTGGCAGTTATAAGCATTTTTAGAGGGGTTTTGCATTGGGTTCTGGAACCTGTCCCCACAAAAAAAAGGGGTTAGCACTCTATATACTTGGCTGGGCTGGAGAATATAAATGGGTAGTTCCAGGTGACTTAGATACATTAGGTGGCAGAGAAAGAGATGACCATCTTTGTAGGTATGAAGTCCCTAGCATGAAATAAGATAGGGGGTAGTAATGTTTTTGGAAAGATTGTCGATTGTTTATAAAACAGCTTTGAATTGTATACTTGGAAAGGAGAAAATGGTAAAGAAAAGTTATTGGGTAATATGGTAATATGTAGGTGGGACAGGAGATATACTAGCTCATTATTTAGTTAAGGTGAAAGAGATTGGATTTCAAGTTGGAGATGAAGTGGTGAATAGGTGGCTGTACATATAATTGAAGGCACATGATATTGGTAAGAAAGTTATTTAAGAGGAAATAGGCAAAAAATTAGCTCAGGCCAGAGACACAGAGATAGAAGTGGTATCCAGAATTCTTAGATGGGGCATTGAATCAGCTTGGCATGTTTTGTTATATGAAGTTATGAAGTTGGAAGAAAAACAATAAATGCAGTAATGGGGAAATGAAAGTTTTCAAGAAAGAAAAAAAGTAGGACTAGTAAAGTTGCAGTTGTTTTATAAAACAGAAAATTTTCAATAACATCCTCAGGCTGGACAGAGCAACCAAGAAGGACGTGATAGAAAAAAAAAAAAGACATTGAATGAAAATGGAGGGGTAAATATAAATGAAAAAATTGCAGAAAATAAGAATTTTGTGTACTACTACAGTAGAGACCCGGTTCACGACCGTATTAGAACTCGACATAATCGGATTTCGCCACTAAATTTCCAATAAACTTTGTATCTGTTTTCAACCAAAAAACCAGTTTCCGACCACCGACCATATGATGTTTGTAAACAAAACTGTTTCCGCCAGCCGCCGCTAGTTGGCGTCATCCAGTGCTACCAAATGTAGCATAATTTCATGTTTTTTTTAGCATAATTTGAGCCAAGAATTGGAGCTTAGCATAATTTCTTTCACACTTAGGGTTCTAGTACAATTTTAGAATGTATTTTCACTAAAATTTTAAATAAAATGCAGAAAATTCCTCAATTTCATACACAGCTATAGTGAATATATGTATCTTCATAGTGAAATTACCTTAAAAGCAGCACTAACAAATGAGTTAATTGCTAAGTTTGAACCCAACTAAGGAATGTTAAATTTTGTGAATATAAATAAATACCCACAGTGGCATGACAGACGATCAGTAAAGTGTTAATAATGTTTTTTCTTCATGAGTAAAGAATTACTTTTTTTCCTTTTTTAAGTTTTATTTTTTCAGTAGTTATAAAAATTTTAGTTATGTCTGAAGTGATTTTTCACACAATTTCAAGTATTTATTCATTGTGTATGTGATCTGTTAAAGAAAAATAGTGTTTCAGTGGCATGATAATGATCAAGTAATAAGTACGTATTTTTTTCTTCTTGAGTAGAGACTGGTTTGTTTGTTTACCCTTTTTTTAGTTTTAATTTTTCAGTAAATATCAGAATTTTATATTTGAAGTAATTTTCACACATTTTCAAGTATTTATTAATTGTTTATGTGACCTGTTAAAGAAAAATGGTTCTGAGTGGCATGATAAATGATGCAGTAATAAGTAAAATTTGTTGTTTTCTTCACATTTGTATATGTGATCTTCACACATTTGTCAAATAGTATAAATAGTGATTTTGGCATTATCAAATAGTGTACTATGATTGCTTATGTGATCTATTAAAGAAAAATGGTGTTTTATTACGAGTTTCCTAACATGTAAAGATCATCAAATTATTAGTTATAATATTGTCTGTTCGTCACTTTGTATCATTTCACCTAATATATAAATGTTTTAAATTTCCATTACATCGTTGTTTTAGCTCAAATGTATTAGAGAAATGAGATAATGATAGATTAATAGCATAATTCTGGCACAAAATTGCACCATATTTGTCATAAATTCTTGCTTGGACCGACTAGCATAATTTAGCAAAACGGTTGGTAACACTGGTGACGCCACTCAGAATTGTTTAAAGTCCGCAACTAATGTTTACAAACATTCAAACATGTGTCGTGTCTTGTACACCTTGCGCGCATTTCGTTTGCTTTTTCGGTGGTATCAACTCTATACGCAGTTACCTTTTGATTCATCATGGGTCCCAACATTACTACTGGCTATCTATTAAAACCTTTTGCTATTGTTAATCTCTGAAATAATGGAAAAGTGTTTACATGGCATCTCGCGTTTTCCTTCTTCAAAATGTTTCCATCATTTCCAACTCCAAAATAAACCTTAATTTTCGTCTATTCTCTCCTCTGCATGAAAGTGATGAGCAAAAAAAAGACTTAATCAAGCACCCTTGCTTGATTTTTTTTCAAGCGTTGACATATTCTAAAACCATGCTCACACTTGAGGCGCGCGTTTCAGTAGCAAATGCAATAGTATTTAAGTGTTTAGGTTTGGAGTGAAGGCAATGTTACGTACGTAGGTTACATGTGCGGTTCGGTAGCGAATGCAATCTTTAAGCTTTGTTAAGCTTGCCGGTGAAGAAGAAGTTAGTCATAGCTTATATCAGAGAAGCCACTATGCCATATTAACCCTTAAACGCCGAAGCGGTAAAAATCAAAAACTCCCCCGAATTCCGGAGCCGGTTTTGAGTGTGCGCGGAAGCGGAAAAAATAATTTTTTCAAAAAATCACAGCGCGCTTAGTTTTGAAGATTAGAGTTCATTTTTGGCTCCTTTTTTTTTCATTGCCGGAAATTTAGTATGCAATCATCAGAAATGAAAAATAATATCATTATCATATGTAAATAATGCGATATATGGTAGCAAAAAAAAAAAAAAATTCATACATAATTGTATTAAAATTACGCTGTGCAAAAAACGGTAAAAGCTAACAAGTTTCTTTTTTTTTCGTTGTATTGTACACTAAAATGCAATCATTTTGATATATAATACATTGTAAAACAATAAAAGCAACACCGGAAAAATATTATCACAAAATGATGTATGAATTCGTAACGCGCAGACGTAAAAATTTGTTTTTTTTTTAAATTCACCATAAATCTAAATATTGTTCTAGAGACTTCCAATTTATTTCAAAATGAATACAAATGATTGAATATTACGATACTGTAAGAGTTTTAGCTTACAATTGCGTTTTTCGACCATTTCGGTAGAGTCAAAGTTGACCAAACGTGGTTTTTTTTCTATTTATTGTGATTTATATGCAAATATTTCGAAAATGAGAAAAGCTACAACCTTCAAATATTTTTCCTTTTATTTTACATGAAATTGCGCACATTTTCATATATAAAACTCTATGAAATGCCTAATATGAAAAGGAGCAAATTTTCCGAGAATTCGATGTACGTAATTCGGAGATTTATGGCGGAGAATCCGCGCGCGGAGGGAAGGAAAGTTTTTTTCATAAATTCACCATAAATCGAAATATTGTGCTAGAGACTTCAAATTTGTTGCAAAATGAAGGTAAATGATTGAATATTACTAAAATATAAGAGTTTTAGCTTACAATTGCGTTTTTCGACCATTTCGGTAGAGTCAAAGTTGACCGAACGTGGTTTTTTTTTTTTTTTTTTTTTTTTTTTTTTCTATTTTATCGTAATTTATATGCAAATATTTCAAAAATGAGAAAAAGCTACAACCTTCAATTATTTTTTGTTGTATTCTACATGAAATTGCGCACATTTTCATATGTAAAACTTTATGTAACGGCTAATTTAAAATGGTGCAAACATTACCACAATCGCACGTATAGAATTTTTTCGAAGAGTTACGCGCGGTGACGTAAGGTAAAATGTTATTTTTTTCATAAATTTCACCATAAAAATCGAAAATATTGTGCTAGAGACTTCCAAGGTTTGTTTACAAATGAAGTAATGATTGAATATTACTAAAATATAAGAGTTTTAGCTTACAATTGCGTTTTTCGACCATTTCGGTAGAGTCAAAATTGACCAAAGGTTGAAAATTTTTTCACTTATCATTTTTATATGAAAATATTTCAAAACTGATAAAAGCTACAACCATGGGTTGTTTTTAGTTGTATTGTGCATAAAACAAAATTGCGCACAATTTCTATATATAAAACTTTATGTAACGGCTAATTTTAAAATGGTGCAAACATTACCACAATCGCATGTATGATTTTTTCGGAAGAGTTACCGCGCGGACGTAAGGAAAAAAGTTTTTTCATAAATTCACCATAAATCGAAATATTGTGCTAGAGACTTCCAATTTGTTGCAAAATTAAGGTAAATAGTTGAATATTACTACAATATAAGCGTTGTAGCTTACAATTGCGTTTTTCGACCATTTCGGTAGAGTCAAAGTTGACCGAAGGTTGAAATTTTGGCACTTATCGTTATTTATATGGAAATATTTCAAAACTGATAAAAGTTACAATCATGAGTATTTTTTTGTTGTATTCTAAATGAAATTGCGCACATTTTCATATATAATACTTCATGTAACGGATAATTTAAAACGGTGCAAAAATTATGTCAAAGTGACAAAATAATTTTTGAGATTTGTCACTGATACTGTTTAGTGCGATAAGAAAGAAATTCGCACTTGCATGCCTGCGTAACGATTGTAAACAAAACAACGCCTTGATCCGTGAACTCCCATCATCCCCCAAGGCGCGTGATTCAAAAGTTTATGGCTGGTAGGCCTATAAGTATTTTTCCGCGAATTTTTAAAAAAACTTTTTTGAGCCGACGTATGGGGCGTCCATTCGGAAATCAGGGGAGATTTTGACTCGACGTTTAATACGTCCATTCGGCATTTAAGGGTTAAGTGCGTAGTAATTAAGAAATTAAGAAGAATCTTTTATGTCGTACTGTAATACGTCGATGTTTGCGTGTAAGATTTGGTAGTGAAACCAGTTACATACGTAACATGTTCGGTTCGGTAGCAACGCAATCTAAGCTTTTTAAGTGTGCCGGTAAAGAAGAGATTAGCCTTAGGTTAACTCAGAGTCCGCTACGGTATACATTAATTATAGAAATTAAGACTATTCTTTTATGTCTACTGTAAAAAGACGTCAATGTTTACGTATGAGGTTTGGTAGTGAAACCACTGTCACATACGTAACGTGTGCCGTTCGGTAGCGAACGCAATCTTAATCTTTGTTAAGCTTGCTGGTAAAGAGGAGGTTAGCCTTAGCTTAATCAGAGAAGCCGCTATGGTATAGAATAATTATAGAAATTAAGACTATTCTTTTTATGTTCTGAACTGTAAAAAGCCACGTCAATGTTACGTATGAGGTCTGGTAGTGACATAGTTTACATATGCAAACGCGTGCGCGGCTAATGAACGCAATCTGTATGCTTCGTTTATAAGCGTCCTCGTAAAAAAAAAAAAAAAAGAGGTTAGCTTGATATTAAACTCAAGAGATACTGGTACGTAATGGTATAGTAATTAAAGACATTAAGAAGATTCTTTTACTTATACGTACGTATATATGTACCATGCAGTACCATAATAATTGTCAAAGTCCAATAAGCTTGAAACCAGCCCTGATATTGGACAATTTGCCGTAAAAGACGCACCTTTTTTATAAGGACATTTATGAAACAAAATCGTTAGTATCATAACATTACATTTACTGAAAGATAATTTTCAAGCGATTTTGTATACAGTATTGCAGTCGACTTCATAAAAGATTTACCATAAACTAATATCGAATGTAAACGTTTCTAGGCTTATAGCGAGATATGGTTTGTTTACTACCATAGTCCCGATATAAACCACCAGGGCTGCGCTATGGTTTGTTTACATCCTTAAATGCCGACTTACTGTAGGCAAATTTTTGCAAGTTTTTGATAAATATAAATTGGGTTTAATTTTAATAGGTTATTAATTTTATTGTAATAATTAGACTTGCTTTTCAATGTTTTTATTATGTTAGCAACACGTTTTATGCCTACCCACTACACTATGTTCTACTTACTACTTACCTAGGTAGCCTATGGCGCTTGGTCAACAATCGGTTGGACGCAGGCTAGTTTTCTTTTATACTGTATATTATACATTTAAAATTATAAACAAACATTTAACATGATATTTATTTAACTTTTAACGTATTTAGTTGTAATTTACATGTAATGTATTGTATAAAAAGGCAAGGTTAGGGTAATAACTGATGGTCAAGAACGGATTAATCCATTTTCAGTTATTTCTTATGGGAAAACTTGATTCAGTTCTCGAAATAATCGAATTTCGGCGCTCCTTCTGGAACGAATTATCGTCGAGAACTGAGGCTCTACTGTACTTGGAAGTAAATGTAAAGTGGAAAGGTGTAATTAATATTTCAGAGTTATGTTGAATATAGATGGTGGAAGAAAAGGAGAGGCGAGTGATGCAAGAGGTGACATTAATGTAAGTTTGAGAATGTTCGAGGAAGTGACTGTTAAGGACATAAGCAGTCCAGTTGAGATGTTTAGAAGTGGCAACACCAGGAGATGCTGTGGTATGATACATGATTCAAGTGTGACTGAGTGTCTGACAAGAGGGTTTGTAAGGCATGTTTAGATGAGGAAAAAGTTCCCGAGCAGTAAGAAAAATGATTAGCTGTTCCTTAGTGTATATGAATGAATGTGATAGACTGCTAAGAATTATAAAGGCATAACATTTCTTCGTGTACTGCAGAAGGTGTAAGGTAAGACGATTGAAAAAAGAAGACATATGACAGTGGAAGAATATTGTGTGTATATAGAGAAGGAAGGTGCTCAGGTAAAGTATTTGCAGTGAAACAAGTTATGTGGATTTTGCATGTATACATAGAAGGAACAGGCTTTATAAGGCATGCTTGTCCATCAAAAATTCTCATAGTAGAGCTAATTGAGTGACTATGGAAGGTGTTGATGATATATGACATTGAGTAATTAAATGCTTTTTATGATGAAAGGCTTTTAAAATTTATAAATTTCTTGTGTGAAAGTAGTTTCTGACGCAAGTGTTTATTGTCTCATGGCTTCCTAATATCTCTGTTAATGGAGTTTGCAAGAAGTCAAAGAAATTGCATGTGTATGTG
>NC_061095.1:19368038-19369349 GCF_015104395.2 Macrobrachium nipponense | reverse complement strand
GAAGCCTTGGAAAGAAGAAGAAGAAGGAAAGGAGAAGAAGGAATTCCAGGTGCGCCAAAGTAGCCCTGGGCGCTTGAAGCACTGACCTCGACCAAAACAAGTCCTCTTACACCTACCGCCATGGGCTCAATATTGATGTCAAGTGTTGCGACGTCTGGCACCACTTCCTGCGTCGAGATATTCCCAAACGCTTGCTGCACCTCTCGCTGGATGGAAGCTAAGAGTGGGGCTGCCACGGCGGGGTCTACGTATCCCGTCGCCTTCCCTCCTGGGAAGATCTGGATGGCCAGCTTTTTGTCCAACACGTATGGCTGACCCTTGGCGGCGTTCTTTCCGAAGCCGCCCACCCAAGCCTTCAGGGTTGCCAAGGCGACTTCCTTTACGGTGGCAGCCTGCAAGAGAGCGCCGTATGAAGCTTCTAATAGTGGAGTTACAGCTTAAAGTAAGACTTAAAACTATGCAAAGATAAATGATTGTAAGCATAACTTTGTCTAGAAACCTACTCACGCCCCATCCAGAAGCTGACTCACGAGATCATAGCATATAGTGTATGCTTCGTGGTGCCAGACAATTAACTCTCCGTGGGTAGTGGCGCACGTGGGGCGTGGGTCCTGCACTCCTCGTGGCCACAGGGGTCGTGGAGGACTGCATTGCAGCCAGGTTCCTGACAGTTGGTAGCCTGTAAGTGGAGGGATACATGAGTATCGGGATTACACACTTACAGCCTAACGTGAACTCCGTTGCATGCCGGAGTATGAAAGTTAGAATAAAACAGTCTTCTACCGCAATACGTGTGGTTAGAAGGGCGGTCTGGTTGGGATCCGCGGCGTACGCCGGGAACATATAAAGAGACCAACCAGGAGTGATGAGAAGCCCAAGTGAGGGAGAAACCACGACGGAGAACGGCGGGAGGCGGATAATGAAAGATAACAACAGAATAATATGTATGTTATGTAAAAAATGGGGCATGCATACTTAGCATAGAGTAAGACATGCCTTCCTTCCGACTACTAGAGGAGTGCCCGGTAAGAAAGCAAGCTCTCCTCCGGTAGCAGAAAGAAGGTATAGCAGGCAAGCTTTGAGACCACTAGTAGATCCCTACCCCGTCAGCTGGCGGAGCCAGTGATACCGGATAACCGAAGGAGCCCCCGGCTAACAAGCAGAGGCTCCGTCTGTTATGGTAAAAAGAATAATAGGGGGGAGGGAAGCGAACGAGAACACCTGAGTTGGTCGCGGCGAGCGGGAGGGAGGGGAGGGGTGGCCAACCCCAACACCCCGACACATCGGACACACTGGTACCTGCGACTATGA
>NC_061095.1:19358038-19363038 GCF_015104395.2 Macrobrachium nipponense | reverse complement strand
AGCTCGCCGTTCCCCCCCGTTCCTCCGTGTGCCTGGCCGCAGAGAAGGAAGAAGACGACGACGACCCAACGCAAGAGATCGGCGCCGTATCCCAAGGGAAGTCCTCCCACACGCAGCGAGGTGAAAACTCCTGGTGCCGCTTCCACCGGAGGTTCGGGAGATTCTCCAAGAGTGCGAAAAAGCCCTTGCACCTTCCAGCAGTCAAAAAAACGGCGACGGCAAACAAAACCAAGGCCGCCTGTGGCAACGGCCGCGTCGGAACCACACACCGTAGGGTTCTACGTCCGCGACGCGATCTCCGGCCGGAGGATGTTGGGGGATACGGGGGCAATGCACTCGATATTCCCGCCGTCAGGAAAAGACCGTAGCCGCGAGGCCCAACAAAACAACCTCCCTCGTCGCCGCAAACGGGACCCCCATCCGTTCCTACAGCACGAAGCCCCTCGAGATATCCAAATCTTTGGGGCGAAACTACGTCTGGGAATTCACAATCGCGGACGTCAGGATCCCGCTACTGGGGGCAGATTTCCTGGCGCAGAACGGCCTCCTGGTGGACGTGGGCCGCAAAACGCCTCCTCGACACGGGGACATGCCTTTCCTTCCACTGGCAGCAGCCCGGCGCCCCTACAATTTGTACCATCGCCCCCCACAAATACGGCAACCTCCTGCAGGAGTTCCCCGAAGTCTTCAAGCCGGAACTTCGTCAGGCGGCAGGACGCCGCCCAAGCACGGGATATTCCACCACATAACCACCACAGGCCCCCCGACACTTGCGAAGTTCCGACGACTCCCTCCAGGCCGCCTCCAGGAGGCGAAGCAGCGTTCTCGGAGATGGAACGAATGGGCATCTGCAAGAAAGCGTCGAGCCCTTGGGCGTCGCCCCTGCACATGGTACAGAAACCTGACGGCACCTGGAGGCCCTGCGGAGACTACAGGAGACTCAACCTCGCTACAATCCCCGACCAATACCCCTTGCCAAACATGCAGGATTTGACAGGGGCCCTTCATGGGGCGAAGGTCTTCACAAAAATGGACCTCTTAAAATCCTATTTCCAGGTTCCAGTGCACCCCGAGGATGTCCCCAAGACTGCCATCATCACGCCTTTTGGCTCCTTCGTCTTCCATTACTCAACCTTCGGCCTGAGGAATGCAGGGCCACCTTCCAGCGCCTGATGGACAGCATCCTGGGGACCTGCCCTTCTGCGTCTGCTACGTCGACGATATCTTAATTTTTTCCAGGTCCTTGGAGGAGCACCTACATCACGTCCGAGCGGTCCTGAAGTGCCTGCAGGAAAACGGGCTGGTCGGTCCGTTTCGACAAATGCAACCTTCGGCGCCGAGAAGGTGGACTTCCTCGGACACGAGATCTCCGCGACGGGCGTGCGCCCCATGGCCTCGAAGGTAGGCATGGTGCAGAAGTTCCCAACACCAACCACGGTCAAGTCCCTGCAGGAGTTCATCGGAATGGTCAATTACTACCGCCGATTCATCCCCGCCGCCGCCCCGCACCATGTCTCCTCTAACACAGGTCCTGAAGGGGAAACCAAAGGCCCTAACGTGGGAGGCCGAACAAGAGAACCGGCTTTCAACGAGACGAAGAGGGCCCTCGCCAGAGCGGCGACATTATGCCACCAAGACCCTGCTGCACCTTTACGCCTCACCACCGACGCCAGCAACGTCGCCTGCGGGGCTGTCCTCAAGCAGATGGTCCAGGGCGAGCCCCAGCTCGCCTTCTACAGCAAAAAACTGTCAGCCGCCGAGACGAGGTACGGCACGTTCGACCGCGAACTCCTGGCAGTGTACCAAGCAGTGCGACATTTCCGCTACCATCCTCGAGGGCTCCCCCTTTACGATCAGGACGGACCACCTCCCTTTGGTACACGCCTTCACCAAGGCGGGCGACGCTTGGTCAGCGAGACAACAGAGGCACCCTAGCAGCCATCGCAGAGTTCGGTTGCACCATCCAGTACGTGCCTGGCGAGAAGAACCCCAGTGGCAGACGCCCTATCGAGGATAGAAATCAACGCCGTGCGTCTCGGGGTCGACTACGAAGACCTCGCCCGGGAACAGGCTGCCGACCCGGAGACTGCCGCATACCGCACTGCTATCACCGCCCTCAAGTGGGAAGACGTGCCCTTCGGTACCCGCAGGCATGACGATCCTCTGCGACATCAGCACGGGCCGCCCGCGCCCGCTGATCCCAGCCTCCCGAAGGAAAGCCGTGTTCGACGTCATACACGGACTCTCGCACCCTCGGGCCGGACGACGGTGCGCCTCCTGACGAGAAGTTCGTCTGGCATGGAATTCGGAAGGACTCCCTCGAGTGGGCCAGGACCTGCGTGCCTTGCCAAACTAGCAAATCAGTCGGCAACAATAACACGGAATCAGGCGTGGGGGAATTTCCGCAGCCGAAACGAAGATTCGGCACATCCACATAGACGTCGTTGGCCCCCTGCCCCCGTCGGAAGGCGCCAGGTACCTCCTGACGGTAATCGATCGCTCCACCAGATGGCCCGAGGCAACGCCGATGTCGGAGGCGACCACGAAAGCATGTGCCGAAGCACTCCTCGCCAGCTGGATCAGTCGATTTGGAGTGCCAGACGAAATCACGACAGACCGCGGACCAGTTTTCCTGTCGGAGTTGTGGACTGCCCTGGCCCGCCTAATGGGAACGTCGCTACATGCCACCACCGCCTACAACCCAGCAGCTAACGGCATGGTGGAGAGAGTCCACCGTTCGATCAAAGCTTCCCTGATGGCGCGCTGCACCGACGAAAATTGGAAGAGCCAACTACCGTGGGTCCTCCTCGGTCTCAGGACTGCCCTCCCCGCGGGCAAACGGCGAGGCATCACCCGCGGAGAAGGTATACGGGGAGCCATTAACAGTCCCTGGCGAGTTCTTCCCGACCAATGCCGACGACGCTGACGTCTCCATCGCCAGGCTTCGGGAATCCGCCGGGAAGTTCACGCCCTGCGTCAAAACCTTCTCCGACAGAACCAAACGTTTCCTCCCGAAGGCCCTATCATCGTGCAAGCACGTCTTCGTCAGGGACGACGCCCGCCGCCCGCCTCTAACAAGACCCTACTGCGGTCCCTTCCGCGTCCTACGACGCACTGACAAGGCATATCTCTTATCCATCAACGGTCGCGAGGACTGGGTCACAATCGATCGCCTGAAACCAGCCTTCATCATGGACGAGGACCTCGCAGACGCGGATTCCACAGGGCGCCTCAATCTTCCTCGGAAAAAAGCGACTCCTTCGATCGCCAAACCTCCTAGCCGTAGCCGCGGCCGCCCTCGAAAGACGGTCGAACCCCCCGAGGATCTACCACAGCAACTGATATCACGCACCCGAGGGCGCCTCCGCCGTCCAGCTCGCTTCCGTGAGTGACTACCCGAAGTACAAAGTGGTCAGCCAACAATCATACCTAATTATTGTCTTAGGGGGGGAGTATTTGTAAAGACAACGCTTATTCATAATTTTCTCTGTATATAATTCATCATTCGCGTTGTTCTTACTTCCCCCTGAGAGAGCATTCAGCGGGCTTTCCGTCAGTGTATAAAGCTTGTATAACCACATATTGTGTACTTTTATATTTTGTATTTTATGTCTCTCAAGAACACAAATCGGGTCTCGCCGACCCAATTTTTACTCTCTCTCGCGTGTCGGTGACCCACATTTTTTCCGTCCGCATGCTGTATATATATTTCCCTTGACTGTAATAAAAATCAGTACACTTCTACCTGCCTCTTTGTCCACCTCTCACACAGGAATACCAGATGGTTAATTATCAAAAGGGTAAAAATTAAAAGGGATAATCCAGGATTATCGGATATCACACGGTCACAAACTTAAACAGATTCTGACCCTAACCGAAATTACAAAGTATCTTTACAGTCCAAAAACATGTAAAAACTGAATATATTAATTTTGTTGCTTATATTTATCTACAACTTTTTTCATTATGAAAGCATCAAGTTTAAATAAACCAAGACTTAAATTTAGAACATTCCTATTATTTGACTTGATAAAACAAGATTCAATGATATTCCTTTTAACTGTGTCATTACATGGGACTAAGGCTCTTGCTTGACTCCAGTTAATAGGATGGTCTAAATCTCTCATATGTACCAAATAATGCATTTCGATATTTGCCCAGTTCTCACAGAATATTGATGTTGCTTAAGACGCTGTGAAAGAGATTTGCCAGTCTGTCTGTAATAGATTTTATCACACTTTTTTTGCAAGGAATTTCATATATGCAGCCTGGAAGATCTTTATGGAGAATTTTTGATTACTAAACTCTTGACATTAATATTACTGAAAACAACATTTATGTTAAAAAGCTTTAAAATTCTAGGAATATCTAAAAACCTTTCATCATAAGGTAATTTTAGAATGTTATGCTTACTAAATTCAAGTTTGTCATTAGTTGAATAAAATGTTTTCCTAGCTCTTTTCCATGCCACAAAATCTACAAAAGATCCTTGGGTATTTAAGTTTCAATGCAATATCATAAATAGTTTTAATTTCAGCGTCAATAAACTGCGGCTACAGACACGTAAAGCCTTAGGAACATCCCAGAAACAAACAGAGAATTTAACATTTTGATGGTGATTGGAGTAGTAATGAACAAAAGAGGCAATATTAGTTGATTTTCGAAAGACTGAAAAGGTGAAATTTCTATCATTTCTATGGACAGTTACATCAAGAAAATTCAAATTACAATTTCTTTCTTCCTCTACAGTTAAATTTTATAGAAGGACTAATTATTGAGATTATTAAGGAATTCCTGGAGGTTTTCGTGAAACTGGCCCAAATACAGAAGATATCATCCACGTATCTAAACCAAATAACTTTTTGGGGCAAAATTTCTTGGTAAGAGTTTTGTCTCAAAAAAATTCCATGTAAATATTGCTAAGAACAGGAGATAAGGGATTACCCATGGCCATGCCAAACTTTGTACAAAAATTCCCCATGTATATATATGTATTTATT
>NC_061095.1:19330538-19348038 GCF_015104395.2 Macrobrachium nipponense | reverse complement strand
CAAGTCCAAAGAAATTTTAAAAAGAAATTGTGATGTCCGATATCCAAAAAACGAGCAAAGCATTCAAGAAGTTAAGAGGACATTGTGGCGGATTACAATTGCATATATATATATAATATATATATATATATATATATATATATATATATATATATATTATGAGAGGTTCAGGAGGTCCATTGATACTAAACATGAAGGCCAAGAATTATTATAAAACGTTTCGCACATCAACTTTGTGCATCTTCAGTCTGTAAAATGAGAAATGCTATATCAAAAACTAAAAACCAGGATTCACATTAGTATTCATGTTGAAATGCAATAAAATATAAATATTAAAAAAAGAGAAGAAGAACCACTGAGGTACCAACCGACTAGAATGGAAGGAAAGCAAGGAATGATTTTTTGAGAGAGCCAGGTCCAAGACGTTTGACTATGCCAGGATGTATTAGAGGTGAAGCCGAGGTGTTATTCAATGGGGAACCAGCCTTTTAATAATAAGAAAGATTCCAAGGTAGTTAGGTGGTCCGGGTCTTTAGTATAACCTATTATCGAGAAGTGCTGTTTTGATACATTTATTTTGCATTGGTGGCATGATTCTTGATACTAGAAAATTCAGGATTACTAATTCTTTGACCTGTTCTATAACTGAAACCCATATGGCTACAATATCTCATCTGCAGTAATCTTCGAGTCGATCCCACGTAAGTTGCAGGGCATCCTGCGCATTTGAATTTGTATACAACGTTGGATCTCAGGAAGTCCTGTAGACGATTTTTTAAATTAAAAGCGAGCCAATTTTGCAAGGATTGTTTGAGATAAGTTTAATTTTTGAGATAAGGAATTTCTTGTTCTATTATTTGTGAGAGTCTAAGAGAAAACTTCGAGTTTGTTATATATGGAATCGATGCATACATCAGTTCTTTGGACATCCATTAGCGGAGGAGGTGGTTGGATATAGTTACCTACTAATTTGTTAATTATATTATATACAATGTCTTTGGGATAGGAGTTTTTTTGAAAAAAGGTTATTAAAAATTCCATTTCGTTATGAAAAATTTTGCCAGTTGAGGAATATTTCAAGCTCTATAGACCAGTGTGTATATGGTACTAGTTTTAAAGGTTTTCTGACAAGAACTATAAAGTTATGGCTAATCCCGTGAACGCCTTTTTTTCGATATACTGCAGTCGTGAATTCTGTAATTGACTCTAGTGACAAGAATGTACAGAAATGGTAATTTGTGTTCATTTTCTATCTCCATTGTGAATTTAATGTTGGGATGTTGTACGTTAATGTGGTCCAAAAATTTTGCTATTTGCCACTGATATCTGAAAAGTGCAAATGTGTCGTCAACATATCTTCTGTTATCTTTACATTGGTTTACAAGAAATAGGACAATTGTCCTAAAAATTCTGTTTCCAAATATGACATAAAAAAGTTAGCAAATATTGGCCCAAGTGGCGACCCCATAGCAACTCCATCGACCTGCGAATAGTCGTCTGCAGGACTTCATGAGATCCAACGTTGTATACAAATTCAAATGCGCAGGATGCCCTACAACTTACGTGGGATCGACTCGAAGATTACTGCAGATGAGATATTGTAGCCATATGGGTTTCAGTTATAGAACAGGTCAAAGAATTAGTAATCCTGAATTTTCTAGTATCAAGAATCATGCCACCAAATGCAAAATAAATGTAACAAAACAGCACTTCTCGATAATAGTTATACTAAAGACCCGGACCACCTAACTACCTTGGAATCGTTAATTATTAAAAGGCTGGTTCCCCCATTGAATAACAACACCTCGGCTTCACCTCTACATCTGGCATAGTCAACGTCTTGGACCTGGCTCTCTCAACAATCATTCCTTGCTTTCCTTCCATTCTAGTCGGTTGGTACCTCAGTGGTTCTTCCTCCCTTTTTTAACTATTTATATTTTATTGCATTTTAACATGAATACTAATGTGAATCCTGTTTTTTAGTTTTTGATATATGCATTGCTCTTTTTACAGACTGAAGATGCACAAAGTTGATGTGACGAAACGTTTTTTTTATAAATAAATCTTGGCCTTCATGTTTTAGTATCAATGGACCTCCCCCTGAACCTCTTATGTCTGCGCTCCTGTATACCTCATATATATATATATATATATATATATATATATATATATATATATATATATAATATATATATATATATATATATATATCTGTATCCGAAAGTTTACTTTGTAAAAAACAAGAACCTGAATATTGCATTACATAATCTGCCACTATTGATATCAAAACAAAAGAGTACATCATGTCTTTGAATAGCTTCCATATTGGGACGAATGGTGAACAAATATAACAATTCCTCTTTGATAATGATAAAGCTTTTATTGGACTGATTTTGCATGACAAAGCAATGAAGCTTCAGAAATATTATATCATAAAAACTGCTCGAAATTGTTCTACTTTCGATATAAACCCTAAATAAAGAAATATTATATACGTTTTTATCAAAACTGATATTCCATTGAAATGATTTTGTATTTAAGTGACCCTCGAAAAGAAAAGTAATAACTCCCCCGAAATTGAGTTGGCTGTCCATGAAACTCAGCCATCGGTCCGTAGGCCTGGCCATGTTGTTTGGTACCTATAAGTAGCGCTGCTAGACGCACGATTAGGGCTAAATTAACCTTGAATAAAAATAAAACTACAAAGGCTAGAGGGCTGCAATTTGATATGTCTGATGATTGGAGGGTGGATGATCAACATAGCAATTTGCAGCCCTCTAGCCTCATTAGTTGTTAGGATCTGATGGCGGACTTGTCTCATCCAATTGAACATACACAACATCCAAGAACATAATAATAAAAAAAATTTATAGAACATAAGTGGCGTGAAAGAGACCACGCAATGTTTCCACGAGGACCTCCAACACAAAAAAGGAATGACATCAATTTCGCCTTACGAGATCATCAGTCGTCATAAATGTCTGGATTATCTCTGGCGCTCTTCCTAGAAGTACTCCTCTGGCCTTTTGGAAGCCACGAAGGATTTTTCTGCCTGAGAAAAAAAAAAAAATAATAAAAAGCGTGATGAAGGAATCACTGACCCTGTCAAGAATATGAGTTTCTTACATTATATGAGATGCTTCCTTTTTCATAGCCGATGCTTATACGTAGAGGGGATGTATGTGTACACACACACACACACACACACACACATATTATATATATATATATATATATTATATATATATATATATATACATACATACATATACATACATACATTTCCCTGTAGTTTCTATGCGAATATACGTGACGCTTTCTTGTGAATGTAGCATGCTGACTTTTTGTAAGCATACTCTCATCCACTACAAAAAAAAAAAAAAAAAAAAAAAAAAAAAAAACAAAAAAAAAAAAAAAAAAAAAAAAATGCTTGATAACCTTTTCCCTCAAACGCAACTTTCTCAGAGAAATACTCAAGAACAATCCGTGTCACATTCTTCTCTTGTCTGCTGAGCCAAGGGAGAATCACCTGTCACCTGAGAAAAATATCAAAGCTGGATAGCTTCTCCAATCGGCTCCTCTTTCACTTGCATTCGAAGGAAACCTCATTAGCAGTGTTATGTGGTCCTTCTTATTTTTTCCTTCTTATTCTTTGGTTTTTGGAATTTATGAAAAACAGAAGTAAATCTGAAGAGAAGAATGCTCGACACCTTTCAGATTTAATTCCAAGTCCAAGGAGTTTATAATCAATGGCGTCTCCAGTGAATTTCAGAAGACCTTCTTGGAGTGATAGATTGCATCTTCAGAACGGCCACTGACAGATCTCGTCATCTCATTTTGGGAAGATATCCCGATGGGGTGGGATGTCTTCCCGGGGATGTCTCTCCATTTCTACGAATCTTCAAGTCATTTCACCTTTGAATGAGGTTTTGTGTTTATGGTCCTTTGCAGTTGCTCATTCAATTCCAGTTAATTGTTACTTCTTGTGCATTTTCCTGCTACTTAACTGATCTTCAAACTAGGTCTGTTGATTGTCCTGGGAAAACAAAATTTCGTGTCTCTTGGCCTCGCAGCTTTGTCTTTTATGATAGAACATAAGCTCTTTACTTTTCATTATAGTCAGTGATAGCCAGTGGTTACTACGTAATTACATTGCTCTTCAAGATAGAAATGAGGTACCATACACTTTTCGAAGGGGACGTCATTATTCGCTGCATAATTAGACCTAGTCCATTAAAACCTGTGGTGTTCGTAACCACAAGTATCCTGCAAAAAATGTGTAGTAGAATTGCTCAGTAGATGTTAACCTAGATTACATAACTCGTTAGAAACAATAACTTTCGAGATGAAACTTTTTAATGAAAAGTCTTCAAAATATAAACTTATAAACTTATAAATCTATCTCTCATCCGTAAAACTCTACCTTTGAACATAAACGAAAATTATAACTTTCAGCGCGAATTTCACGCATTCCTTTACAAAAAAAACCTTAATGACAACCCAGAACATCAAAGGAGAGATGTATATTCTCCATCTCTCAGTCGGAAGTCAGTTCCTTAACCTCGCACACAAATTGCAAAAGAAAAAAAATAGATAAATAAAATAAACAAAACAAACTAACTTTTTGGTGAGCATTTCCGTCCTGCATATTTCACGACGCTCGAACCAGAGAGGTGTAATTAGGAGCGTCTCTCTCTCTCTCTCTCTCTCTCTCTCTCTCTCTCTCTCTCTCTCTCTCTCTCTCTCTCTCTCTCGGAAAACGGAACTTAATCAGCGGAGCCTGTCATGAATGTACTAGGTAATGTCGAAGAACAATATAATGAAATAATTCCTAAATAAGCAAAGGGATTTCGTGCCTGGGAATTAAAAGTTCTCTTATACAGTCATTTCATCGGCGTGAATCCGAAACCAGCGGCGACGCGATGTGAAGAGATTCCTTTTTAACTTGCAGTTGAAATTGCAGTGGTCTGCAATGATGGGAAATGCTTCATAACGTTAGATACTAAATCCGCCCATGGAATTGGCGAGACACGATCTCTGCCATGACTTGCGAACGAATTCAATCGAAATTCTTTAATAATAATAATAATAATAGTAATAATAATAATAATAATAATAATAATAATGGAGAATAAACAAAGATTCACAGACATCACGACAGAACACAGTCAGACACCAACTAAAGAAAATGCCAAACTGGAAACGCCCCAGGTCCCGATGAAGTCCATGGATACTGGCTCAAAAACTTCAAGGCCCTACACCCACGCATAGAACAACTCCAGCATTGTATCTCAAATCACCAAGCACCCAAATGGATGACCACAGGAAGAACATCCTTAGTACAAAAAGACAAGAGTAAGGGAAATATAGCCAGTAACTACAGGCCTATCACCTGCTACCAACAATGTGGAAGTTACTAACAGGTATCATCAGTGAAAGGCTATACAACTACCTAGAGGAGACAAACACCATCCCCCACCAACAGAAAGGCTGCAGAAGGAATGTAGGGCACAAAGACCAGCTCCTGATAGACAAAATGGTAATGAAGAACAGTAGGAGAAGGAAAACCAACCTAAGCATGGCATGGATAGACTATAAGAAAGCCTCGACATGATACCACACACATGGCTAATAGAATGCCTGAAAATATATGGGCAGAGGAAAATACCACCAGCTTCCTCAAAAATACAATGGCGCAACTGGAATACAATACTTACAAGCTCTGGAATAAGACTAGCAGAGGTTAATATTAGGAGAGGGATCTTCCAGGGCGACTCACTGTCCCCACTACTCTCGTAGTAGCCATGATTCCCATGACAAAAGTACTACAGAAGATGGATGCCGGGTACCAACTCAAGAAAAGAGGACAACAAAATCAAACCATCTGATCGTTCATGGACGACATCAAGCTGTATGGTAAGAGCATCAAGGAAATAGATACCCTAATCCAGACTGTAAGGATTGTATCTGGGGACATCAGGATGGAGTTTGGAATAGAAAAATGCGCCTTAGTCAACATACAAAAAGGCAAAGTAACGAGAACTGAAGGGATAAAGCTACCAGATGGGAGCAGCATCAAACACATAGATGAGACAGGATACAAATACCTGGGAATAATGGAAGGAGGAGATATAAAATCATACCAAGAGATGAAGGACACGATCAGGAAAGAATATATGCAGAGACTCAAGGCGATACTCAAGTCAAAACTCAACGCCGGAAATATGATAAAAGCCAAATAAACACAGTGCAGTGCAGTTATAGTCATACAGCGCAGGAATAGTGGGGAATGGACGAAGGCAGAACTCCGCAGCATAGATCAGAAAACCAAGAAACAAATGACAATACACAAAGCACTACACCCAAGAGCAAATACGGACAGACTATACATAACACGAAAGGAAGGAGGGAGAGGGCTACTAAGTATAGAGGACTGCGTCAACATCGAAAACAGAGCACTGGGGCAATATCTGAAAACCAGTGAAGACGAGTGGCTAAAGAGTGCATGGGAAGAAGGACTAATAAAAGTAGACGAAGACCCAGAAATAATAATAATAATAATAATAATAATAAAAATAATAATAATAAAATAATAATAATAATAATATAATAATAATAATAATAATAATAGAGAAGCAAATCCACAGTTATATAAATGTTCATATATTTAAATTAAAAACAGCTGTTTTTTAAATCTAAATATATGTACGTATCCTGAAAACGACCAATTCACCCCTCCACACGATTCTCCTTGAACGACTGATTGCATTACTGTCTTGGCGTCACTTGTTTTCTCTCTCTCTCTATTTATTTTTTGTATTACAGAAACAATGAGGAAAATTTATTTATTTCATCTTTTAATCACATGACCATTGAGACCAATCCTCACCTGAGGTGTCGGTTTGTAATTTTTAGTTTCTTTAGAACTCTGAAGTTCTTAGTTTGTGTTTTGAATGTGATCAAGAGCTTAGGGTACTATGAAATATCAGTGAGAGGTCTTGGGTTGCTTTCCCATGACGTAGAGAAAGCTTAAGGTAATATATATATATATAAATATATATATATATATATATATATATATATATATATATATATATATATATATATATATATATATATATATCCCAAAGACTCCTCACATTCCGCACCAGACAGCGTCAGAAGCCAGAGACCAATTAATCCCTTAATTACATTTTGGCGACGACATTCCTATCGCAGACTATCCAAAGGACTTTCATGATAGTCGCTAGTAAGTTTGGAGGAAGGTTTAATTAGTATTATAGATCTGGTATGTACTCGACCATCAGGGACTTTACCGGGGATTAACTTTGGGACAAGAAAACCAAGACCGAAGATTATTTGTTTCATGTCTTGCTAAAGTGTCGTCTATGTTGGTTGGTTTGATTCTGTGTGGGTTCTTCTTTCTCATTCTTCTTCTTCTTATTCTTCTTCTTCTTCTTCTTCTTCTTCTTCGCTCTGTTGGCGAAATGGAGGGGTGATCCCTTCATTTATTATTATTATTATTATTTATTATTACAATTATTCAATTATTATTATTATTATTATTATTATTATTATTATTATTATTATTATTATTATTATTATTATTATTCAGAAGACAAATCCCTATGCATATGGAACAAGCCCACCACAAGGGGCCACTAAGCGTCCAAAGAAGATTATGGTGTCCATTTGAAAGAAGTAAGAGAAGGTAGTGGGAAATACAGAAAGATGAGTCAGCTATTAGAAAAAATAGTTCAGCAAATTATTAAATACCTGGCAAGACTTTCGAGGCACTGGTCCTCCACTGTTTACGTTTTTCCGCTTGTCTGTTTGTTCATTAACTATCGCTCCAAATTTATCCATGATTTTAGGGGAAGTTTCAAGGGGGGCCGAGATATATTCCAAGGATGTCAGTTCCATTTGCAAATCAGGGAAATTTCTCCCCAAAACACCTTTAACTCAGTTCATCACAGATGCAAACGAACTTTTCACGTAGCACGAAATCACAGTTCTACAGATTCCACTTTACGTGAATCACAGTTCCACACTTTCCACGTAACACATCCCAATACCATACTTTCTCGTAACACGACGTCACAATACCATACTTTCTCGTAAAACGACATCACAGTACCATACTTTCATGCAACATGACGTCACAATACCACACTTTCTCGTAACACGACATAACAATACCATACTTTCTCGTAACACGACGTCACAATACCACATTTCTAGTAAAACGACATCACAGTTCCACACCTTTCATATAAACAACACCATAGTCACAACACTTAAATATATATGACAGTTTTTACACGAATAGACCAAATGACAATCCACAGATCCCACCCTTTCTCTGCATTGGAATCGCGATCCCAGAACCCAGATACCAGACCGGCGTTTAATGGAAGCCAGATGTCGCCCAGACTAATCGTATAGGGGGCCTGAATATGCAAACGCCGATTTGTACAAACAGAATAGATTTTATGGCTGAGATATTTGAGCGGTTCATTCGGCTCCTACCAGCCATTAAACCGGAGAAACGGGGATGGTTTGATTGCCGAGTTCAGCTTTGGTCTTTTTTCCTTTGATACAGCATTTCAGTGAAGGAATAATTATTATTATTATTATTATTATTATTATTATTATTATTATTATTATTATTTTCGAATAGGATGCCTACCTCATTCGATTTAATTTAATATTGAGTCTCCTCAGTATTTCTTATGATCCTCTCCTCTTCTATGCTAATACCTAGCAATAACTAACCAATGTTCATACTTTGGTAGAGAGAAATAAATCAGCAGCGTTTGCGTAGAAATTTTCTTTCGTTAAGACATCCTAGAAGTTGGCGAAATACGGTATGATAAACCAGTAGAATTTAACTATAATTCAATGTCGTAAAGCTTCTGTTACACTCTACTGGTCTCACACGCCGCATTTTACTACTTCCTCTGCTGTATACAGATATTGGCATAGCAAACACTTCTGATGTACCTATATTTGTCTACCACCAAAACATAAACAGCGGTCAATTATTATACAAAATATTACGTAGAAGAAAAAAGAATTATAAGAGAATTGAGAAGACTCGATGTAAAAATAAACTCGAATAATAATAAATAATAATAATAATAATAACTATAATAATAATATAATAATAATAATAATAATAATAATAATAATAATATAATAATAATAATATATCTTGGGAGTAGACCCTCTTTTAAACAAGTTGTTGAAAAGGATTGCTGCATCAGCTCCATTAATTTTGTATAGAGTCTTCTAATTTTCCTTATAAAGGATTTCCCAACGTTGCTTTGCCAGTTTCAGCAACTTTGAGAAATCCTTAATAAGGAAAATAGAGAAGACTCTATACAAAATTAATGGAGCTGATGCAGCAATCCTTATCAACAAGACTTGATAATAATAATAATAATAATAATAATAATAAAATAATAATAATAATAATAATAATAAGACCGAGTGAACACAATTTGCTTCTGTGTATGTCAGGTGACACTAACACATCCTATTCTCTCTCTCTTTTTTTTTATTTTGTTTTTTTTAGAAAGACCCATGAAATGTGACTAATTTTTCTCTCATCATAGGACGATTTTTCTTCGGAAAATGGAACGACCTTTTCCTAAAAAAATGGGGACTAAAAAAAATAAATTTGTTCACAGAAAAACAAATAAAGGGAGGAATTTTTGCTCATAGAAAAAAAAAAAGGACTACTTTCTTTAACAGGACGCGTTTATTCTCAGGAATGGAGCGAATTTTGCTAAGAGAAATAGGACGATTTTTTTTTTTCCAAATAGGACGAATTTAATTCTTTTAAATAGGACGACTTTTCCATATCCTCCTCCGAAGAGACGACTCAGCGTCCAGACGATGCCTTCGATCCGCAGCGACTGATGAATCTTTCAGCGGATTCTTAATTGGACGGAAAGTTGTGACCAGGAATGGGGGAGGGGGGGGGGGGGGGGGGGGGGGGGGGGGTGGGGGGGGGGGGGGGGGGAGATTGGACATCGTGGGTGCCTCTGAGGCGCGTCTCAACTTTCTCCTTTTGACAGATGGTAGATATTTTCTCATACTTTCTTTTTTTATTTTCTCTTATTTCCTTTTAATTTCTCTTGGGCAGTTACGATATGGCTAGCTTTGACCTCGTATAACATAAAAACTACTGAGGCTGCCATTTGGTATGTCTGAGGATCGGAGGGTGGATGATCAACGTACCAATGTGCAGCCCTCTAGCCTCAGTAGTTTTTTTTTTTTTTTAAGATTTGAGGGCGGACAGAAAAAAAGTGCCGACAGTACGGATAAAAGTGAGGACAGGAAAAGTGCGGAGGACAGGAAAAATGTAAAGACAAGAAAAAGTGCGGACAGGAAAAAGTTCGGATAGAAAAAGTGCGGACAGGAAAAACTGCGGGTGATTTTCTTTCACAGAAAACTACAAATACGCATGAATTCCCTCAAAAGAAAGTCTGAACTTGTTTCCTCTTCTTCATTCGGTTTTTTTTTCGCGACGCGTGGATGAGCTCCCCGCCTCGAACGCTGCTCTTCAACTTTCAATAACAGATCGAATTAGATAACCTAATTTCGCACGTCCCGCTCGCAACGGATTCGCAACATTGCAATTGCTAACGACGCCTGTATATTCGACTCGTTACCTGCAAGGGGACGGAGGACGACGCACTGGTCGCGGGGACGTCAGACGATGACACAGATGGGCGACGTCGTCGATCGTTGCTCGATGTTATGGACATTTTGGAATTTGCATAGTTAATTGGTGGTCTCCAACGAGGAGACAGAGAGAGAGAGAGAGAGAGAGAGGAGAGAGAGAGAGAGAGAGAGAGAGAGAGAGAAGGAGGGTTTCGATAAAAGTTTTGCAGTTTTGAGTATTACAAGTTCTTTCACATAACCATATGAATGTCACCCACACATACCCAAAGAGAGACCTTACCTTACCTTACAGACCTTACATCTTGTTCGGGTTGCCCCAGGTCCCTCAGTGTGAGGCACCTCTAATGTCTACCAGAGAGTTTGCTAGTACATCTTCCGGTATATTTTGCATCTTCCAATCTTGGATGGTCTGGGATGCAGTTTAGATATTTGTCGAGCTTATTCTTAAACACATCTACGCTCACTCCTGATATATTCCTCAGATGAGCTGGCAACGCATTGAATAGACGCTGCATTATCGATGCTGGTGCAGTAGTGGATTAATGTCCTGTGTGCTTTCCTTATTTTTCCTGGTATAGTTTTGGGCACTATTAATCTACTCTGCTTGCTCTTTCTGATATTTTTAGTTCCATGATATTTTCTGCTATTCCTTCTATCTGTTTCCATGCCTGAATTATCATGTAGCGTTCTCTTCTCCTTTCTAGACTATATAATTTTAAGAATTGGTAGTCTTTCCCAGTAGTCAAGGTCTTTAACTTCTTCTATTCTAGCTGTAAAGGACCTTTGTACACTCTCTATTTGTGGAATATCCTTTTGATAGTGTGGGTACCATATCATATTTGCAATATTCAAGTGGACTACGAAACATGTTTTACAAAGCATAATCATGTGTTCAGCTTTCTTGTTTTGAAGTGCCGTAACAACATTCCCATTTTGCTTTACATTTTGCCAACAGAGTTGCTATTTGATCATTGCATAACATATTCCTATTCATCATCACACCAAGGTCTTTAACTGCTTCCTTATTTGTGATTGTCTCATTATTAGGTCCCTTATATGCATATAGCTTTCTTTCTCTGTCTCCATAATTTATTGATTCAAATTTATCAGAGTTAAATACCATCCTATTTACCTCTGCCCAATCATATACTTTGTTAAGGTCTCTTTGTAGAGCGTTCCTATCTTCATCACAAGTAATTTACTCTACTTATTCTTGTGTCATCTGCGAAACTACTCACTACCGAATCCTTAACATTATTGTCTATGTCTTCAATCATAATAACAAACAGTATTGCAGCTAACACCGTACCTTGCGGCAACCGGATATTACCTTGGCTTCATCCGATTTCTCGTCGTTTGCAATAACTATCTGTTTTCTGTTGTGTAAAAATTCTTTTAACCATCTTCCTACTTTATCCACGATATTGTGTTTTCTAATTTTCTTCGCTAATATATTATGGGTCTACTTTATCAAAAGCTTTTGCAAAGTCTAAATAAACCACATCTGTTTCATTTCCGCTTTTCATATTTTTGAATATGTTCTCACGGTGGTGACTAACAGTTGGGTTTGTGTACTTTTTCCGGGTACGAAACCATGTTGTCCTTTATTAAACAAATTATTTTTTTATTAAATGTTTCATAATATTTTTCTTCATTACCCTTTCATACACTTTCATAATAGAGAGAGAGAGAGAGAGAGAGAGAGAGAGAGAGAGAGAGAGAGAGAGAGAGATGGAATGAGAGAGGTTCAGGCTTTTTTTATGACGTCTGTAATATACACATTACATAATCTCAAGGAAAATAAACACAATTGACCTCGGCCGTAAGATTTGTCATCAAAGGCTTCATTGATTTAGCTTTTTGGGAGCTATGTCACGCTCTGAATTAATAATTAAGTTAGTCTTCAGGAAGATCCTGATGCTGAAGTCACAAGACTCTCTCTCTCTCTCTCTCTCTCTCTCTCTCGCGGCCCCTTTGTGTCACTGAGGCACAGCTATCCCGAGCTCTGTGTTCATAATTCAGGGCTCTTACTTATTAACAAGGAACTTGAAACGGCCCCAGATATCACCATATCTCGTGTCTCAGTCTTCCCTCAGAGGAAAAGTGCATTAATTAAGATTCGCGTATTCTTTTCCTCTCTCTTTCTTTCTTTTTATGCTCAGAGCTTGATTTTTTCGTTTATTTAGAGATATTAGATTTTTCATAGACTTTTCAAGATAGATTAGAAATATTTTCTAGGTTATACATTATTATCATGACCTTTTTTTTTCTATGTACCGTTTTCTCTTTCTTTTTTTTATGCTCTGATCTTAATTTTTTTTTTATTTTAGAGATCTTAGATTCTTCGAAGTTTTTTTTAAAGATAGATTAAAAATATTTTCTAGGTTATAAATAATTATCATGACCCTTTTTTCTATGTACCGTTTTATTACCGTGGGGGCTGAGCCCCCTTTCCATTTCCACTCCCATGTAACCCACCAAAAATAAATAAATAAATAAATAAATAAATAAATAAATAAATAAAAGTCAGTCTTCTCAATCTCGGTCATTCCGAGCGACGGAAGAGGCTACGATGATTGATTGATTGATTGATTGATTGAGTGATCGGGGAAAGAACAATAACACAGCGCACAAATCCATCGATGGCGAGGAGAAAGAAAGAAGGAAACTCATTCCCGCCCGAAAAGCCGCCCTGCAATAAAGAGCAGAGTATATAAGTGATGAGTTCGACGGAGTGGCTAATAAACCTTGGCAGTGTTCCTCTCCATTTGCAATCCCTTCCTCATTCTCTTCCTCTCTCTCTCTCTCTCTCTCTCTCTCTCTCTCTCTCTCTCTGTTTACATCAGAACGTCCATTACAAACGCTCCCTTATTCTCCTAATTTGTTTGGAATATCCAGTGTTTTTGGACCATAAGAACGTGTGGACTGTGTTTGTGAAAGAAAGGTAGTGAACGTGATCGTGTCGTAAGATAGCTACTTTTTATTTTGTACTTAGTTGATTAAACTATTAAAGATTTTAGTAGAATAGTACAGACTTCCTGGAATGAGACTAAATGGATGGCACACAAACAAAACAATGGTGGAAAAAGATCTGTAATAGAGAATAACTATGGAAATCACAATGTAAGAAACCATAGAAACTTTAGATATGGAAGTGACCTCAGCCATCCAAGCCATATAAATTGAGAACTGGGTGGGAATAGGAGAGATCAAGTTGAGACTCATAGTGTTAGGAAGAGACAAAAAAAAAAAAAAAAACAATAGTTTGAACCATTTTAATCGTTATCCTCCCAGGAATAATTTTTCTGACAATAGACCGACATACGGAAGAGGTTGCTACAACTGTGGTGAATTTAACCATAGACAGTCAAATTGTAGATACGACCATAAACTAAAATGTAATTACTGCCACGAATATGGTCATAAGAGCAAATTATGTAGTATTTTGCAAAAGAACTAGAAAGATGGCCAAGATGATAGTGCCGAAGAGTTTAGGTCTACCAATCGCCGTAATTTTATAAACTATTATATATATATTAATGCACAACTAACTTTTAAGCAATAAACATGTAGTTGAACATTTATTAGAAAAAGGCAATTTTGATATTTTATGTGTGAGTGAAACGTGGCTGTATCCTTATATGAATGATGCATATATTAATATTCCCTCTTATCAACTTTATCGAGATGATCATGGCAGAGGAGGTGGAGTTTGCATATATGTCAAAGATTATTTAAAGGTAAATGTAATAAATAATTGCATTGAAAAACAGGAGGGCATTGAAGCTAAATGGTTATCAGTACAACACCGTAAAAATTACCGTCAATTATCTTAGGTTGTATATATCGTCACCCAAAAGCAAATGTTTCTATTTAATTATATTTCCGATTCTTTTAAAAACGTAATTTTACGAAACAAGCCTATTTTTATACTTGGAGATTTTAACGACGACTTGCTCAAAACAGACAACAAAATGAATAAAGTTGTAAATAACCTAAAGTTACACCAACTCATTACAAAACCAACCAGAGTAACTTCAGACTCAGCAACGTTGATAGATTTACAAATTACTAATAATAAGGAAATGGTACTCGAGTCGGACGTTATTCCAAGCCCAGTAGGCGACCACGAAGCTATCATAGTTACCTTAAATTTACGTAAACCTAAGAAACAACCCATTCATAAAACTTTCCGATGTCTTAAGAATTATTCCCAAGTGAGTATCTGTAATTTGGTGATGAAAGAAACACCCACTTTGAATAGTATTTTAAACACTGATAATGTAAGTTCTCAAGTACAAATTTTAACGAATGTTTTAACCAAATGTATTGATAAATGTGCTCCAATAGTAACGAAAGTAATCACCCGCTCCCCTAAACCCTGGATAACTAATAACATCAAACAAATATAATAATAAGAGATAAATTACAAAACGATATCAAGAAGGATAGGAATAATACAATATTGAGAAATAATTTTAAGGAGAAAAAGAAGGTAAGTAAAAATTGAAATAGATAACAGTATGAAAAAAATGAAGATTTAACTGACAAGGCAAAGAAATTTAATGAGTATTTTGCAAATGTAGGAAGAAATACATATGAAAGAACGCAAGAAGAACTGGCCAGGAATAATAGAAGAGCACAAACCGATAAAATGAATACATCCCCAAACAATCAGTTATATTCTTTTAAACCGTCACCTGTTGACTGCGATACTGTCATTCTAGTCATTAGTTCTCTCAAAGAGTCAAATGCGTACGGATCCGATGGCATACCGCTACGTTTTATAAAAGATACTCTATATATAATTTTATTTTACATTACTATAATTATTATACATCTATCGTAACTAATATCTACCCAGAAACGTGGAAAAATCCCCCATGTTGTTCCTTATTTTAAAAACGGAGATAGACACGAAATTTCTAATTACAGGCCAATTTCTTTACTCCCGGTCTTATCTAAAATATTAGAAAAAATAGTATCAAATCAGTTAACTGAATACTTAGAAAGTAATCACCTCATTTCTAAGAGTCAACACGGCTTTCGACCAAAAATATCAACGGAAACAGCACTATCAAAAATATCGGATAAAATCTACGATAACACAGACAAGAAGAAAATATCCCTTTTACTACTTCTCGATCTGTCGAAAGCTTTTGATAGTGTGAACCATGAAATTTTGCTGGGTAAATGTCAGCACTTTATATGATCCATCCTGGTTCACAGACTATTTACGTAATCGAGTACAATCTGTCAGACTCAAAAATGTTGTCTCAACCCCCAAAAACGTCGGCTTTTTTGGTGTACCTCAAGGTTTCAATCCTAGGACCAATTTTATTCAACATCTATGTAAATGACCTGAGAAATTTTTTTAAGTGACTGTTTCATTGTTCAGTATGCTGATGACACTCAAATAATAATTGATGGCTACATCGATAACTTTGGAAGATTTAGTACGCAAAGCTGAGGAGATTTTACATAGAGTGAAGATGCATTTCAAATAAATGGCTTATTGTCGAATGAAAGTAAAACGCAATGTATATCCTAGGCTCCAGGCAATATCTATCCGAAATCGGGGATAACATCAAAATCAATTTTAATGGGGCCATCATCGAACCTATGGAATCCGTAAAGAATCTTGGAGTGCACTTCGATAAATACATGACATTCGAAAAACATATTGATGAACTGCACAAAAAAGTTATGGGGACACTTATTTATCTCAATAGACTAAAAAAATTTATTCGAACCAAGAAACCCGCCTAATCGTAGTGCAATCGTTAGTATTAAGTTTAATTCATTACTGCTATATAATATGGGGTTCAACAAGCAACGTCCTTATGCAACGAGTACAAAAAACTTCAAACATTTTGCGGCTCGGGTGGCCATGGGTACAGTGAGAAAATATGATCATATATCTCCAATCTTACTAGAAACTGGGTTGGTTTGAAGTGAAAAACAAGTACACTTTTGATATCTGTGTTTTTGTTTAAAGTTTTAAAAAAATGTTTTTTCCGAACTGGCTTTATAATTTTAGAACCGTTGACTCGGTGACAGGGATGACTACAAGACAAGCAAATAATCTAGTGTCCAGAAGAGCCATACCGATATAGGATCAAGGGAATAAATACTAAAGGTCCACAGTTATGGAATAGTTTACCTGGCTCATTGAAAGACGAAGAATCCCTAAGATCTTTTAAAAATAAACTAAGAAAACATCTTTTAAACAATAATTAATCTTCGCATATAAGTTTTATAGGAAACAACCTTACTGACATTAGCCACGTCTCACGTCAATAACCGCTTTTTAAGACATACCATTAACTATGAAGAACATTTTATGTTGGAGTAATTTTACTAATTATTGTTCTAGGGACAATGCTTTATAACCAAATTACAATTTTTCCTAATTCAAGTTTTATATATAAATATGTATGTATGTGTGTATATTTTTTGGGGGGGGTTGTTTTTTTTAGTATACTAAGATTTTATTGTTTTAATAGCTTTAATGTACGCTTTTCTAACCTTGGTTGATGACCTAATGTAAATAGAAAACCTAATGTATTATTCGGAATTAAAGGTTTTTATTATTATTATTACTCTCTCTCTCTCTCTCTCTCTCTCTCTCCGGACCTCCATACCCACCTCCCCTCCAAAAACAGGGTAATAATGTCCCCTATTTTCATTTCATCATCCCACTTCCCCCCAACAAACTCACCCCCCTTACGGGGCTTCCCACCCCCCCCACCCGCAATCACTCCCTTAAGCAGCGACCTCCATTGTAACACTTAAGACCTCAAATACG
>NC_061095.1:19323668-19330038 GCF_015104395.2 Macrobrachium nipponense | reverse complement strand
GAAGCCTTGGAAAGAAGAAGAAGAAGGAACAGGAGAAGATCCAGGTGCGCCCAAGGTAGCCCTTGGGCGCCCGAAGCACCTACCTCGACCAACAAGTCCTCTACACCTACCGCCATTGGCTCAATATTGATGTCAAGTGTTGCGACATCTGGCACCACTTCCTGCGTTGAGATATTCCCGAACGCTTGCTGCACCTCTCGCTGGATGGAAGCTATGAGTGGGGCTGCCGCAGCGGGGTCTACGTATCCCGTCGCCTTCCCTCCTGGGAAGATCTGGATGGCCAGCTTTTTGTCCAACACGTATGGCTGACCCTTGGCGGCGTTCTTTCCAAAGCCGCCCACCCAAGCCTTCAGGGTTGCCAAGGCGACTTCCTTTACGGCGGCAGCCTGCAAGAGAGCGCTGTATGAAGCTTCTAATAGCGGAGTTACAGCTTAAAGTAAGACTTAAAACTAGCAAAGATAAATGATTGTAAGCATACTTGTCTAGAAACCTACTCACCCCATCCAGAAGCTGACTCACGAGATCATAGCATATAGTGCATATTTCGTGGTGCCAGACAATTAACTCTCCGCGGGTAGTGGCGCACGGGGCGTGGGTCCTGCACTCCTCGTGGCCACAGGGGTCGTGGAGAACTGCATTGCAGCCAGGTTCCTGACAGTTGGTAGCCTGTAAGTGGAGGGATACATGAGTATCGGGATTACACACTTACACCCTAACGTGAACTCTGGAACAACCGAACTAAGTCCAACCAGCATAGTTCGTAACTGACTCGGGCGCTCTGACAGCTGCCGACTGACTGGTTCGGAATCAGTAGAGGCAAGTTGTCCAGCATCCGGGTAAGTCACGTGACCTTCGCCCTTTAAAGAGTTATGCTGAGAGACCAACAAATAAAATATTTGTTATTCACCGATGCCGGACGGCGCGGCGATGATTCTCTTAATGCATAAGCTCAAAAGGCGAAAGTCAATTGCCTTCAAAAGACCGAGGTCCCTGATGGCAAGAAAATCTCATAGACGTTGAATCTCAGCTTAAGGAGAAACAACACTATGTGACGTTGAAGACGAAGGTAGGCAATGAATGCAACCTACGTCTTCCAGCTGAATCGAGAGAAGGAATCTCAAGATTCTAAACCTGTGCTTACAAATGACTGAAAACGCTAACCGCCATTTCATTGCTGTCCGTTGTGCAATGAAAGCGGGGCGTTCTTCAGTAATGAAACACAGGGGAGAGCCGCTTGAAGAACTGCTTCTCATGGGCTGAACGTTTGGAAGTAGAGCTGGCAGGTGTGGGAGTAGGCGATGTCTTTCAATACTACTCGCTAATTCGGGGTGAACAATGAACAATTGTACACCTCCGAATACAAGATATTTTGAGGACAAACTCAGATTCCGCAAAAATCATTCGCATTATCGGGATACGATGCAGCAAGAGACTATTACAGAATTCTGTTACCGTGCGGTAAACAGAAAGATAGAGTTGAATAGATATCTCTGTTTAAAATTCTCGCAATACCGAAGACGATGTTTGTTGTATGGTATCTGATGGTATATCACTATTTCTTTGTCTTTGTCTTGTGTGTTGTTCCTCGGGGTCGGATTATGGAAAGCCTCTAATCTCTTTTTGACAACTTGCTGGATCATGTCATCTGGATATCCGTTATTTGTGAGCAGCTGTTGAACTCTGTTGATCTCTTCGTTAGTCGCTTTCCACGTGGAACAGTGTGTTATGGCGCGTTTTATGTATGCATTTACCACAGATCGTTTATATGCATCAGGGCATTCTCCTCTAGCATTTAAGCATCTTCCAGCGTCTGTCTTTTAGTGTATACGGTGGTATTGTATTTGTTGTTCTTTTGGGTCACAAGTACGTCCAAGAAAGGGAGCATCTTCTCATCACTTCTTTCTACCGTAAAATTTAATGTAGAATTTGCTTGGAGTTTATTTACTAAAGACAAAGAAATAGTGATATACCATCAGATACCATACAACAAACACCACGAAGATGAAAGGAAAGCCATCCTTGGTATACTGCGAAGAGGACCCCCCCCACCCCCCTAGCGCCATATAACAAATAACAGCAAGGATTTACTGCAAACCAAACCTTACGGCCTCTTTGGTAATGAAAAATAGTACGGCCCCATCGACGGAGAAAGAGGTTAAATCTGATATAGTATACCAGTTTGTCTGTGCTGACGAGCAATGTCAGTCCCCCCAAAAATGCTATATCGGACAACACAACCACCACACTCAAACGTCGCATGCAGGCCCACAGAAACCAAGGAGCCATTCATCAGCACTTTGTGGATACCCACAATAAAAAACCATCATTACAAGAACTTCTCACAAAACACCAAAATAATACACAAGGAAGGCAACTACAATCGTTTATTGATATCAGAAGCAGTCAGCATCGCAATGCAACGTCCCAGCCTTAACATCCAATGTGAGCAGACCGATCCTTGCCCTCGTGTAGGAGGCAGTCCTTCAACCGCGTGGAACGAAGCCCCCACACGCGGACAGGAGCGCACACTGACTTTCAGTGAATTAAACATATATGTAATTAATATTTATATTTGTATAATGTGTATATAATAACTTACTTTCAACTTTTTTATTTAATTTCTGTTGTTAGCATATTTATTTATTTGTCTTATTTTATGTTTCACTATAGTCCTTTTGTAAATACTTAAAACTAGGTATCTGGCAATTGTACTACCTTTCCGTCCTCATGACGTCACAAAACGCATGTAGGCTCATATTTGTATCAGTACGCTTGAAACGTCAATACGTATAGGTTGACGAAACAGCTGTCGCGTGTAAAAATACTGGAGTAAATGGAAGAACCCCATTATGTGTCCATTAGTAACCTGAACAATGAAGTAAAGAAAATAATTAGAAAATATGAAGCAATTTCAAAAAAGCTGGTTAACAGTGAGAAAGCATTCTATTCAATGAATGTTGTATCCGTGAAAATTGTGCCCTAAGTATTATATATATATATAGTATTATATATATATATATATATATATATATATATATCTATATATATATATATATATATATGTTAAGAACTCTTATTCTGTTGAGATATTTAACAAAAACACTTATTTTTTACTTAAAACTTAAAATATTTTGTCCAGGCGTTTATTGGGCCATCCAACAAAATTACTTTTACTACGATAGCTTGTAGGCTAAAGAGTAAAGTTTACCAGCAATACAGACAATAAAATACACTTTATTGAGGGGATAATTGAAAAACAAACGTAAAAATCCAAATTTATTACAAGAAGTTACTTGCACACATCCTCGAATTATTGGCTGAGGGCACAATTACATACACTTACAACTCCCATTCAGACTCACAGCTAACCTTCACTCAAATGATAGTTAGAGGGAAAGTGTCGAGGAGAAGGGAGAAAAACAACTTCCGTACTAAGTCAGTAAGAAGTGAGAGATTAAAGAAAGAAAGAAATTCTTAACCTAACTGAACACAATATTTACAGTAATGTACCATTACATATATATATGTTCCCACGGTACGGACAAAAACACAATCCCAGCACTGAAGCAGTTTAGCAAACGAGTGATAGTTTCGATGGCTTTAGTCGTCCCAGGACACTATTGCTCAACCACAAGGAAAATGAGTCTATTCTTGGATAAAAAGAACACACACAATCGGAAGCTTACTCTTCTTCACGACCAAAAGGCCTCCTAACGATTCTCAGAAGATCTCGAGACAACGGCCGTCTGTAGGATGATTCTAGTGGCGTCACCATAACTAGTCGAGAGGACTCAAGAAGTGGACGATGACGATGGTCTCGGTACACTTGGAAGCACGAGAACGCAACTGCAGCCACAAAAGGGGGTCAGGTGTATGCATCCAAGGACATTGATGCTTCAGTAGCAGACGAGTCTACTCGAAGCAAGACTTCCAACAAAATATACGTAGCAGAGCAATGGAGCAAGGTGGTGATCGCCACACTGATCAACGGGCCGTGAAAAATGGCGAGAACTTCTCTACAGGAGAGCCGAAAGCAATCTTCCCTCCATCCAGACGAAAAATATGTAAATCGCCTCTTAAATAGTCCAACGTGGCAGGAGGCAGAAGATGAAACTACCGAAGCACTCGTACATGAAAGTCAAGAGAACTTTTCATGGGCGGAGTACTAATTAGCAAATAACAACATTCGGTGGGGGACGCGCAACAATACATAACTCGAACCAAGAATTCGAGGCTCAAATGAACAGATCAAATATTGCCAACAATTAATAAACAAATGTTTACTTTAATGGAGCCACGAGATAAAACTTAAGTAGCTGATATTACAATATATATATATATATATATATATATATATATGTATATATATATATATATTTATATATATATATATATAAATATATATATATATATTTATATATAATATATATATATAATATGGAATTGTAATAGCCACAGTGCACTCAACTTTTTGAATTCTCTGCTCTTTTTTGGATACGCTTGTCACTACAAAGGCTGAATATCCAAGTCCAAAGAAATTTTAAAAAGAAATTGTGATGTCCGATATCCAAAAAAGAGCAAAGCATTCAAGAAGTTAAGAAGACATTGTGGCTATTACAATTGCACACACATATATATGATTATATATATCTATATATATATATATAGTATATATTATATATATATATATATATAGAGGTTCAGGAGGTCCATTGATACTAAACATGAAGGCCAAGATTTTTTATAAAACGTTTCGCACATCAACTTTGTGCATCTTCAGTCTGTAAAATGAGAAATGCATATATTAAAAACTAAAAACCAGGATTCACATTAGTATTCATGTTGAAATGCAATAAAATATAAATAGTTAAAAAAGAGAAGAAGAACCACTGAGGTACCAACCGACTAGAATGGAAGGAAAGCAAGGAATGATTTTTGAGAGAGCCAGGTCCAAGACGTTGACTATGCCAGATGTAGAGGTGAAGCCGAGGTGTTGTTATTCAATGGGGGAACCAGCCTTTTAATAATTAAAGATTCCAAGGTAGTTAGGTGGTCCGGGTCTTTAGTATAACCTATTATCGAGAAGTGCTGTTTTGATACATTTATTTTGCATTTGGTGGCATGATTCTTGATACTAGAAAATTCAGGATTACCAATTCTTTGACCTGTTCTATAACTGAAACCCATATGGCTACAATATCTCATCTGCAGTAATCTTCAAGTCGATCCCACGTAAGTTGTAGGGCATCCTGCGCATTTGAATTTGTATACAACGTTGGATCTCATGAAGTCCTGCAGACGACTCTATTCGCAGGTCGATGGAGTTGCTATGGGGTCGCCACTTGGGCCAATATTTGCTAACTTTTGTATGTCATATTTGGAAACAGAATTTTTAGACAATTGTCCTATTTCTTGTAAACCAATGTATAACAGAAGATATGTTGACGACACATCTGCACTTTTCAGATATCAGTGGCAAATAGCAAAATTTTTGGACCACATTAACGTACAACATCCCAACATTAAATTCACAATGGAGATAGAAAATGAACACAAATTACCATTTCTGTACATTCTTGTCACTAGAGTCAATTCAGAATTCACGACTGCAGTATATCGAAAAAAGGCGTTCACGGGATTAGCCAATAACTTCTATAGTTCTTGTCAGAAAACCTTTAAAACTAGTACCATATACACACTGGTCTATAGAGCTTTGAAATATTCATCCAACTGGCAAATTTTTCATAACGAAATGGAATTTTTAATAACTTTTTTTCAAAAAAACTCCTATCCCAAAGACATTGTATATAATATAATTAACAAATTAGTAGGTAACTATATCCAACCACCTCCTCCGCTAATGGATGTCCCAAAGAAACTGATGTATGCATCGATTCCATATATAACAAACTCGAAGTTTTCTCTTAGACTCTCACAAATAATAGAACAAGAAATTCCTTATCTCAAAAATTAAACATATCTCAAACAATCCTTGCAAAATTGGCTCGCTTTGTAATTTCAAAGATCGTCTGCAGGACTTCCTGAGATCCAACGTTGTATACAAATTCAAATGCGCAGGATGCCCTACAACTTCGACTCGAAGATTACTGCAGATGAGATATTGTAGCCATATGGGTTTCAGTTATAGAACAGGTCAAAGAATTGGTAATCCTGAATTTTCTAGTATCAAGAATCATGCCACCAAATGCAAAATAAATGTATCAAAACAGCACTTCTCGATAATAGGTTATACTAAAGACCCGGACCACCTAACTACCTTGGAATCTTTAATTATTAAAAGGCTGGTTCCCCATTGAATAACAACACCTCGGCTTCACCACTACATCTGGCATAGTCAACGTCTTGGACC
>NC_061095.1:19303668-19321168 GCF_015104395.2 Macrobrachium nipponense | reverse complement strand
AACCTAGTTTACATAACTCGTTAGAAACAATAACTTTCGAGATGAAACTTTTTAATGAAAAGTCTTCAAAATATAAACTTATAAACTTATAAATCTATCTCTCATCCGTAAAACTCTACCTTTGAACACAAACGAAAATTATAACTTTCAGCGCGAATTTCACGCATTCCTTTACAAAAAAACCTTAATGACAACCCAGAACATCAAAGGAGAGATGTATATTCTCCATCTCTCAGTCGGAAGTCAGTTCCTTAACCTCGCACACAAATTGCAAAAGAAAAAAAATAGATAAATAAAATAAACAAAACAAACTAACTTTTTGGTGAGCATTTCCGTCCTGCATATTTCACGACGCTCGAACCAGAGAGGTGTAATTAGGAGCGTCTCTCTCTCTCTCTCTCTCTCTCTCTCTCTCTCTCTCGGAAAACGGAACTTAATCAGCGGAGCCTGTCATGAATGTACTAGGTAATGTCGAAGGAACAATAATAATGAAAATAATTCCTAAATAAGCAAAGAGATTTCGTGCCTGGGAATTAAAAGTTCTCTTATACAGTCATTTACATCGGCGTGAATCCGAAACCAGCGGCGACGCGATGTGAAGATTCATTTTTAACTTGCAGTTGAAATTGCAGTGGTCTGCAATGATGGGAAATGCTTCATAACGTTAGATACTAAATCCGCCCATGGAATTGGCGAGACACGATCTCTGCCATGACTTGCGAACGAATTCAATCGAAATTCTTTAATAATAATAATAATAATAATAATAATAATAATAATAATAATAATAATAATAATAATAATAATAATAATAATAATAATATTAATAATAATAATAATAATAATAATAATAGAGAAGCAAATCCACAGTTATATAATGTTCATATATCTAAATTTAAAAACATCTGTTTTTAAATCTAAAATATATGTACATTTACATAACTGTGGATTTGCTTCTCCATTTGAATATCGTGCTACTATGAGGATTTTTTAATAATGATAATGATAATAATAATAATAATAATAATAATAATAATAATAATAATAATAATAATAATAATAATAATAAAAGCATGGCATGGATAGACTATAAGAAAGCCTTCGACATGATACCACACACATGGCTAATAGAATGCCTGAAAATATATGGGGCAGAGGAAAATACCATCAGCTTCCTCAAAAATACAATGCGCAACTGGAATACAATACTTACAAGCTCTGGAATAAGACTAGCAGAGGTTAATATCAGGAGAGGGATCTTCCAGGGCGACTCACTGTCCCCACTACTCTTCGTAGTAGCCATGATTCCCTTGACAAAAGTACTACAGAAGATGGATGCCGGGTACCAACTCAAGAAAAGAGGCAACAGAATCAACCATCTGATGTTCATGGACGACATCAAGCTGTATGGTAAGAGCATCAAGGAAATAGATACCCTAATCCAGACTGTAAGGATTGTATCTGGGGACATCAGGATGGAGTTTGGAATAGAAAAATGCGCCTTAGTCAACATACAAAAAGGCAAAGTAACGAGAACTGAAGGGATAAAGCTACCAGATGGGAGCAACATCAAACACATAGATGAGACAGGATACAAATACCTTGGGAATAATGGAAGGAGGAGATGTAAACACCAAGAGATGAAGGACACGATCAGGAAAGAATATATGCAGAGACTCAAGGCGATACTCAAGTCAAAACTCAACGCCGGAAATATGATAAAGCCATAAACACATGGGCAGTGCCAGTAATCAGATACAGCGCAGGAATAGTGGAATGGACGAAGGCAGAACTCCGCAGCATAGATCAGAAAACCAGGAAACATATGACAATACACAAAGCACTACACCCAAGAGCAAATACGGACAGACTATACATAACACGAAAGGAAGGAGGGAGAGGACTACTCAGTATAGAGGACTGCGTCAACATCGAAAACAGAGCACTGGGGCAATATCTGAAAACCAGTGAAGACGAGTGGCTAAAGAGTGCATGGGGAAGAAGGACTAATAAAAGCAGACGAAGACCCAGAAATATACAGAGACAGGAGAAAGACAGAAAGAACAGAGGACTGGCACAACAAACCAATGCACGGACAATACATGAGACAGACTAAAGAACTAGCCAGCGATGACAATTGGCAATGGCTACAGAGGGGAGAGCTAAAGAAGGAAACTGAAGGAATGATAACAGCGGCACAAGATCAGGCCCTAAGAACCAGATATGTTCAAAGTACGATAGACGGAAATAACATCTCTCCCATATGTAGGAAGTGCAATACGAAAAGTGAAACCATAAACCACATAGCAAGTGAATGCCCGGCACTTGCACAGAACCAGTACAAAAAGAGGCATGATTCAGTAGCAAAAGCCCTCCACTGGAGCCTGTGCAAGAAACATCAGCTACCTTGCAGTAAATAAAGTGGTACGAGCACCAACCTGAGGAGTGATAGAAAACGATCAGGCAAAGATCCTCTGGGACTATGGTATCAGAACGGATAGGGTGATACGTGCAAACAGACCAGACGTGACGTTGATTGACAAGGTCAAGAAGAAAGTATCACTCATTGATGTCGCAATACCATGGGACACCAGAGTTGAAGAGAAAGAGAGGGAAAAAATGGATAAGTATCAAGATCTGAAAATAGAAATGGAGAAGGATATGGGATATGCCAGTGGAAATCGTACCCATAATCATAGGAGCACTAGGCACGATCCCAAGATCCCTGAAAAGGAATCTAGAAAAAACTAGAGGCTGAAGTAGCTCCGGGCCTCATGCAGAAGAGTGTGATCCTAGAAACGGCACACATAGTAAGAAGAGTGATGGACTCCTAAGGAGGCAGGATGCAACCCGGAACCCCACACTATATATACCACCCAGTCGAATTGGAGGACTGTGATAGAACAAAAAAAAAAAAAAAAAAAAAAAAAAAAAAAAAAATAATAATAATAATAATAATAATAATAATAATAATAATAATAACACCTGGCTGATCTTTTTTCTGTCATAATTCGAAAATATGAAATTAACTGAATTTTCAATAAAATCCTTATATATTTTTTTTTTATTTTACAATTTTCATCATTCTTACCAAGTATGGATTTGGTTCCTGAGTATGTTATTAATTAGTATTAGTATGTACTTTCTTCATTATCTGTCTGTCTGTCTGTCTCTCTCTCTCACTCTCTGGATATTATCTTTATTACACTAACGTTAACATAAACCCAGCTAGGAGAGGTATTAGTTCTGAACGCCAAAGACCAGCAACTCTCTCTCTCTCTCTCTCTCGGAGTTATTCCTAACGGTCAATAAAAGTTTCCTTTATATCACCGTCCTCGTATCCTGAAAACGACCAATTCACCCTCCACACGATTCTCCTTGAACGACTGATTGCATTACTGTCTTGGCGTCGCTTGTTTTCTCTCTCTCTCTCTCTATTTATTTTTTGTATTACAGAAACAATGAGGAAAATTTAGTTATTTCATCTTTTAGTCACATGACCATTGAGACCAATCCTCACCTGAGGTGTCGGTTTGTAATCTTTAGTTTCTTTAGAACTCTGAAGTTCTTAGTTTGTGTTGAATGTGATCAAGAGCTTAGGGTACTATGAAATATCAGTGAGAGGTCTTGGGTTTGCTTTCCCATGACGTAGAGAAAAGCTTAAGGTAATATATATTATATATATATATATATATTATATATATATCCCAAAGACTCCTCACATTTCGCACCAGACAGCGTCAGAAGCCGGAGACCAATTAATCCCTTAATTACATTTTGGCGACGAAATTCCTATCGCAGACTATCCAAAGGACTTTCATGATAGTCGCTAGTAAGTTTGGAGGAAGGTTTAATTAGTATTATAGATCTGGTATGTACTCGACCATCAGACTTACCGGATAACTTTGGGACAAGAAAACCAAGACCGAAGATTATTTGTTTCATGTCTTGCTAAAGTGTCGTCTATGTTTGGTTGGTTTTGATCTGTGGGTTTCTTCTTCTTCTTCTTCTTCTTCTTCTTCTTCTTCTTCTTCTTCGCTCTGTTGGCGAATGGAGGGGTGATCCCTTCATTTATTATTATTATTATTTATTATTATTATCAATTATTATTATTATTATTATTATTATTATTATTATTATTATTATTATTATTATTATTATTATTATTATTATTATTATTCAGAAGACAAATCCCTATGCATATGGAACAAGCCCACCACAAGGGGCCACTAACTTGAAGTTCAAGCGTCCAAAGAAGATTATGGTGTCCATTTGAAAGAAGTAAGAGAAGGTAGTGGGAAATACAGAAAGATGAGTCAGCTATTAGAAAAAATTAGTTTTCATGCAAATTATTAAATACCTGGCAAGACTTTCGAGGCACTGGTCCTCCACTGTTTACGTTTTTCCGCTTGTCTGTTTGTTCATTAACTATCGCTCCAAATTTATCCATGGTTTTAGGGGAAGTTTCAAGGGGGGCCGAGATATATTCCAAGGATGTCAGTTCTATTTGCAAATCAGGGAAATTTCTCCCCAAAACACCTTTAACTCAGTTCATCACAGATGCAAATGAACTTTACACGTAGCACGAAATCACAGTTCTACACATTTCACTTTACGTGAATCAAAGTTCCACACTTTCCACATCACAATACCATACATTCTCGTAACACGACATCACAGTACCATACTTTCATGCAACATGACGTCACAATACCACACTTTCTAGTAACACGACATAACAATACCATACTTTCTCGTAACACGACGTCACAATAACATACTTTCTCGTAACACGACATCACAATACCATACTTTCTCGTAAAACGACATCACAGTACCATACTTTCATGCAACATGACGTCACACTACCACACTTTCTCGTAACACGACATCACAATACCACATTTCTAGTAAAACGACATCACAGTTCCACACCTTTCATATAAACAACACCATAGTCACAACACTTAAATATATATGACAGTTTTTACACGAATAGACCAAATGACAATCCACAGATCCCACCCTTTCTCTGCATTGGAATCGCGATCCCAGAACCCAGATACCAGACCGGCGTTTAATGGAAGCCAGATGTCGCCCAGACTAATCGTATAGGGGGCCTGAATATGCAAACGCCGATTTGTACAAACAGAATAGATTTTATGGCTGAGATATTTGAGCGGTTCATTCGGCTCCTACCAGCCATTAAACCGGAGAAACGGGGATGGTTTGATTGCCGAGTTCAGCTTTGGTCTTTGTTCCTTTGATACAGCATTTCAGTGAAGGAATTATTATTATTATTATTATTATTATTTTCGAATAGGATGCCTACCTCATTCGATTTAATTTAATATTGAGTCTCCTCAGTATTTCTTATAATCCTCTCCTCTTCTATGCTAATACCTGGCAATAACTAACCAACGTTCATACTTTGGTAGAGAGAAATAAATCAGCAGCGTTTGCGTAGAAATTTTCTTTCGTTAAGACATCCTAGAAGTTGGCGAAATACGGTATGATAAACCAGTAGAATTTAACTATAATTCAATGTCGTAAAGCTTCTGTTACACTCTACTGGTCTCACACGCCGCATTTTACTACTTCCTCTGCTGTATACAGACATTGGCATAGCAAACACTTCTGATGTACCTATATTTGTCTACCATCAAAACATAAACAGCGGTCAATTATTATACAAATATTACGTAGAAGAAAAAAGAATTATAAGAGAATTGAGAAGACTCGATGTAAAATAAACTCGAATAATAATAATAATAATAATAATAATAATAATAATAATAATAATAATAATAATGATAATAATAATAATAATAATAATAATAATAATAATAATAAAGTGGCGCCGTGGAGGAGTGGGTTAGGACGTCAATAGACTTAAGTCAAGTTAAGCAACATTGGCGCTGGTCAGTCGTTGGATGGGTGACCGCTCTCCTCGGCGTTGATTCCTTGGGAAAGGATCTTTACCATAATTTCCTCAGTCTACTCAGCTGTAAATGAGTACCTATCCCTGATGGGGTAGGGTCCAGCTATGGGTTAAATAGCAAAACTCAGCAATGATGGAAAGAAATGAAGGAATAAACGACAACGACGTAAATGGAACCTCTGGCAACAGAGGAGCTTCGTCCGGCAACCAGGTACTTGGAGGTCGTCATCCAGCAACTGATCACCACAACGACAGTAATCAACAGCCTGAGATTGGAGCTACAGAGGCAAAAAGGAAGAAAATGGACAAGAGAGAAAATAAGGAAATATGGAGAGCTACATCAGAAGCAACCGACGGAGAGATGGATAGAAGATTGGTCAACATCTGGATTAGAGAGGAACTAACACCCCCAAACAGAGCAGAGGCTGGCAGACCAAGTAAGGAACATAAAGAAAAAGAACTGGCTCTCCCCAACAGAAAGAGAAGAAATGGAAAGGGAAATGTCACACGACAACGAATTACACGAAGACGAACTGAGAGACGATGCCACAGAAGACGACAGGGAGGATGAGGTATCAAACAACGACACACGAAGAAACACCGACAAAGTAACAGAGAGGACGGAATGGGTAGAAAAGATTAGACAATGGATGGAGCCAGATACAGAGAGAACAAAGATCCCCTCCATGAAAGCCTACAACACCAAGAAATTAAGGGAGAAAACAAGTGAGGTCAATGAAATAATGGGCCTAATACACACCACCAGTATCACAGAAACAAATAACTTGACATATGCAGGAGCAAGATTAGTAGCAGAACTGATGGGGATTCGAACACCAACACCACCGTCACAACCAACCCAACAGAAACCAAAACAGCAACCTCCTTGGAAAAGGCGCCTGGAAAAGCAAATCATGGTGATGAGATCTGACTTGAGTAAACTGAAAGAGATGGCATAAAAAAGGCTAAGAAGCCAATAAAACAAGGGAGGAACTCAACGAGAAATACAAAGTACAAGATAGGGGTGTACTAAAACAACACAATAGAAGATGTAAAACGAGGCTTAAGGCCAAAGCACACAAGATCCAACGGTACATGAACAGGAATAAGGGATACCAACATAACAAACTATTCGGAACCAACCAGAAAAGACTATACAGCCAACAAGAAGAGAAGACAACCACCCAGAAATTCCTGAAGCCGAACCAAGTAAGAGACTCTGGGAAAACATATGGAGCAATCCGGTATCACACAACAAACATGCAACATGGCTCCAGGAAGTCAGGAAGAAGAAACAGGGAGAATAAAACAAAGATTCACAGACATCACGACAGACACAGTCAGACACCAACTAAAAGAAAATGCCAAACTGGAAAGCCCCAGGTCCCGTGAGAGTCCATGGATACTGGCTCAAAAACTTCAAGGCCCTACACCACGAATAGCAGAACAACTCCAGCATTGTATCTCAAATCACCAAGCACCCAAATGGATGACCACAGGAAGAACATCCTTAGTACAAAAAGACAAGAATAAGGGAAATATAGCCAGTAACTACAGGCCTATCACCTGCCTACCAATAATGTGGAAGTTACTAACAGGTATCATCAGTGAAAGGCTATACAACTACCTAGAGGAGACAAACACCATCCCCCACCAACAGAAAGGCTGCAGAAGGAAGTGTAGGGGCACAAAAGACCAGCTCCTGATAGACAAAATGGTAATGAAGAACAGTAGGAGAAGGAAAACCAACCTAAGCATGGCATGGATAGACTATAAGGAAGCCTTCGACTTGATACCACACACATGGCTAATAGAATGCCTGAAAATATATGGGGCAGAGGAAAATACCATCAGCTTCCTCAAAAATACAATGCGCAACTGGAATACAATACTTACAAGCTCTGGAATAAGACTAGCAGAGGTTAATATCAGGAGAGGGATCTTCCAGGGCTACTCAGTGTCCCCACTACTCTTCGTAGTAGCCATGATTCCCATGACAAAAGTACTACAGAAGATGGATGCCGGGTACCAACTCAAGAAAAGAGGCAACAAAATCAACCATCTGATGTTCATGGACGACATCAAGCTGTATGGTAAGCGCATCAAGGAAATAGATACCCTAATCCAGACTGTAAGGATTGTATCTGGGGACATCAGGATGGAGTTTGGAATAGAAAAATGCGCCTTAGTCAACATACAAAAAGGCAAAGTAACGAGAACTGAAGGGATAAAGCTACCAGATGGGAGCAACATCAAACACATAGATGAGACAGGATACAAATACCTGGGAATAATGGAAGGAGGAGATATAAAACACCAAGAGATGAAGGACACGATCAGGAAAGAATATATGCAGAGACTCAAGGCGATACTCAAGTCAAAACTCAACGCCGGAAATATGATAAAAGCCATAACACATGCAGTGCCAGTAATCAGATACACGCAGCAGGAATAGTGGAATGGACGAAGGCAGAACTCCGCAGCATAGATCAGAAAACCAGGAAACAAATGACAATACACAAAGCACTACACCCAAGAGCAAATACGGACAAACTATACATAACACGAAAGGAAGGAGGGAGAGGACTACTAAGTATAGAGGACTGCGTCAACATCGAAAACAGAGCACTGGGGCAATATCTGAAAACCAGTGAAGACGAGTGGCTAAAGAGTGCATGGGAGGAAGGACTAATAAAAGTAGACGAAGACCCAGAAATATACAGAGACAGGAGAAAGACAGAAAGAACAGAGGACTGGCACAAAAAACCAATGCACGGACAATACATGAGACAGACTAAAGAACTAGCCAGCGATGACAATTGGCAATGGCTACAGAGGGGAGAGCTAAAGAAGGAAACTGAAGAAATGATAACAGCGGCACAAGATCAGGCCCTAAGAACCAGATATGTTCAAAGTACGATAGACGGAAATAACATCTCTCCCATATGTAGGAAGTGCAATACGAAAAAATGAAACCATAAACCACATAGCAAGTGAATGCCCGGCACTTGCACAGAACCAGTACAAAAAGAGGCATGATTCAGTGGCAAAAGCCCTCCACTGGAGCCTGTGCAAGAAACATCAGCTACCTTGCAGTAATAAGTGGTACGAGCACCAACCTGAAGGAGTGATAGAAAACGATCAGGCAAAGATCCTCTGGGACTATGGTATCAGAACGGATAGGGTGATACGTGCAAACAGACCAGACGTGACGTTGATTGACAAAGTCAAGAAGAAAGTATCACTCATTGATGTCGCAATACCATGGGACACCAGAGTTGAAGAGAAAAGAGAGGGAAAAAAAATGGATAAGTATCAAGATCTGAAAATAGAAATAAGAAGGATATGGGATATGCCAGTGGAAATCGGTACCCATAATCATAGGAGCACTAGGCACGATCCCAAGATCCCTGAAAAGGAATCTAGAAAAACTAGAGGCTGAAGTAGCTCCAGGACTCATGCAGAAGAGTGTGATCCTAGAAACGGCACACATAGTAAGAAAAGTGATGGACTCCTAAGGAGGCAGGATGCAACCCGGAACCCCAGACTATAAATACCCCCCAGTCGAATTGGAGGACTGTGATAGAGCAAAAAAAAAAAAAAAAAAAAAAAAAAATAATAATATATCTTGGGAGTAGACCCTCTTTTAAACAAGTTGTTGAAAAGGATTGCTGCATCAGCTCCATTAATTTTGTATAGTCTTCTCTATTTTCCTTATAAAGGATTTCCCAACGTTGCTTGCCAGTTTCAGCAACTTTGAGAAATCCTTAATAAGGAAAATAGAGAAGACTCTATACAAAATTAATGGAGCTGATGCAGCAATCCTTTTCAACAAGACTTGATAATAATAATAATAATAATAATAATAATAATAATAATAATAATAATAATAATAATAAGACCGAGTGAACACAATTTGCCTCTGTGTTATGCAGGTGACACTAACACATCCTATTCTCTCTCTCTTTTTTTTTATTTTGTTTTTTTTTAGAAAGACCCATGAAATGTGACTAATTTTTCTCTCATAAATAGGACGATTTTTCTTCGGAAAATGGAACGACCTTTTCCTAAAAAAATGGGGACTAAAAAAAATAAATTTGTTCACAGAAAATAAAGGGGAGGAATTTTTGCTCATAGAAAAAAAAAAGGACTACTTTCTTTAACAGGACGCGTTTCATTCTCAGGAATGGAGCGAATTTTGCTAAGAGAAATAGGACGATTTTTTTTTCCAAATAGGACGAATTTATTCTTTTAAATAGGACGACTTTTCCATATCCTCCTCCGAAGAGACGACTCAGCGTCCAGACGACGCCTTCGATCCGCAGCGACTGATGAATCTTTCAGCGGATTCTTAATTGGACGGAAAGTTGAGGCGGAATTGTTGATAACTCCCGGATTCCAACGGCCAATTTTCACAGCCTTTTTTAATTAAAACCAATGGGAAGTTTTTTTGTGTGGGGGCCAGGAATGGGGGAGGGGGGAGGGGGGGAGATTGGACATCGTGGGTGCCTCTTAGGCGCGTCTCAACTTTCTCCTTTTGACAGATGGTAGATATTTTCTCATACTTTCTTTTATTTTCTCTTATTTCCTTTTCATTTCTCTTGGCCAGTTACGATATGGCTAGCTTTAACCTCGTATAACATAAAAACTACTGAGGCTGCCATTTGGTATGTCTGAGGATCGGAGGGTGGATGATCAACGTACCAATGTGCAGCCCTCTAGCCTCAGTAGTTTTTTTTTTTTTTTTCTTTTTTTTTTTTCAAGATTTGAGGGCGGACAGAAAAAAAGTGCCGACAGTACGGATAAAAGTGAGGACAGGAAAAGTGCGGACAGGAAAATGTAAAGACAAGAAAAAGTGCGGACAGGAAAAATTGCGAACAGAAAAAGTGCGGACAAGTGCAGACAGGAAAAAGTTCGGATAGAAAAAGTGCGGACAGGAAAAAGTTCGGATAGAAAAAGTGCGGACAGGAAAAACTGCGGGTGATTTTCTTTCACAGAAAACTACAAATACGCATGAATTCCCCTCAAAGGTCTGAACTTGTTTCCTCTTCTTCATTCGGTTTTTTTCGCGACGCGTGGAGAGCTCCCCGCCTCGAACGCTGCTCTTCAACTTTCAATAACAGATCGAATTAGATAACCTAATTTCGCACGTCCCGCTCGCAACGGATTCGCAACATTGCAATTGCAAACGACCGCCTGTATATTCGACTCGTTACCTGCAAGGGGACGGAGACGACGCACTGGTCGCGGGGACGTCAGACGATGACACAGATGGGCGACGTCGTCGATCGTTGCTCGATGTTATGCCATTTTGGAATTTGCATAGTTAATTGGTGGTCTCCAACGAGGAGAGAGAGAGAGAGAGAAGGAGGGTTTCGATAAAAGTTTTGCAGTTTTGAGTATTACAAGTTCTTTCACATAACCATATGAATGTCACCCACACATACCCAAAGAGAGAGAGAGAGAGAGAGAGAGAGAGAGAGAGAGAGAGAGAGAGAGAGAGAGAGGTTCAGGCTTTTTTTATGACGTCTGTAATATACACATTACATAATCTCAAGGAAAATAAACACAATTGACCTCGGCCGTAAGATGTCATCAAAGGCTTCATTGATTTAGCTTTTTGGAAGCTATCACGCTCTGAATTAGTAATTAAGTCAGTCTTCAGGAAGATCCTGATGCTGAAGTCACAAGACTCGCTCTCTCTCTCTCTCTCTCTCGGCCCCTTTGCGTCACTGAGGCACAGCTATCCCGAGCTCTGTGTTCATAAATCAGGGCTCTTACTTATTAACAAGGAACTTGAAACGGCCCCAGATATCACCATATCTCGTGTCTCCAGTCTTCCCCTCAGAGGGAAAGTGCATTAATTAAGATTCGCGTATTCTTTTCCTCTCCCTTTCTTTCTTTTTATGCTCAGAGCTTGATTTTTTCGTTTATTTTAGAGATATTAGATTTTTCATAGACTTTTCAAGATAGATTAGAAATATTTTCTAGGTTATACATTATTATCATGACCCTTTTTTCTATGTACCGTTTTATTACCGTGGGGGCTGAGCCCCCTTTCCATTTCCACTCCCATGTAACCCACCAAAAATAAATAAATAAATAAATAAATAAATAAATAAATAAATAAATAAATAAATAAAAGTCAGTCCTCTCAATCTCGGTCATTCCGAGCGACGGAAGAGGCGTCCCACTGAAGGAGGCTACGATGATTGATTGATTGATTGATTGAGTGATTCGGGGAAAGAACAATAAACACAGCCGCACAAATCCATCGATGGCGAGGAGAAAGAAAGAAGGAAACTCATTCCCGCCCGAAAAGCCGCCCTGCAATAAAGAACAGAGTATATAAGTGATGACTTCGACGGAGTGGCTGATAAACCTTGGCACTGTTCCTCTCTATTTGCAATCCCTTCCTCATTCTCTTCCTCTCTCTCTCTCTCTCTCTCTCTCTCTCTCTCTCTCTCTCTCTCTCTCTGTTTACATCAGAACGTCCATTACAAACGCTCCCTTATTCTCCTAATTTGTTTGGAATATCCAGTGTTTTGGACCATTAGAACGTGTGGACTGTGTTTGTGAAAGTGTAGTGAACGTGATCGTGTCGTAATATAGCTACTTTTTATTTTGTACTTAGTTGATTAAACTATTAAAGATTTTAGTAGAATAGTACAGACTTCCTGGCCAAAATTTACCTTAATTGCACATGCGCACTAAGACCTGATTACGTCACTACTAACACTCTCCAGAAATAGCACTGCTGTTTCTCATATGAGATTAAAACCCAGTACACTTATCCTCTAAAACACGTTTTAATCTTAGGAACATTTACACTGTGAGCAAATATATAAAATGTCCAGTCGAACAACTACAGAAGAAAATCACGATCAAGTGTTACAAGGAGCGACAGCTGGGACCTCGTCGAAAAATCATCCACCGTTGTCTACCTTAAGTTAAGGAATCCAACGTGGGAGGTTCTACATCGAAATTACACAAAAGGTGAAATACAAAAATTCTGTAGTCAATTACTAATAAGTGGGATTTGGACGACTAAGGAAAAACTAATTGATAAACTGATGCTTTATTATTCGAACTTACAAGGATCACCACTAGAAGCAGCAACAACACACCAGGTAATGTCACCTGATCTAGAAGGGGAAAATGAAGACCGACGATATATAGAACTACTGAGGAAATTTGAAAAATTCGTAACAGAAACAAGTGATAACTTTTATGTCATCAATAACAACCTGAGAGAAAAGGACACGGAAATCCAAGAACTTAAAACTCTAGTCTTTATAGCAGAGGAGAAAATCAAAACACTGCCAGAGGCATTACAGAAGAGTGTCGAAAGAAGTGATGGTCATGGCGATAGACTCGGTTCTATTTTAGATGAGAAGAAAACGTTGCTTATAGGAGATTCGAGTTTACAGGAAGTAAGAAGAAGTGACTTTAAAGAAAACACTCTAATTAGGACCCTCCCTGAAGCAAATATGTCTCTAATTAAGTCATGGATAAAGGAAAATCTGGATCACCCCTTAAGCGAATGTATTATCTATGGTGGTGCTCAGGATATTCTTGGGGAAAATTATGTATCAGAGAAGGTTTTGGATGAAATTGGAGAAATTGTCGCAGAGTTGAAAAGTAAAAAGGAACATATCAGCATCAAAATATGTGAGCTTGTTCCAAGCTTGAAATCAGATGATCTTGTTAACAAAATTAATGATTTTAATACTAAGTTGCTTGGCTGGTGTCAAGACAACGGTGTTATTTACATTGGGACCCAGAACTATTTCAGGCTTGGAACGGGAGACATAGATGAAAACTGCAATGATAACAAAGATGGTCTGTCATATGATAATTTAAGTAGAATAGGAGCAGTCAGGTTATTGGATGCAATCGTATCCACATCTCAGGGTAGTATTGTTAGAGAAAACTGGAATGAGACTAAATGGATGGCACACAAACAAAACAATGGTGGAAAAAGATCTGTAATAGAGAATAACTATGGAAATCACAATGTAAGAAACCATAGAGTCTTTAGATATGGAAGTGACCTCAGCCATCCAATGCCATATAAATTGAGATCTGGAAACAATAGGAGAGATCAAGTTGAGACTCATAGTGTTACGAATAGACAAAAAAAAAAAAAAACAATAGTTTGAACCATTTTAATCGTTATCCTCCCAGGAATAATTTTTCTGACAATAGACCGACATACGGAAGAGGTTGCTACAACTGTGGTGAATTTAACCATAGACAGTCAAATTGTAGATACGACCATAAACTAAAATGTAATTACTGCCACGAATATGGTCATAAGAGCAAATTATGTAGTATTTTGCAAAAGAACTAGAAAGATGGCCAAGATGATAGTGCCGAAGAGTTTAGGTCTACCAATCGCCGTAATTTTATAACTATTATATATATATTAATGCACAATAACTTTTAAGCAATAAACATGTAGTTGAACATTTATTAGAAAAAGGCAATTTTGATATTTTATGTGTGAGTGAAACGTGGCTGTATCCTTATATGAATGATGCATATATTAATATTCCCTCTTATCAACTTTATCGAGATGATCATGGCAGAGGAGGTGGAGTTTGCATATATGTCAAAGATTATTTAAAGGTAAATGTAATAAATAATAGCATTGAAAAACAGGAGAGCATTGAAGCTAAATGGTTATCAGTACAACACCGTAAATTACCGTCAATTATCTTAGGTTGTATATATCGTCACCCAAAAGCAAATGTTTCATCTTTTAATTATATTTCCGATTCTTTTAAAAACGTAATTTTACGAAACAAGCCTATTTTTATACTTGGAGATTTTAACGACGACTTGCTCAAAACAGACACAAAATGCAATGAATAAAGTTGTAAATAACCTAAAGTTACACCAACTCATTACAAAACCAACCAGAGTAACTTCAGACTCAGCAACGTTGATAGATTTACAAATTACTAATAATAAGGAAATGGTACTCGAGTCGGACGTTATTCCAAGCCCAGTAGGCGACCACGAAGCTATCATAGTTACCTTAAATTTACGTAAACCTAAGAAACAACCCATTCATAAAACTTTCCGATGTCTTAAGAATTATTCCCAAGTGAGTATCTGTAATTTGGTGATGAAAGAAACACCCACTTTGAATAGTATTTTAAACACTGATAATGTAAGTTCTCAAGTACAAATTTTAACGAATGTTTTAACCAAATGTATTGATAAATGTGCTCCAATAGTAACGAAAGTAATCACCCGCCCCCCTAAACCCTGGATAACTAATAACATCAAACAAAATATAATAATAAGAGATAAATTACAAAACGATATCAAGAAGGATAGGAATAATACAATATTGAGAAATAATTTTAAAGAGAAAAAGAAGGAAGTAAAAATTGAAATAGATAACAGTATGAAAAAAATGAAGATTTAACTGACAAGGCAAAGAAATTTAATGAGTATTTTGCGAATGTAGGAAGAAAGACATATGAAAGAACGCAAGAAGAACTGGCCAGGAATAATAGAAGAGCACAAACCGATAAAATGAATACATCCCCAAACAATCAGTTATATTCTTTTAAACCGTCACACCTGTTGACTGCGATACTGTCATTCTAGTCATTAGTTCTCTCAAAGAGTCAAATGCGTACGGATCCGATGGCATACCGCTACGTTTTATAAAAGATACTCTATATATAATTTTATTTTACATTACTATAATTATTAATACATCTATCGTTACTAATATCTACCCAGAAACGTGGAAAAATCCCCATGTTGTTCCTTATTTTAAAAACGGAGATAGACACGAAATTTCTAATTACAGGCCAATTTCTTTACTCCCGGTCTTATCTAAAATAAGAGTCAACACGGCTTTCGACCAAAACTATCAACGGAAACAGCACTATTAAAAATATCGGATAAAATCTACGATAACATAGACAAGAAGAAAATATCCCTTTTACTACTTCTCGATCTGTCGAAAGCTTTTGATAGTGTGAACCATGAAATTTTGCTGGGTAAATGTCAGACACTTTATATAGATCCATCCTGGTTCACAGACTATTTACGTAATCGAGTACAATCTGTCAGACTCAAAAATGTTGTCTCAACCCCCAAAAACGTCGGTTTTGGTGTACCTCGAGGTTCAATCCTAGGACCAATTTTATTCAACATCTATGTAAATGACCTGAGAAATGTTTTAAGTGACTGTTTCATTGTTCAGTACGCTGATGACACTCAAATAATAATTGATGGCTACATCGATAACTTGGAAGATTTAGTACGCAAAGCTGAGGAGATTTTACATAGAGTGAAGATGTATTTTCAAATAAATGGCTTATTGTCGAATGAAAGTAAAACGCAATGTATATTCCTAGGCTCCAGGCAATATCTATCCGAAATCGGGGATAACATCAAAATCAATTTTAATGGGGCCATCATCGAACCTATGGAATCCGTAAAGAATCTTGGAGTGCACTTCGATAAATACATGACATTCGAAAAACATATTGATGAACTGCACAAAAAAGTTATGGGGACACTTATTTATCTCAATAGACTAAAAAATTTATTCGAACCAGAAACCCGCCTAATCGTAGTGCAATCGTTAGTATTAAGTTTAATTCATTACTGCTATATAATATGGGGTTGAACAAGCAACGTCCATATGCAACGAGTACAAAAACTTCAAAATTTTGCGGCTCGGGTGGCCATGGGTACAGTGAGAAAATATGATCATATATCTCCAATTTTACTGTGTTTTTGTTTTTAAAGTTTTAAAAAATGTTTTTCCGAACTGGCTTTATAATTTTAGAACCGTTGACTCGGTGACAGGGATGACTACAAGACAAGCAAATAATCTAGTGTCCAGAAGAGCCAATACCGATATAGGATCAAGGGAAATAAATACTAAAGGTCCACAGTTATGGAATAGTTTACCTGGCTCATTGAAAGACGAAGAATCCCTAAGATCTTTTAAAAATAAACTAAGAAAACATCTTTTAAACAATAATTAATCTTCGTAGATAAGTTTTATAGGAAACAACCGTACCTGACATTAGCCACGTCTCACGTCAATAACCGCTTTTTAAGACATACCATTAACTATGAAGAACATTTTATGTTGGAGTAATTTTACTAATTATTGTTCTAGGAACAATGTTTTATAACCAAAATTACAATTTTCCTAATTCAAGTTTTATATATATATATATGTATGTAAGTGTGTATATTGTTTTAGTATACTATGATTTTATTGTTTTAATAGCTTTAATGTACGCTTTCTAACCTTGGTTAGAAAGCGTTAGAAAACCCAATGTATTATTAGAATAAAGGTTATTATTATTATTATTATTACTCTCTCTCTCTCTCTCTCTCCGGCTCCTCCATACCCACCTCCCCTCCAAAACAGGGTAATAATGTCCCCTATTTTCATTTCATCACCCCCTTCCCCCCAACATCTCACCCCCCTTACGGGGCTTCCCACCCCCCACCCGCAATCACTCCCTTTAAGCAGCGACCTCCATTGTAACACTTAAGACCTCAAATACG
>NC_061095.1:19170559-19303168 GCF_015104395.2 Macrobrachium nipponense | reverse complement strand
CTTCTTTCCAAGGCTTCACGGATCTTGAGATCTCGTCCCCTTCGCCTGCTGCTTCTGTGCCCCCGAAGTGAAGGTACTAGAGAGCAAAAGACCTCCAAAGACTCGACCAAGAAGTCGTCGTCGTCTTCATCACGTAAGTCTTCGGCATCCTATGCCGATGCAGTGAAGGCGAAGGCGGCATCTTCACACTCTAGAGGGTCAAGAAGCAAGGCTTCTAAGGAGAATGCCCGAGCTCCGGCCGAGCCAGTACCTTCTCCGGCAAACCACTGGATCCGCTCCGGTGAATCCTGTCGGGTTGGCAGCACCTAGTGCATTCGATCCCGCCACCTTCTCGGCAGGAGTGTTACAACAGGTAGGAGAGATGGTCGGTTCTCTAGGTACGAGATTTGAGCAAATGTTTGCTCAACTCTCTACCACTATCAACCAGTCCGGCCAATCGATTCAGGACCTGTCTAATCGTGTTAGAGAACACGATGACCGCTTTGCCGGCCTGAATCAGGCTCCGCAGTCTAACTTCCCAGTAGGAGGTACTGGTCTTGTCCAGCTACCACCCTACGAATCTCTGCCGGCCTTTCTATGAATAATCCTTGGAGAGTGGCAGCCTATGCTCCCTTCAGGATGGCATGATTTCTATTCCGGAGTGTGGAACGAGAAGGATTGAGGACTTCGAGTTCTACCCTCCCGGATTGACTCAGCCTTTCATAGGTTATGCTAGGCTGACCCAAACGGCACTCAATAGAGAGGACAAGATCTCTAGAGAGACCATGTGTTATACAGCAGGGATCATGCTCAGAGGGAGTGGGTTCACTGCCTGGAGGATTGGGATTGCTCAAATACCAAACTCCAGGCCATCAAGAGCCCTTTCACCATTTTTGCCACAGAGGAGGAGGCTTCACTCCCCTTTGCAACGAAGATGGTGGAGACGACTCTACAAGCTGTTCTTAAGGATGAACCCATTCCGCAGCTAAGAGAAGCAGAACCAACATCTCCCCTCTTCCCTGCGTTCGGCGAGCTGTGGGAGAATCTGCCAGCTACCTTCACAGTGGGAAAACTCAAACCGGACTGCGCTATGGATCAGTTCGGTGAGAAGCTCCCTAGACTGCCTGATAGCCTTATTCAGGCAGAGTTCGATGCTCGGACTAGGTTAGGGAGATCCCTTAACTCCATAATCATTACTGAGATGGCTGCCCTCTCGTACGCCACAGAGCCACTCTTCAAAATCCTCGCAAAGTCCCAGCTTCAATCGGTACAGGCAGACGCTTTCGACTTTTTCACGGCCAGAAGAAACTGTCGCAAGCACGTGTTGCAAGAAGCCACTATTAGACACGAACCTAATAGGCTTCTTGCTTCCAACATGTGGGGTGCTGACCTCTTCCCGGAGGCTGCTGTGAATGAGGTACACCACGAGGCTTCAAGGCTTAACCAAAGCCTTAGAGCTAGATGGGGTATCTCTTCTAAGAGAAAACAGGAGAATCCATCTTCTTCTGGTAAGAAGTTGAAGAAGACAAAGCGCTATCAGCCGTACCAGAAACACCAGCAGCAGCAGCACTTTGTCCAGGCAGTCCCAGTTACTCAACCGGGTCACCCTTCGACTTCAAAGCAGTCCCACAGCCAATCCTCTGCTATCTCCTCAAAACCAGCCCTCAAACTTCGTATACCGTCTCGCCGGCTTTCAACTCTATGTATGAAAGCCAAGCTTACCCTACCTTTAACAGGTTTTCAAGGGGAAGCAGGGCGAGAGGTAACTTTCATCAACGAGGTACAGGAAGAGCTGCAAGTAGAGGTCAACCCGCACAGCAGCAGTGAGGCTCCCCAGGTGGGGGTTCAGCAAATGGGCACAGAGCATTGTGTCCAAAGGATTAGGTTGGAGTTGGATCAAAGATCCCCCACCAAACAAATCATTTTTCCAAGCACCATCAGAGGAGTTGACAGATTATGCAGAGGAGCTCCTTCAGAAAGGAGCTGTGGCGAGAGTCAAGCATCTAAAATTTCAAGGGCGCTTGTTCAGCGTGCCGAAGAAAGGCTCATTAAAAAAGAAGGGTAATCTAGACTTGTCAAAGCTAAACTCTTTCATTCGTTGCGACAAGTTCAAAATGCTGACCATCTCGCAGGTGCGGACCTTACTTCCCCTTGTGGGGCCGTCACCACCTCTATCGATCTTACAGACGCATACTATCATATCCCCATAGCGAGGCACTTCCGCCCATACCTAGGTTTCAAACTAGGAGACCAGACGTTCTCTTTCAAAGTGATGCCCTTCGGTCTGAATGTAGCCCCCAGGGTATTCACGAAAATTTAATAGCGGAAGTAGTTGTCCAACAACTCAGAGCACAAGGGATAATGGTAGTAGCGTACCTCGATGACTGGTTGATTTGGGCACCAACCGTCGAGGAATGCCGCAAAGCCACAAAGAAAGTAGTTCAAAACGAAATCCAGATTCTCTCCGGAGACTCGTTTTCAATGGCTAGGCATCCAATGGGATTTATCCTCCCACAATCTGTCAATTCCGGTGGTCAAAGGAAAGAAATAGCCAAGTCAGTGAGGCAATTTCTCAAAAACAAACAGGCTTCGAGGAGAAACCAGGAAAGGATCCTCGGTTCCCTTCAGTTTGCCTCAGTGACAGACGTCCTCTTAAGAGCAAGACTGAAAGATATAAATCGAGTTTGGCGCTCAAGAGCAAATGTCAAATCTCGAGACAAGTTGTCAGTGATCCCACAAATCCTTCGCAACCAGCTCCGTCCATGGACGAAAGCGAAGAATCTTGCCAAGACGGTTCCCCTGCAATATCCTCCTCCGGCGTTAACGATTCACACAGACGCCTCCCTCTCTGGGTGGGGAGGATACTCACAGTTCAAACAAGTTCAGGGGACTTGGTCCGTTCAGTTCCGCCAGCTCCACATAAATGTGCTGGAAGCAATGGCAGTGTTTCTTACCCTGAAGAAGCTCCTTCCCCAAAGAAGTCTCATCTAAGGCTAGTTTTGGACAGTGCAGTCGTGGTTCACTGCATCAACAGGGGAGGATCCAAATCCAAACACGTGAATCATGTCATGATAGCCATTTTCACTCTAGCAAACAAGCACAAATGGCATCTATCTGCCACCCACTTGGCAGGGGTAAGGAACGTCATAGCGGACGCATTGTCCCGGTCAGTCCCTCTGGAGTCAGAATGGTCTCTAGACATCAAGTCGTTCCAGTGGATATGCCAGAGAGTGCCAGGTCTCCAAGTAGATCTATTCGCTTCACAAGCGAACCACAAGCTCCCTTGCTATGTGGCCCCCAACCTGGACCCTCTGGCTTATGCCACGGACGCTTTGTCAGTAGATTGGAATCATTGGAAAAGGATCTATGTCTTTCCTCCAGTGAATCTTCTTTTGAAAGTCCTGAGCAAGCTGAGGACTTTCAAAGGTCGAGTAGCCCTGATTGCTCCGACTGGCCGAGCAACTGGTATCCCCTGCTTCTGGAGTTAGGTCTCCGACCTCAACGGATTCCCAACCCAAGCTGTCGCAACCAGTACAAATGAGGACTGTGTTCGCTTCCTCAGGAATTCTCCAGACCCTAACTTTATGGACTTCATGAAGCTTGCGGCTAAGAAAGATGCTAATATTGATCCCCAAAACATCCTTTTTCTAGAATCAGATAAAAGGGAATCAACTATTAGACAATATGACTCTGCTGTCAAAAAGTTGGCATCTTTCCTGAAAGAAACGGACACTACAACCATGACTATCAACTTAGCCATATCCTTTTTCAGATATCTCTTTGAAAAAGGATTAGCAGCTAGCACGATTACCACTAATAAATCAGCTTTGAAGAAAATCTTTCAGTTGGGTTTTCAAATAGACTTAACAGAATCTACTTTACGTCTATTCCCAAAGCTTGTGCTAGACTTAGACCTTCGGAAAGGCCTACTTCAGTGTCATGGTTCTTAAATGACGTCCTCAAACTAGCCTCGGATACTGACAACTCGTCTTGCACATTTATAATGCTACTTAGAAAGACGTTATCTTATTAAGTCTGGCCTCATCAGGGGCCAGAATTTCAGAACTGTCGGCTCTATCCAGGGATTCGGGGCATGTAGAATTTCTCCCCTCAGGAGAAGTCCTGCTGTCCCCGGATCGCAGTTTTTTTAGCAAAAAATGAGGATCCTCTTGCAAGGTGGGCTCCTTGGAAAGTCATCCCTCTTCCACAGGATCCCTCCCTTTGCCCAGTGTTGACATTAAGAGCCTTTCTATCTCGGACATCCTCTAGATCCTCAGGCCCCTCTTTATGAGGGAAAAAGGTGGCACTTTATCGGTTAAAGTTAATCAGACAGCAGATTCTTTACTTTATTAAACAAGCCAACCCTGAATCATTCCCAAAAGCACATGATATCAGGGCAGTAGCTACCTCAATTAATTATTTCCAACACATGAATTTTGAGGATCTTAAGAAATATACTGGATGGAAATCGCCGACAGTCTTCAAACGTCATTACTTAAAGTCCTTGGAATCATTAAAATTTTCAGCAGTAGCAGCGGGAAACATAGTTTCCCCTGATTCTGCACAGTAGCTGTAGTATAAAGATCCAGGTCTCCTTTCTACCTACCTTGTCCAACATGCCTACTCCCTACTGCTATGCTCTACATGGTCCTTTAGCCTTAGCTGATAGGCTCGGCTTGGTGGACTGCCCCTTATTTTTTTGCTAGGGGCACCCACAGGTTGTACAATTAAATGTGCTACAGTGCCTCTACCCTTAGTATATGCTAGGGTAGAGCACAATGGATTTGTATATTTTGTAAATACCCCATTAATTTTAGTGAATCTCTTTGAATGATTGTTTTTTGGTTACCATTATACTAAACTGTGCTTTACATTATTTAATTTAAGCTAGTTTTAAGTAACCTTATACTGTTATCATGTATCCATTTTTGATTCACTTATATTATAGTCTAATTTGGTTTTATTTCTTGTTTTATTTGAACCTTCATTGTCATCTTGTCTGTTTCTCTGGTACTATTTCACAGGCCGACACGAGCTGAGCCCAGAAAAGGGATTTTGACGAAGGAAAAATCTATTTCTGGGTGACTGGCTCGTGTCGCCCTGTGAAACCCACCCTCTTCTTTCATTCCCACCCCGCAGGCCAAGATGGACATCTCTTCAAAGGATGGCCACTAGAGGCGCTGCGCTCCGCTTGGCGTCGGTAGTAGTAGTAGTAGCGGGCGCATCTCCCTTTGGGATCGGCTCTCTCAGGTGGGGATTTTGAGGTGGAATGTCTAAATGGCAAATGGTTCGTGGTAGTGATCTCACTCGCCCCTGTTACCATACCGACACTTCTTTTAGAGTGAGCGAGTCAGTTTTACTGACATTTTCTTGATTTTATTTTTTCTCTGGTAATTATTAGGTTATTTACCAAGAAATAATGAACTTAAGGATATTTCACAGGGCGACACGAGCCAATCACCCAGAAATAGATTTTTCCTTCGTCAAAATCCCTTTTTTCCGCCCACTGTGTCCAGAAGTGATATTTGGAACGTGCCCCGTGCCCATTTTGGGCTTTCCTGGAATTATTCAAGCGCGTTTATCCGCTCAAAAGCCGCCCGACATCCCCCACCGAATCGCTTTCCCAACCTAGAACGGCACGACCAAGGCCAATACCTGGGCCCGCTACTTTCAAGAGCATCAAAATACAGAGGCTAAACCCTGACGAATCAGATCTCAGCGATTTTGAATTGGGTAAGTCGTTTGTTTCATCTTATTATATCATAGCTTGATAAAAAAGGATAACCGACTCCTCACCGTTTAGTGCTACTTAGGAAGCTATACTGATGTGCAGTGTGCTGATCCGGTGTTATTTTACTGACGGGTTAAGTATAAAGTGTTTAGGTGATTTTTTTTTTTTTTTTTGCTCTTTTCTGCTTATTCACGTTTTATTGGGAATCCCAAGTGGTCATTTGGTTCACAGAAAATGTAGGGGTCAAATGAATAGTAATTTATGGATATGCTTTAAAATTTTGTAGATCATTCTCTCTCTGAACTTCTTGGAAAATGACAGGTGATTGTCATAATATGTAACATTCTGATGTACTTATAGCATAAACCGTGGAGGTTTTAGCCATATATGCATTATAATTATCTACCATTTTCATTTAAATTGAGACTTCGTATATTCTTAAGGCAAAGTGCCTTGATATTTACAGTCCTTCCAGAAGTAACTCTTAGATAGACTTAATACTATTTACTGCACTATGTTTAAACATTGCTGATGGCAAGGGAACTAAACTTTGTAATACGAAGTCAATTAGTAACACTCTTAAATGTTCTAGGAACACTTTTCATGAATACCAACCATAATGGTGTTATCCTATATCATAAAAGCCTTTAATGTGGCATTCTTCTATCTCATAGGTTCTAGATTTGCTGGACGGTTTAAACAGTGTCAAATCATTGGCCCTACTGGCTTACTATATATAAAAAGTTCCATAGGAGCTTAACAGCTGTAGCTTTTGTTAAAACACCCCTGATCAATATATTATCAGCTAGATTTCAAATCATAAAAAATAAAACATTAGTAACAGAACTAATGTAAGATTTTTTCCATAGTTACTGTTATTCCAAAATGAAAACTGCCTAAAATATAAAAGGAATAAGTTTTACAGCTAATGAGGTTTAACAAAGAAAAGACAGGTTTTAACAGAGGTGCATTTATTCTATTGCTTCAAATATTCATCAAATAAAAACAGTTCTGAACCATAGTGTAATAAGTTTATACCTTACATTAAACAAACATTAACACAACGTTATCCCATGTCTTGTGTCCCGTCCACTGCCCCACGAAAACCTTTCCTCAAGATATCTGTGTATAGATATATCTATATGTACGTATATATATGTATATATAAAATTAAATATCCACCTTCTTTCTTAGTGAATAACTAACCTTGATTACATGAGGTAATGCTGCTTATACAAACATCAAAAAGAACCATATCTTCATATATATATATATATATATTTCCTTAATGTGCTACAAAGAACATTATGCATCCATTGTACCAATTAGTTACAATATTTCCCGTGTCATTATAATAGAGACTTTTGCATCGCGTAATTAGAAAACAATTTCTTCAAGTGTTTGTTGTTACATATACCCTTTGATACGACTAAGTGAAACGAGTCCAACTTGCCTGTGCATGCATTGCTCTTTTTTTTTCTTTTTCTTTTGATAAACATGAGAGGAAACTGCACCCTGTGAAATGGAATCATTTTTCACATAATATTCAAGAGTGTTCATTCCATACAAAGCAAAAAGACCTCCTATTTAATGAGTATGAATATCATACATACTTTCCCAAAACTCTGCATAGATAAAATAATCATTCTCTCTTATGTAAGCTTTAATGCTAACTTCAGATGTGTAAAATATTTTGATTGTTTGTATTCCTACAGAGTGAGAAGAGGGCAAGATGAGATTAGTAAATGCTCAGTGAGACGAGGGCACGACAGCAGGACACAAGAGATCGGCTCGCAATAACAACCATAGATGGGGCTAAAACTAAGAGCAAAATTTCCTTTTTCTTTTGCTGAGAGTTTCAAAGTGGCATTTCAGTATATAACAATATCAACAATTCCATCTAACAGAGCTATTAGACACAGTAGTATTTCTCCCAATCACTGATAAAAATAAATGCAGTCAGAACACTTGTTCTTCCCTGGAGGATGTACATTAGTAATTTTGTCATTTTGTTAAGAATCTTAACCCCAACCAGGCCGCAAGTCCGCTGTGCAGTGGCCTGAGGAGATGGCGCACCAACACACACGCACAGAGGCCAAACATTCTAACAACATTGTGACTAACTAAATAAAGATGCCAGTGGCCTTTTCTCTTCTTGGCAGCATTACCTTGTGATACATCAGCCAATTAGGATCTAGTCCAGCTAGAGCGATAACTTAGCATCACAAATAATGTAGTCAGAACCTCCAGCCCTATGCCACTGGATGGTAGCATGAATTCAGAGGAAGCAAACCTACGGTATAATATGCAAATCTTTGCTTGTAATTCTAACCCTCTTATCCCAATTTATTTTTTATTCTATTCAAATCAGATTTATCTTTTTGAGACGCAGAGTGAGCACGCAAGTACTATTTTGGTTGGCCTGACAGAAGGATTCGTAATAAATACATCCGCTTATGTTGTGAAAAGAACTTGAAGATTTGTACACTACACCAGAGAAAAAGTTCCTCTATTAATAACATTTATCACATGTACAGTAGCTTAGAAAAATCTGAAATCCATGTTGCGTTTAAATTTTCTGCATCATGGCATCAGCCACTTTGCATAACAAGCAGTTCTTAAAACTTCTACAACTTTTTTTATTTGCCTTATTGCTTCTGCAACAAAACAAGACTTAGTAAGGCGGGTTTGCAGAGCAGAGCCCAGATAAGACAAAAAAGTTTAGCACAGGTTAATCAAGTGAACAGATCTCATCAGTAAAGATGGGAGACGAGGATATTTCGAACAACTACATAGAACTGCCACTGAAGTATATCAAAACAGTTAAGTCTTTCTTTGCCTTAAAGTTTTATACATAACCTTATTTAAGATCACTCTATTACTAGAGAGTACTGATTCAACCAAGAATTTTCCATCACTACAAAAATGTTACTTTGGTTAAATTCAAGTGATGCTATGCATCTGAATGCATCTCTACATTTCAACATCATTCACCAGAGTTATCTTGGAGTTGTTAGAAATATGCTGGACTCACCCTAGATTGGTGCCAAGGTAAAGGACAACAGTCAGATTACGACTCTGATTCAGAACAAAGATTATTTAAAAAAATGATAAAAGGTATAAAATCATGAGAGCAGTGACTGATGAACTAGTATTAACCCCGTTGAATGTGATTGCCTCAATCAATTTTGTGTGTGTTGTATACTGTAAGACCTCTTGTTTTCACCGATTCACTGGGTTCCTTACGAACATTTTAACGTTTAGCACCCTAAGGATAGTATGATATTATTATGCAGAATCACACGTTTGGTACACAAAGGTTTTTTGTTTAAGGTTGTGTAATTTACCATTCTAAAAATGTTTGGAAAAATTTAGGCCTCCTATTTCCCCAGCAGATATCTTGAGTTCACCTGATAAATTCAGTGGATAAAAAAGTTAATTCTCTTGAATTACCATAAGAATCTCTGTTGGAATATACATTTCTGGGTGTAATAAACTTGAGTGCCATAACATATGGGGGTGCTCATCACCAAATCCTGTAACAATAAGGCCTGGCAGTATGCAGAAGCTCAGTATGTGTAAAGGTGTATGTGTGTGTGTGTGTGTGTGTGTGTGTGTGTATGCAAGCACATGTGTATACTGCATATGTTAATATTCTGTATGCTAAATTAGATTTTGGCTAGTCTTGATTCACCTGGTGTAATATATATATATACATTTCCATATACATACACCTCTAAGATACACGCATAAAGCACATTCAGATTTTATGGGTATTACTACGTATTATGCACATTCAGAAGGAAGGTCATTGGGAGGGAGCATCACAAAAACAAATTTTGGCAAATGTTCCACACAAATGTAGATGTCAATCATTTTTATGTGCAGTCTTATTGTTTTTTGTAAATTTTCATTCAATAAATTTTTTCATGTCCTAAACAACTACGTACATACAATACGACTGATTGATCATGTTAAAGGATAAATTAAGAGCCTGTTTGGAGGATAAGCAGCACTTTGGTCAAATGACATGAATCCAAAATTACAGATAAAATGCAAATGTACTCCATGTGTGTACTTACTCGTTAATCTGTTTTAATTTTCTTGAGTGCAACCCTGTAGAAAAGTTATACTGTAGAAAGTATTATGTCACTACTCCATCAGAGTCATTATGATATGATGATATCCAATGGTGCATCATAATTTCAAATACTTCATCCCCTTTTACCTTATGAAATTTGTGGTGACGCTACGTACTCCATTTCTTAACATTTGAATTATCTTTAGAAAGCATTTCTTCATTTTTACATAATTGAAAAGACCAGAATATTCCACACTGAAAAAGAGCAGAGGCAAGAGGTCACCATTATTCATTATTTTGAAGAGGCCAGAGCAGAAGGCAGGGAAACACAAGTGGACACAAAATAGACTAAAAAATTTCTTCCTTAAATATGAAGAAGAAACAGGATAAATAGTATACTTTATAGTGATTTCATAAAACATTTTCAAAAGAAGCACGATTATCATGCAGTAAATGACACCTTGATCTATATTACATATCACATTTCATTATGTTACTAATGAGAAATAATTTTCCAGTAATTTGACTGCATGACCAATATACTTCTGCAGGGACAAAGTCAAGGAATTAAGAAAGACCTTAATCCTCTGATAAAATACTGGAATTGTCAATTTCATCAATATAAACAAGTGGCCCCTTTCGGAGCCTGATACCTTTCTTTTTTCCTGATTCTGTCTCTGCATAGTTCAAAGAAAATGAGGGAGGTGGACAATTGGGAGCATAGTGTTGTCAGTCGGCTGCCCATACATTGCATGAAGTCTGTTTTTGTTTCTATATATGTATATTTCCACTTCACTTGTTTTGCCATATAATATCTGTCTATCTTAACAAAATATAAAAACAAAACGTTTTAAACTTCTTAAAAATCTAAACTATGAACTCATTTTCAACAATCATTCATCTCCGTAACTTTTAGTCGACTGACACATCCCTGCACCCGCTAGTGGTCTGTGATAGTATTATGAAAAGATTAAGCCATGATTGAAGAGATAAAAACTTATTAAGCTCTTGGCATTTGTAAGGCAATTACAACACAGTTGCAGCCAGAGAGCAGCAGCACTTATTGAGTCCTTCCTGTTGGCTCATGCGCTAATCACTCCCATTGCAGCTGGTGGTGATGGATGTCAAGCCCTCACCTTAGCTGAGCAACTGTCAATGTTCACAGATACTTCCGTGCAGCACAGCTTTATTAGGACTGGAGAAAATATGCATGAGTAGACATTAATGACACTCTGGTGAATATTAACACTCAAGCATAATCAGTGAGTGTTATCACTGATATCAACGGCCATTATGGACCAAGTTCCTAAGGTTATTGTAAGTAGGAACAGGATTATTATACATCATTGCACACTGTGGATCAAAACAGGATAATGTTAACATCAGAAAAAGTGGAATGGCATACCATACAACTAGGATATGATCACAGGGGTCACTGTGGCTCAGCAAGATAAAGAGAAAACCCTCATTATCAGCTAAGGGGGCCACCAGTGGTCACAACCACTAGAAGAGACCACAGACAGCCATATACTGGTGGATCAAAGTGGACTTGGCCCCTCATTGAGACCATGGATAAAAACACACGCTTTTCAGGATATGTAATCAACAAAACAGTTATTGTAAAACATGCACTCGTGTACCACCAGTTGACATGGCCACCTTAGATCCTCAGCATTTTGTGTAGTGACGACTTGACTTAAAATTCTCTGAGTTAAAAAGCTTATGATAAGATCAGCCATCATAAGAAGTGTATGGAGGTCTTTGGCCCTCGCTGCTGCTTCTGCTGCTGTCTTCTAGTGGAGGTGGTTGTGCTAGTAGCCACGGATGACCACAATGGGCCCAGGACCCACAGGACCCAGCACCCTGGCACCTCACGGACATGGCGCCATTAATTTTGATTAGTGAAATACAACTTCTCACACATTTTGACAATTTCACACATTTTGACAATTTCTTCTTGTAAGACAAGAATTCTTTATTATTTACACTGACGCATTAATCAGAAAACTCTGTCAATGTATCATCACAACTAAGTAAAAAACTATAACACATTATTTTTCACACTCTTCTAAACAAATCGCATTTAAATACGTCTGGGCCTAAGTCTTACTGAACAACTATCCCTGGCTATATAGTGCTTGTGAAAATGTGGTTGTAATACCAGAATTTATAAAATCTGGTTAAAAACAATAATGAATGGTTAGATGAGGAAATAAAAAAATTAAATGCTTATGAACAAAACATTATCTCATAAGAACACAACAAAGACAATAAAAGAAATTGTTACTGAATTAAGACAACTTCATCTACCTACATGCTTTCCACAAATTACAAAAAAATACATCAAAAAGATAGGCTTAATAGTTATCTTTCTATTGTAGCATCCTCACTCTCAAACAGACCTGGACCATCCATACCACAGCACCAGTTGCCCAGTGCTTCTCCATTCACTGCAAGCATACGACTGCATTGCCTTGACATGATCAAATGAGCACTGCCTCAGACTGGTCTGTGGCACGTGTCCAGGGGAGTTTGAAGGACCCTGAATACATGAGCACTTGCTGCAGGTGTGACTTGTTCGGCTGCATTGGCCGGTGTGTCTGTGAGCCGGGCATGTGCAGGCTGACTTACAACGGGCAACTAAACTCAGGGCTAACAATGGAGCTACGCCCAACCACCTGGGACACTAGCGAGTGAGTCAAGGTAGCAACTTTGCATAGTTGGAACATTCTGTTACATTGTGAATTTCCCTATTTCAAAAGTCTGCGATCCCACACAAAAGTAGAGAAGAACACACAAAGAATACTCATTCAACCATCAATATATACAAAGATGTTAAAGATCATAAATTAAAGATTTGTCAATTCACTCTTCTTGAAAAATGAGCAACTACAGAACAGCATGAACACATATGAACTAAGACTGACAAAGCACACATGGGCCACCTGCTCATGTAGTGAGGTGTACAACACCTCTTCTTCTGCTGGGACCATCTGGAACACAATAGACCAAAAACCCACTAAGGGAAATGAGGGCTGCTACAGGGAATGTAGGTCAATACTGTGGAGGGGAAGGGGGGAGGAGACAAGGGTGGGAGACTGTAGTGGGGAGGACGGCTGAGGCACAGCACGTGGCAGCTGCCGAACGCTGATGCACAACTATGAGCAATTGGCGAACGACAGCAGCAGCTGATGAGCGGGTGGTGTGTTATGGTGTTGGTGTAGTGTCGGTGCAGCGCTGGACTCTTCAGATGTAGGAGTAGGGTCCATCAGTGAGGGCGCTACAGAGGAGGAGTCAGGAGTTGTCCTCCTTGGCCATGTCACCTCGGTTAGGCTTGTATTCAAGGCCGGGATCAAACTGCATGAGGATGAACACCTGGTCAGTGGGCAGCAACGTGAAGTCATCCGGTGGGTTGGTTATCACATACCGCTTGGACGATGCGTCACACGAACTTGATGTGTCGCGGAATCTGCAGTCCAAACCAACGCCAGATTGAGGAGTCATACGGAGTGTTCTGTAAATCAATTTCATATCTCACGAGCATAACGAAAATGATATATCAAAAAACGAGTTCCTCCCGATCTTTGCAAACAGTTTACAAGCTTGTTCATTAGCCATGCTACTGTACAAGAAGTGCAGAAACGTCTCATAAGCCGTGTGTTTAAAAGCAGGTTTACATACTTTACAAAGCCTACTTACATAGTTCTGAATAAATTACGATAGGAATTTAACAAGCCAGGTGCAAGTACAATCTTGAAATACATTACAGTAACCTATTTTAGCAAACCAGACTTTGATGCAAAAGGCACTCTTTGTTTTGAGGAAGAATTCTGCTTGATATTAAATACAGTACCATAAAAAGGGTGAAGGTGCAAAAATAATCAGATACAGTCAGTTCTCGAATGAGTGAACTGTGAGACTTCATTATATCAACATCTATTCATTAAATTTTTATACTAATTCATCATGAAGCTACGACCTTTTGATACGCAATATCTTTGGAGCTTAAGAAAACTGTAAAAGACTGCTTAGGATGGAAAAAAAGCATGGTCAAAAGTCATATCCATAACTTTCTGATATGTTAATAACCCTAATTAATTTCTTAGTTGATTGCAAATGACATACAAAGTTGCAATGTCACTGATGATTTTGTTTCTTTTATGTTTACTTTGTTACTTTGGATGAAGTACCTTGAATGATCTTTGCATAAAGAATCATGCACATTACTTGGCATGCACTCACAACTTTTGCACACATACATTCGTAAACCAGTCCTTTTAAAGGGATTTTATAAAAGCTTTACCCAAAATATTTCTGAATACATTTTAAAGCTGAAGAAATATCAAAAGGAATAGTATTATAATTTTGACACGATTTCAACTGAATACAAATTTTTCCATATCCAATTTTGAGTAATTTTCCAAAGTATCGAACAAATAATTAGAACTTTTTAAAAACTTAGTATTCTTCCTATTTTGGCAAAAACTTATGTAATATCAGCAACACCAGAACCTATTAAAAAACATATATCTAATGCATTATTCACAAAGTTATCACTTAATTTAGGTTTTAAAGACATCTGGTGTAAGGAAGAATGAAAAAAAGTTTAGAATTCTAGTATTACTAGTATCTCAATTCATAGTCAACTATCCTCTTACAAAAATTAGTCACTTAGCTAAGTAAATTTTTTTTTTTTCACAGAATTACTGAAGATTATATTGTGAAGTACGCATCATATTAAATTTAGCAAGGCAAAGTAAGGCCAAAATTTGATTGAAATAAATGAACAGTTATATCAGCAATAGTAATTACAACATGCCAAAAACTTATACTGTAATAATTACGAAGGAATGTAACTTGCTTGATAACAGCAAGGTAGAAATCAATGTTCGATGATGTTTCAAATAGCAGCTACATCATATACTATTCATAATTACTACTGACATCTGTTTCAATAAGCAAATAGGAGCAACGTTTCTGGGGGTTTGATGGAAGTAAACTATACTGATTTAGACTGTAGTAGATGGTAAATTTATTCACTGGCATGACAAAATTTAAAAGACTTTGTCATTTCAAAAGGGATCACCTTCAACCAAAGAAATTAATAGAGTATCCAGCCTTGATTCATACCACAGGATTCACCTTACCCTACAAAGGGAAGAATGGAATATTTCATTTATAATCTCCAAATATACAATTCACCTTCCCTTATAAATTAATTTAATAGACTATTAAACGTAGTTACATAATAAACACAAATGCTTAAAATAAAGGAATCTTTGATTTATTCCACTACCTGTCTTATGTTCCATTTCCCATTCAGATGGATATTTAGTTTCAAACACTACACTAGAACTTTTCACAGCATGGGCCATAATGGTATGTCTTTTTCAGGCTTTCTGTTTTAACTACTATACTTTTCAGCATTTTCTTCTCTTGTGTAAATAATGCTTATTTTATGCTATCCTGGCTGGCCACCTTCCCTGCAAGGTTTCTTCCTCATATGGGATGAATAGCTTTTGTGGGATGGTCCATATACAATTCAATGAAATAAAAAAACCTCTTAAATCTTCCACAGAGGAAGATGGGGGAAAAGACAGACATGAAAGGAGAGCCAGCATTATGAAAGTTAGATATATCACAAATAGTTTATCAGTGCACAGAATCTAATGACCAGATTAGGGAGTATGATCCATGGACAGAATGCATAAAGAACTGCATAATTTTTCCTTGATGCGTAAAGCACACAATGTAAAATGATTACATGTGGTGGGGAAGGTTTAGCGCCATGTAAAATTTAAAGTTCTATCCCACTATACTTGGGTGTAAGTTTGGGTCTACAAGTTTCATTTTATATTTCCTTGACTGTGTTAAGACTGTATGTAACACTTGATTTATATCAGTTAGCATATTTTAAGAAATGTATGTATTTGGTCAGGTGCTAAGTAGAATTAAGTGACAGAATAATATGCACATTTAGCTCATTCATAAAAAAGCTCAATCCCCATTTACCTTTCGAATGCAAAGTATACTGCTTTGGCATGTAGTAACCACATACTAGTATTAACGAACTAATTTCAGTACGTATTCTGATCAGTTACTATTTTCACATAAACAAATTTATGATACCCAAATTGATTACGGTATCGGTTTTACATGAGGGTAGTTTATAATTGTATAACTGTTATTTTTTTTTTAAAAGTCAGTAATTTAAATATACAAAAATAATGAGTGCAGCATTTATATCGTTTAAGGAGTAGTACAAGTTCTTCAGCGTTTCAGTTTTAAGAACACAAGAGTAAGTCAGTAGAGAAACCCTTCAGTCACACGGGAGTTATTTTATTCACTTATCATTCTTACACCAGAAACATAATCATACCAACATGATAAAAAAGCATAAATAAAATAGGACTGGTCTGGCTAGAATAACTTACCATTATAGTAAATAGCATTGAAAGCTAATGCTGTAATATACTACGATCGTTTATGAAATAAATGAAGAAAAACATTACACAACTCAGGCGCAATCATGGATTTAGTTCATATTCATTCAGTAAAGTTTCAAAGGCATACTTTATGTTCACCTGCTGCATATGATACAAAATTTTAATTCTCTAAAGATTTGCAAAGGGAGGGAGGGGATATGAAAGTTGGAGCACTCACAACAAAGAGAAGAATAGAAGAGTATAAGTGCCAAAAAATTACAAGAAACTGCATATTTTGAGCTGGAGGTAACATGAACAGTCACGAAGAAGTATCTTTTATCTCGTCAAACTGAGACGTAAACTGTGGGACATAAATGTGTGAACTGACAGCACCATGACAGAACAAGACACTTCTTGTCAGTGTGACAGTTTCTTGTTTTCAGTCAATGGTGCGTTCAACAAGCCTCTACTAGAGCCAGCAGAAAATCTCCTGATTTACATGACCCAAGTGATCCTGTAAATTTCAAAGTAACCTTCACAGGATACTAGGTTACCTGGCACCGTATATCAACATTACTTTATAAGCATGTATTACTGCTTGAATAAAATAAGTCAAAACTATTTCTTTACATAAATGGAATCACCTTTTCATTGTAGCATTTTCTGTGATTATAATAGCAATGCCTCAAGAGAAAGTACCTAATTTAGACATAACAATGAGAATTCATCAAGAATGCACACTTCAAAATACCCTAAACCTAAAAGCAAGTTAATGTACATCAAGGAGTTTTCTGTTTATTCTAAAAGAGCCTTAGTGAACACGCCAAGCAATAATTTCCTCTCTCAAATAGAGATCAAAGAATTGGACTTTCTGAAGCACAGTATTATTAAGGGACAGAAACTAACAAGAATTTAAAGAGTATTAAATGTCATGATAAAGCAAGCACCTATAACAGATTGACCTGAATATAATGCAAATAATTCAATCTCTATCTTAAAGCAAACATAACTCATTTCAAGTACTGTATATATATCAGTGAAGTGAAATTATAGGCAATAATCAGGTAACATCAATAAGAATTGGACAATGGACCAGTGGAAGTCTCCTCATATGACAGGTTTCTCAAGGATAATGAATCACTGCTAAAAGGGGTTACTGAAGAGGTCAGGAAAAGGGAGCAAGGAGTGTTAAAACAAGAAGTTATATTCATGATGAATTGTAGAACTTGATGTCAGTGCAGTTACTGTGTGAATGTCATTCTCTCTGCATACTTGGCAAGTTCCGACTCAGCTGTTATGATGTAAGCAAATTTGTGAAAGGCCTCTGTTAAGAAATCTGTGCTGTGCTGCAGAAACACTTTTTTATGTGGGTGTTGTGAATGCGTATAAATAAAGAGTGAATGAGTAGTGAAAACTGAAAATTTCAACTTATGCATAAAAGAGCTGATCAATTGATAAATCATTGCTGAATATTGGCCATCATGCCAGTATGAAGTGCTGCGGTGTCTCAGTTTTGAATGCCAGGGTTACTAAAAATTGCAACACTAGTGTACGAGTTCCCACACTTGTTTATTGCTATCACACCATGTGTCAAAATCTTCATATACTGTAGTGTAGAGTATAATATAATTACATGGCTACAACTTTGTAATCAGTGTACTATTGGCAATACTAATAAAATTGGATATGGATAAAAATATATAGCCCTCTATTTATTAAATATTAAAAAAAAAGATGCCCTCTAGATAATTTTAAATCTGTTCATTTCCCTTTGTTGTGTATTGTAAAATTCCAAAACAATTCATCCTTAATATACAGAGGAGTGAAAATAAGTGTCCAATTAAATTTTAGAATAGAGTTTTCTTTTAAGTATATATTTAATAAAGTATTGGGTCTGGCATTAGCAAAAAGTGCCATTTTTTTCCTTCAAATTTCAGTAACATTTTCACAAAATGATCTAATTACAGATTTAGTTTTCATTACTGAATATGCTTTGATTTTGCTTACTGGTAGCTGAAAATATGCCTGTTATGTTTAAAGTTACAGTAGCACTTGGAAAAACTATTTAACTACTTGAAAATTAAATACTGTATATGTATCTACACTCTGCTGTTGGATAAATAAAAGTATAGTGAGCTCAGTGGTGTAAATGATCCATGGTGATTAGGTACACCACCAAATGAAACATGGTATGATAGCAATTCTGTTTACTACTTGTGAGCGGTGAAAAACACTGACTGAAGTCCTTCTGGATGAGAACTGACTGTATTAGTAATGGGGCCAAAGAAAAAAATACTTGTGTGATAAAAGGATGGAGCAATACGAGTAGAACTTGAAATGACCAATATATAAGCTGCTGGGACTAAAATGGTTATATTTATAAGAAAGGGGGAGATTTTCTCTCCAAGCGTCATATATGGTTTCTCAAGCCCTAGCTGCACCACTCCCCATAAAACAGGTAGAGTGACAATTGCTGACTCTGCCAGCCTTCTTTTACATACATGGAAGAGAGCTGTGGATACAAAGTTGGTGTAAGGTGCAGATCGGGGGTGGCTCTGTGCCTACTCACCTGTAGAGGCCAATACATAGCATGCCATAATTCCGTAGTGCTGCACAGAAGAGATCACCATACTTGCCACCTTCACCAAACTGACCAAGTGGGCCATCGTAGAGGGATATTTGACCTACTTGACATCGATCCCGGTTGGCTAAAGTTTCAGGTGTGCTGGAATGTGGAAAGTAGTCCAGATTTTGAAGGAATGATGCCTTGCTTAAAGATAATTAAATATGCATATCAGGAACATTTAATTTTATGTTGTAGGTGCAACTCCATTTTGGTTACCACTGTGAAGGATTTTGATTACTTTTGTGATAGTAAATGTTAGCCTTCAATTTTTTGAGATATTAAATAGTATACTCTGTATTTTGAGAAATGAAAAACACTCCTCTATAGCTTGTTAAACTGAGATATAAACATTACAATTAATTCATCATATATAATATTTATCACAAAGACAAGAGAATATAACTATTTCTTTCTATAAGTACTTATCAGATAAAAACATTCAGTACTTTGTTTAAAAAAGCCTACCACATATTTGTAAAAACTTCACTAAGCAAAAATTTAATAAGTACAGTAGGAGGAAACCATGGTACACTTCAAGAAGGATGTTATATCAAAGTTTTAAGTAGGATTTGCATAATTTCTCAGGTACAGTATTACCATCATTAATACTCTACTACTCCATATCTTATCAGTTTCACTGACTACAAGAAAACAAACATGAGGATTGCTTCTAAGAATACGTATATTAATCAGCACAACCCATAAGTTACTTTCATTTCAAATTTATGGTAAAATGTTATTGTTAGTATACAATAAGGTTTTGTACATACTTACCTGGCAGATATATACTTAGCTATACGTCTCTGACGTCACGACAGAATTCAAAACTCGCGGCACAAGCGACAGGTAGGTCAGGTGATCTACCTTACCCGCCGCTGGGTGGCGGCTGTAAGAACCAATCTCCCTTTCCAGCCAGAATTTTTCCTTCCACCTGTCTCCTGAGGGGAGGCTGGGCGGGCCATCAATCGTATATATCTGCCAGGTAAGTATGTACAAAACCTTATTGTATACTAACAATAACATTTTTGTACATGAACTTTCCTGTCAGATATATACTTAGCTGATTGACACCCTTGGTGGAGGGAAAGAGACAGCAATATAAATATGGAAAAAAGGGGAAAACAACACTAGTGTAGGATGTAAATACAACCTTGGTTCTTACCTGTTTAGGCAGAAGACTTCGTAGTTACTGTTCCTATGAGTCTGCGTTGCCTTAAGAGCTTCAGCGAGGGCGTGACCTACAGCTGACAGACTCTTTGGGTTCTATCGAAAAGGGATTTGGTTATCCACCGCTTACTTGATAGAATCCGAGCAGGATCTGTCAACGGGGATTCGCCCACTTATATGACAGAACCTAACCACTATCATTGCAAGGAGCTCCAACATAAACCGATCACCTAACCAATCTAATCATTGTTAGACTACGAAATGAAAAAACATGCCTACCCGCATGTTCTTTCAAACAACCAAAAACTTACAACCTAACAAGGGGAAAAAATATATACTACAAAGGATATGTCTCAGCTCCCTGCCCCAGCACCGAATCCGCCGATACGTACGGGCCTAACCCGAAGCACTTTTCATACGTAATTTTGACGTCTCTCAGATAGTGGTTTGCAAAGACTGAGTTGCAACGCCAGAATGTTGCCTTCATAATATTACTCAGGGATATGTTTTTGTTAAAAGTCAATGACGTGGCAATAGCTCTTACCTCATGAGCTTTGACCTTAAGAACTTTGAATTGACTTTCATCACATATCGCATGCGCTTCTTTCACCAGGCTTCTGATAAAGAAAGAAAGCGCATTCTTCGAAAGAGTCCTCCTTGGATCTCTTACAGAGCACCAAAGGTTGACATCATTGCCCTTAAGTTTTTTGTTTCTTTCTGTAAGATAGAACTTTAAAACTTCGTACTGGGCAAAGCGACCTCTCTGCATCCTCGCCTACTAATGCAGACAAGCCTTGGACTGCAAAGCTCCTAGGCCAAGGATTTGAGGGGTTCTCGTTCTTAGCCAAGAACGAAGGAAGGAACGAACAGATAGCTGCATCTCCTCTGAATCCCACATTTCCTTCTAGTGCATGGAGTTCACTAACCCTCTTTGCGGAAGCCAAAGCCATGAGAAAAATTGTCTTCTTCGTGAGGTCTCTAAACGAGGCAGACTGAGGCAGTTCGAACTTATTGGACCTAAGGTAACGTAGCACTACATCCAGATTCCCCAACTCGGAATCCCTGGAGAAACCTTCTTGGATGTTTCAAACGATCTTATTAGATCATGAAGGTCCTTATCTTCTGAAATGTTTAAGTTTCTGTGCCTAAACACTGCAGATAGCATGCTACGATAGCCTTTAATGGTTGATACCGCCAATCCACTTTCTTCCCTAAGGAAAAGTAAGAAGTCTGCTATTTGGGTCACAGAGGTACTGGAAGAGGAAAAGTGATGTTTCCTACACCATCGCCGAAAGACGTCCCACTTCGATTGGTAGACTCTAAGGGTAGAAGGCCTTCTTGCTGCTGCGATAGCCGTTGCAACTCTTGCCGAAAAGCCTCTCATTCTGACCAAACTTTTGACAGTCTGAAGCCAGTCAGATCTAGAGCGGGGAGGTTTTTGTGATACCTCTCGAAGTGGGGTTGTCTGAGCAGATCGATCCTCTGTGGTAATGTTCTCGGAAGATCTACTAACCATTCCAGTACCTCTGGTGAACCATACTTGTGGTGGGCCAGAACGTGGGCTTAACCAGCGTCATCCTTGCTGCCTCCGATTCTGCAAATTTCTTTAGAGTCTCTCCCAGTATCTTGAATGGAGGAAAAGCATACATGTCTAGACCCTTCCAATCTAGTAGAAACGCGTCTATCGACACTGCCCTCGGGTCCCGATATCGGAGAGCAGTAGTTGGCTATCCTCGCATTCTTGGCTGTGGCGAGAGGTCTATATGAGGCTTGCCCCAAAGCTTCCACAGGTCCTGGCAAACATCCTCGTGAAGAGTCCACTCTGCAGGCAGGACTTGATCTTTCCTGCTTAGGAGGTCTGCTCTGACGTTCTTTTCTCCCTGTACGAACCTGGTAAGGAGACAAATCTCCCTTTGCTCTGCAAAGCAGAAGTTCTTTTGCTGTCTCGTACAGGGAGAAAGAGTGAGTCCCCCCCTGCTTCCTGATGTAAGCCAAGGCCGTGGTGTTGTCCGAGTTGATCTGTACTGCTGAAGCTAGGACGTGGGGCTCGAAAGCTTTCAAAGCTAGCCAAACTGCCATCAGCTCCTTCTTGTTGATGTGCCAGGTCACCTGTTCCTTCTTCCAGGTGCCTGACACTTCTCTTGAGCCGAGCGTTGCTCCCCAACCTGTTTCCGAGGCGTCGGAATACAACACTTGGTTGGGGTTCGGAATGTGAAGGGACATCCCTTTTGAAAACCTGAGAGGGTTGGCCCACCAGAGGTCCTTCTTGATTTCCCTGAGATCTCGAAGGAGAACTCTAGGTTTTGCGAACGACACCTCCAGTTTCGATGTAGAAAGAACTGGAGAGGTCTGAGGTGCAACCTTCCTAGAGAAAGGAATTGCTCCAACGAGGAGAGTGTCCCCAACAAACTCATCCACTCCCTCGCTGTGCATACTTCTTTCTCTAGGAAGGCTTTGACTTTCTCTGACCCTCGGGCTATCCTTTCTGGAGACGGAAAAGCCCGAAAATCCAGAGAAGCCATCCGAATTCCCCAGATAGATACGATCTTGACTGGGGATCAACTGAGACTTTTGAAAGTTCACCCAAAAGTCCCAGAGAACTTGCCATGAAAAGGGTCTTTTGTAGGTCCTCCAAACATCTTTTCTGCGACTTGGCTCTGATTAGCCAGTCGTCCAAGTAAAGGGACACTCTGACTCCCTCCAAATGTAGCCATCTTGCTACATTTTTCATTAGGCCTGTGAAGACCTGAGGGGCTGTTGAAAGGCCGAAGCACAAAGCCCTGAACTGGAATATCCTTATCCTCCCATCATGAACCTGAGGTATTTCCTTGAAGAAGGATGGATAGGCACATGGAAGTAAGCGTCCTGAAGATCTAGGGACACCATCCAGTCCCCTGGCCGAAGGGCCGCCAACACTGAGGATGTCGTCTCCATGGCGAACTTCCTCTTTTCTACAAAGAAATTCAGGGCGCTTACATCCAGAACCGGTCTCCATCCTCCTGAGGCTTTTGGAACTAGAAAAAGGCGGTTGTAAAAGCCCCGCTGAGCAAGGGTCGCTCACTAGCTCTATAGCCTCTTTCTCGAACATTTGTTCCACTGCTTGTGTTAAAGCAAGGCTCATGATGGGGTCCCTGTACCTGGCCACCAACTCCTCGGAGTCGTTGTCAACGGTGGTCTTTCCGTAAAGGGAATCAGATATCCTTTCCGGATAATAGAGAGGGACCAGTTGTCCCGCCTCTCTTTGTTTGCCCAGGCTTCCGAGAATCTTAGAAGCCTGGCACCTACTGGTGTTTGGAGGACTACTTCCCTACTTCTTAGCTCTGGCAGAGCGTGAGAAGGATCTACCTCTCTTGAAAGGTCTATTACCTCTCGAGGTAGAGGCTCTAGAAGGAGGGCCCCCTCGAAAGGGGCTCCTGTCTAGCTGGCGTCTCCTTCTTCGTCTTCGTCTGGAAGGAGGTCCTAGGCTTCCGTGCTGACTGCTGCGAGCATGTCCTGAGTCGCCTTTGCAGAGATAGATCCTGAGATGTCCTGTATTATCTTCTTCGGAAATAGCAGAGGCGAGAGCTGCGAATACAGAAGAGAGGCTCTTTGGGCATGAGAAACAGACTTAGTCGAAAAGAAAAAAAGAGGCAGAAGACTGATCTCTTCTTAAGGATCCCTGCTCCAAACAGGGAGGCTATTTCGCTCGATCCATCTCTAACTGCTTTATCAATGCACGTTAGCACACTGTTGAGATCTTCTGGCGAAATAGCATCCGGGTTCTGAGTCTTCTTAGCCAAGACCCCCAAAGACCAGTCAAGGAAGTTGAAGACTTCCAAGACCCTAAACATTCCCTTCAGCAGGGGTGGTCAAGCTCGTTCATAGCCCAGGTAGTCTTAGCAGACAAAAGAGCCGAGCGTCGTGCTGCATCTACCAGGGAAGAGAAGTCCGCATCCGCCGATGAAGGAAGACCCAGGCCTAGGGGTTCTCCAGACTCGTACCAAAACCCCAGTCTGCCCGTAAGCTTGGAAGGAGGGAAAGAAAACACAGTCTTTCCCTTTCTCTTCCTTAGAAAGCAGCCAATCACCAAAACCTCTCAAAGCCTTCTTCATTGAGATGGTTGGCTTCATCCTCACACAAGAGGAAACTTTCGTCTTCTTCGAAGTCGAGAATAAAGAGAGAGGAGACGGAGGAGCGACGGGAGTAAGGGAGTCTCCAAACTCTTGAAGAAGGAGATCTGTAAGGATCTTATAGGACGAAACAGACGAGTCCTTCACCAAATCCTCTTCTGAAGGTTCAACTTCATCCACTGAAGAACCCTCCGCTTCTTTACGAGGGCAGTTAGCCTTCTCTAAAGAAGTGCGTCTGTCTAGAGAGTGTCTAGTAGCCGACTGGCGTCTATCAGGGGAAGCCAAAGTTTCTGGAGAGCTCCTCTCGAATGAGTCCTTCCTACTCTGATGAGTGCATGCTCTTTGATCCTAATCCTACTCCTAGAATTTCGGGCTTCCAAAGGGGCAGCGCCTGCTAGGAGAGGAGAGCCTACTATGCTCAAGGCGCTTCACAGGATCCATGCGCCTGTTCAAAGGAGAGCGGCTGCCAGGCGAGCTGCGCCTACCATGAGGCGAACGCCTACTAGGCTCTTGGCGCCTACTTACAGGAGAGCGAAAGCCCTGGAGAAGGTCGCCTACTAGGTGACCGGGCGTCTACCATGCTCCACAAACTTCGATCCAGACTTGTGTGTCTCTTCAAAAGGTAGTCTCCCAGAAGAGACATATCTTTCAGGCTCTACACGCCTGTCCTGAACAGAGCGGCTAAAAGGAGAGCCGCGCCTATCAGGAGAAAAGCGCCTATCCTTGGCGAAAAAGCGCCTACCTCCCGCACCGCGCTTGGGAGCGGGAGAGCGTCTACTTGGGGAGTAGCGCCCTCTAGGCTCAAGGCGCCTAACAAAAGGCGAGATCCTGTCTCTTGACGAATCCATCAAAGAGTAGGCTCTCTTATCCGGGGAATGAAGGATCTTCGGAAATGAGCGAGAAGACGAGGCTGTACGCCTGTCTTTAGACGAACGCCTACTAGGCGCTAGATCCCTTCCTACTGGAGAGATGTAGTCACCAGGAGAAAGCTTCTTGGGCGATTGATGCCTGGAAGACGACAAGCGTCTGCCGAAGGGAAGAGCGCCTCCTTCCATCCGCTGATACAGGAGAGAGAACCGACTCTGACTGAGACGGTAACACAGGAGAAGGGAATCCTAAGACTTCTTGACAGGGAGAGAGACGTCTTTCCGATGCGTTCCTCCTGCCAAGGAGCCCGCCAGCGCCGAAATCTGCGCTTGCAGTCCAGCAAGAATTCGAGCTGGAGATCTTGCAAAATCCTCCACTGGAGAAGAGGCTCGAAGCCTACTATGAGGCGAGAACTCCTGCTCCATCCTGGGTTTCTTGATCTCTACTTCCGCTCTTCTGGAAAAACTTCCGGGCTGGAAGGAAAGGCGCCAGGAGCCTTCCAGGCTCTCTTCAGCGGTCGTGAAGAATCCGAGGCGCTCCATCCTCTTCTAGGTGAAGGTGAGGAAGAAGAAGAGAAACATTGGCGCAATACCTCCTTCTTCGCGCGAACAAGGGTACCTGGGTACGAACATCAGGATCTACCGAGGGGACGCCTGATCGGTTCGGGAGTTCTGCCCTAACCATTCCTGCCGGCTTTGTTGCTTTCCTTCCTCCAACTGGGACTGGGAGTCTGGAAGAGGTCTAGGCCTGGAAGCATTAAGGAGCCGATCAGACGCACCCTCCACTGCACTGGGGTCACTGCACAATTCACCTTCACTACTCTTACCTTGCAACGAACGAATCTTCTTTTCCATGCTAAGGATCGTGGCTCTCATGGTTGCCACTTCCGTAGTCGTATCCTTAGGTTCGATGCAGGGCGCAGGAGCTGAAACTGGAGAAGGTTCTAATGCTACAACAAGATTTTCTTCTACCTCGCTAATACGAGACTTACTAGAACTCCTAGAAGAAGCCTTTCTCACCCTGTCCTTTTCTAACTTCCTCAAGTAGGAAGAAAGAGCCTTCCATTCACCCTCATCCAACTTCTCACACTCATTACACGGGTTAACCAAAGAACATTCTTTACCTCTACATCTAAAGCAAACTGTGTGAGGATCTACCGTAGCTTTCGGTAGTCTCACCTTGCATTCATCCATAGAGCACACCCTAAACATAGAAGATTTCTTAACCTCTAACTCAGACATCTCGAAATCAAAGAAAAATCCAAATCAATATCCAAAAACAATCCACAAATGCGTATGCCAAGCCAACAAGATCAGGTACTTCACCGAAAGTCAGTCCAAATAAATCCACGGCAACGAGAATCGAATAAAGCTGTCAGGAGGTAACAACCACAGGTGTAGTCGTCACCGGCGACAGAAAAATTCTGGCTGGAAAGGGAGATTGGTTCTTACAGCCGCCACCCAGCGGCGGGTAAGGTAGATCACCTGACCTACCTGTCGCGTGTGCCGCGAGTTTTGAATTCTGTCGTGACGTCAGAGACGTATAGCTAAGTATATATCTGACAGGAAAGTTCATGTACAAAAATAAATTATAAACGTTTTCCAACTTTGTACATAGTGACTTGTATGCTGGAATGAGATTAAAGAAATTTGTAAATATCTTTTTAAATATCTTTAGGTTATCTGAGCTATTACAGCACCAGTATAACATTCCCCACACACTAATGAGATGCACAATGTATGCCCATATTGAACACTGGAAATTTTGACAGAGCCATATGTTACATGCTGTGGTATCGCCATTTTGACTCCACAGTCAAAGCATATGCTTGCAACCATAAAACTCCTTGTCCAAGTACACTGCACTATACTCAAGAAAACTCTTCACTTTATCCCTTCTCTCCCATTCAATAAGAATAGTGAAATCTTTATTCTAACCTGACAGATGTCAAATACCACTAGTTATGCAAAAAATACTTAAGAGAAGAACAAGTAAAGTGTTAGTTCAGAGATGATAAATGCAAGATGTACAATGAATAATCTTCAAAAAAATATATAAATTTTAACAAAGATGGAATGTTAATAAAAGTCAAACAAAAACTAAATAATTCCACTTTGATGTTCCAATATCAACACCAACTTCTATTCTTCCTTTCTCCAATTAATCCACTGATGTCCCAGGTTTTACCACACAGGTTTTGAGAAGAAAGTCCATGAAGAATGGAAAAGTTCCCCAAGGTTTCCTTGCTTACTAATGCAATGAAAAATTTTGCATATTAATTCTATTGACAAAAAAATAAAAGATTTTAGATTAATAACAGAAAAAAATCTACCCATCTCATACTAAAGTTATCTAGAAAATGTGTACACTAGACTCTAATTACCAAAAACTATGTTCCAGTTAAAAATATATGAACTATTAAAAACTCACAGGGATTATCATGGCAGTACACACAGTATTTAAAATGTTATAGGACTTATGCAAAACCAATTACAAAGCCACGAACTAGGGAGTGCAATATGGCACTTGTTTCATACCTGTAACCTCCCCGTAGCCCTGCTCCCTCTGCTAAGATGAGTTCTAACTCAGGCGTTGCTCCTCCAGTTATCAAGGAACGAATGAGTGTTAGAGCGTTCTGGTTGAAATAAGTCTGAAATACAAAATATCAGTACGATTAATTTCAACATTTAATGTTTCCATGCCTCTGGCCTATGTCACACAAGAATACATTAACCCTTAAACGCCGAAGCGGTAAAATAAAAATTGTCTCCCGTGTGCCGGAGGTGTTTCGGAGTGAGCGCGGAAGCGGAAAAATGATATTGTTAAGATACAATAAAGTTTTGTACATACTTACCTGGCAGATATATACTTAGCTATAGACTCCGTCATCCCCGACAGAAATTCGAATTTCGCGGCACACGCTGCAGGTAGGTCAGGTGATCTACCGCCCCTGCCGCTGGGTGGCAGAAATAGGAACGATTACCGTTCTAGAACCAGATTTTCTCTTCCACCTGTCTCCTGAGGGGTTGGGGGGGAGGTTGGGTGGGGCCATCAATCGTATATATCTGCCAGGTAAGTATGTACAAAACTTTATTGTATCTTAACAATATCATTTTTTTTGTACATGGAACTTACCCAGCAAGATATATACTTAGCTGATTGCACCCTTGGTGGTGGGGGAAAAAGAGACAACTATTTACTGAATAGACAGGTAAACAACATACGTTGTAGGTAATAAATAAATAAAACCTTGGTTCCTACTTGATCAGGCGGAAGACTCCATGGCTAATGCCTAGGAATCTGCTTCGCCTCAAGAGCCTCAGCGAGGATGTGACCTATGGCTAAGAGTTCTTGTGGGTCTGTCGATGGGGTCTTATCCATTTACTCGACAGAGCCTCTTACATGACAATATGCCTATGCCTAGTGGCATAATTAAGGAGCACAACACCGATCCCGATCACCTGATCCTAACACGAGGGTTAGTGCTTAAGTTGAAAAGAGTTATCTACAAACTCCTTTCAAACAACCCAAAGAAAAAACACAACGTTAAATAAAATTTAACTCACTAGTTAAGGATCAGTATCTGCTCCTATCCCAGCAATGTATCCGCAGACACGTATCAACCAAGAGGAGAAGGATCCCTCGAAGGTTATCTTGACATCCTTCGGATAATGGGAAGTCAACACCCAGAGTTACATCTCCCGTATGTGACAGCTAATATGTCCTTATGACATATTGTTAGGGAAAGAACAAGAATTCGGAAAAGCTCGCACTTCATGCGCTTTTAATTCTCAGCTGTTTGAAGGAATCATCAATGCACTTATCAAGTGCTTAGGAGATCACAATGTCTCAAAGAAGGCCAGGGCGTTCTTTGATATAGATCTCTTCTGGGTGAAGCCTGGAGCCTGGCTAGCGCTTCGTGCCTGGCAGGCGCCTAGCGCCTGTCTAGCGCCTCGCGCCTGGGCTGGAGCCTTGCGCCTGAATGGCGCCTAGAGCCTGGCTGGAGCCTCGCGCCTGGATGGCGCCTTGCCTGGCTGGCGCCTCGCGCCTGGCTGGTGCCTGATTGGGCTCCTCCTTCCTGGCTAGCGCCTCGCGCCTGGCTGGAGCCTTGCGTCTGGCTGGTGCCTTGCGCCTGGAAGGCACCTGGAGCCTGGCAGAAGACTTCATGATTACTGTCTATGAGTCTGCATGCCTCAAGAGTTTCAGCGAGGTAGGGACCTATGACTGACAAACCCTTCTGGATCATGTCAATGGGGGCTAGCCCGCTTACACGACAGAGCCTTCTCGGATCGTGCCAATGGGGGCTGACCCACTTACATGGCAGAGCCTTACCTGTATCATATCAATGGGGACTAGCCCTCTTACATGACAGAGCTTTAGGTTTCTCTTTTACTGGAAGGAGCCTTGCGCCTGGATGGATCCTCAATCCTGACTGGAGCCTAGCCTTGAAGGAGCCTGGCAGGATGGAGCCTGGCTGGCTCCTAGAGCCTGGCTGGCTCCTAGAGCCTGGCTGGCTCCTAGAGCCTGGCTGGCTCCTAGAGCCTGGCTGGCTCTTAGAGCCTGGCTGGCTCTAGGAGCCAGCCAGGCTCTAGAAGCCAGCCAGGCTCCATCCAGGTGCCAGGCTCCTTCAAGGCTAGGCTCCTAGAGCCTGGCTGGCTCCTAGAGCCTGGCTGGCGCCTCGCGCCTGGCTTGGCTCCTCCACACTTGCTGGAGCTTCGAGCTTGGAAGTCTCTCTAGGCTGTCTGGCGATGTCCACATCGGACACTCTTATATCTGTCCGATTTGTTCGCCTCTGGCGCATTTGCAGGTTGGAGGCCCGCTCCTTCTCAGTATCCGACCATGACAGAGTTCCTTGGAACTGTCCGCCTCTGGCGTTTTTTCGCCTGTATTGTCATTTGCGCTTGGCTGCCGCTACATTGTCCGAGAGTCCTGAACAAACACATAGTTTATCAGGAGACTGGAGAAGGGTGGAAGAAATTCTTCCCCTTTGAGCTTTTGGGGGCCCTGGCAAGGGGAGGTGATTTTAGTCAGCTACACCCAGTAGACGACAGGATATCTAACAATACGAGAGAGAATAGTCTTCCTCCGAGGAGGATCCTTCGTGAAACACTTCTTTGCTAACGAGATCTCTTCTTACATGTGATGAGGTTCCTCGTTGCAGAATCTTCCCTATCCTTGCCGAAGGAAGGGAAGGAGTCTGGAAGTCAGGAGACTGAGCTGAAATTGGGCGGAACCCTGATTTCTAGCTCTTATTGAATCCTTCTGAATACCTTCTGGGAAGCATTTTGAGCCTCATCGCACCCCGAAGACTCTGTAGGCAAACGTTAAAGACCCTCTCTTTTCTTCTGTAGATGAAAATGTAAGTACCCTGCCTGGGCAAACGAAAAAACTTCTATCTTTTTGCCAGACATACTATGCTGGCAAGAACCCATTGCCGAGTCTCCATTGAATCTGATGCGAGATTCCAATGCACAAAAAATTCACTTGTCTTCTTGGTCGTTTAGGGCTAAGAGAAACAAAGAATTCCTTCATAAACTTCCTCAAAGAAGTTTGATGAGCAGCAGTTCCATTTTGTCGGAACACGGAATCTGTGGCCACAAAAAAGATCCCATTCGAAGTACATGATATCCTACTCTTGTCGTATTGCGGTATCGTATAAGATCCCGAAGATCTTAATCCTCTGTTATCTCTAATTCCCCTTGTAGAGACAGAGTATAGCCTTTTACTGCGTTCTTTGATAGCAGATATATACATAGGTGATTCTTCCCTCTGAAAGTGAAAAAAAAAACCGACCTCGCTATGTGGTTCACAGAGGTATCGGAAGAGGACAGTTTTCCTCATTCCCATCTAGCCCGATCTGCAGCAATTCTATGTCTTAGCCATGACTATTGTCATTTACCTTGAAAAAACCTCTCATTCATGTCCACTTCTGGTCAGTCTGCACGCGGACAGACTCAGAGTGGAGAGGTTTATAGGTATATTTATAATAGATTCTGATAGAATATCCAGATACTCTTGGAAAAGCCTTACGAAACATGCTGGTGAGAAAACGTGACTTCTGTGAAACCTCCACCTCTCTAAGGCCAAAATGAGGCATACATCCTCTCTTCCTTTGACGCCCATTTATCTTAATATCTGTTAAGAATTTATAACTAGGGGGAAAAAGACTAAAGTTTATTCCCCTTCTTTAAATTTAAAGATGTCTTATATTGCTACCTTTCTTGGTTCGAGGAAAAAGAAGCAGTCTAAAGGAAGCCTGTTCGTCTTCTACCTTACAAAGAGATCTATGAAGAAGACTTTCCGTAGGTTCTCACAACTCTTTTCAATAAATGTTAGACATACGTTAACAGTTATCATCTTCGATCGAGAAGGTTCTCACGGACATGCAAAAATCTTGCATCGAACTCTTAAGGATCGTTACGTTCCGTGTCTGTTCCTAAATAGGTTCTCTTTTGTTAACGCGAACAGGAGCGAAAAAAAGAGATTCTCGATGCTCTTTGCGATATGAGAGAGTCGTGGAATTGGCCTAAGTTGATTAAAATAAATCATTTCATCATTCCTTGTAAGGTGGGACCCCTTTTCGATTAATTGGGTAACGAAATCAGGAACGAATCTTGCCGTTACCGAGCCTGCTGTCCGAGAGGCTACTGGACTCTTAGGTTAATAACTCGCTAAAACGAGAAAATATCTTGGATGGTGCTTCTGGCGCAATTTGCGCCAGGCTGGCGCTCCTTCTAGTTCTTTTTAGGTTATGTGCCATAACATCTATGCCTTTATGGTACCCGACATCCTTCACATGTTAATTCCGTTCTCAGTGGGAAAAAGCTTTTATATACGTAGTATAGTCCATTCAGGGAAACAACTTCTGCCACTAAGAGAATGTTTCCCATCCGACTCACCCAACTTCTCTTGAGCAATATCCGATTCTAAAAAGGTTGTGCGCGTTTCTCGAAAGGATGAGAGAATTATATATATCGCGCTCTGCCGTATTAGAATCCTTTATAATACTGTCCACATTGTGGAAACAGCATTAATCTAGGAAACCTTTGTAAGGATACTAGGAATTCTGTAGTTAACCTCGGTATGTGCATAAGACTTGACCATACCGTAGTCTTAAAGTGAATTCTCTACTACATTCATCTTCTCACTAAGCATGTACTCTAATAGCCATGCTTCGTAAGCATGAGAGCAGGTTATACAATATAGAGTTCCGCTGCGTTAGAATCCTTTAAAATGTTACCTACGGTAAACAGCATTGAAATGTTGTAATATCTTTCTTATTGAAAGCTTCTAGCAAAAGGCAGACAATATTTTATTATGTTTGCTTAACTATCCCCTCAATCCGAGGCTAAAACCACGATTGTAGGGGAGAGACACGGTTAGTCATTCCATCCCGCAGGAGAGAGACATGTAACCGACCACTCATGACCGACACCTACATGATACTGCGTTGGTGTCTAAGCGATTAGCGATAGCAGTCTCGTTAGCCGACTGGCCTTACTCTTCCAGAGTTGCCAGCTATCGAACTTCAGGAAGTTCTTATAATGCATATCTAAGCGAAACAAGACTTCGATAAATCTAGAAGCTAAGTAGGTGTTGTCTTAACAATCCCTTTAAGCATAGTCCTTCCTAGGAAATTCTTGGAAGGATACTGGTAATTGAGTTGCTCGGCAAAGAAGTAACTACGGTATGTGCTTATGATTTGCCGTATCGTATTCTCATACAGCAGATACTCTACTACCTTCTTCCTGCCGAGGCAGATAGAGAAAGGAAAAATTTTTTACTATCTTCGTTCTTTTCGTTAATAGAACGATAGAAAGAGTATATATTTCTCCTTAAGAAAGGAAGTTAATCCAGGAACTCTTTAAATCTTCGTGATTTCCTCATAAATCGTGGAAGAAACAGAATTCCTGTTCATCTGTAGGGTTTACGGAAGGAAGTAGATATTTCCTATCCGCCATCATACCCAAACGTCGATGAGCTTCTTATAAGAAAACTCCCAAAGCTCTTGCCTCTTCATAACGAGGGAAGAGCATGAATGAAGGAGAGAGTCCTCTGAATAATGAAAAAAAATGGCTTCTCTTAGTATCAGAATCCTTCTGGCAAAAGCGACGGCCCGACCTGTGCGACATCTTGCACCTTTGCCAGGGGAAAGTTGCTCAAGTTGAAAACTCAAAGAGGAGCCTCGCGACTGACCTCTCTCTCATAAGAAGATTAGGAATATTCTGGCGCCTGGCTCCTTGCACCTAGCGCCTGGAATGTTCCGCACGCTAGAAAGGAGACTCGCTCCTGGAACGTTCCGCTTGCGTGGAAGGTCCCGTGCGCCCTGATAGTTCCGAGCGCCTACTAGACCCCTTTTAGAAAGAGCCTCTTGCTCGGAAACATTCAATGGAAGATCGTTCTGATTGCCACTCTATTATAAGGCTCCTTGCTCTAGCCGTCTGTTTTTCTGGCGCAATTTGCGCCAGGCTGGCGCTTCGTCTCTTTGAAGGCGCCTTGCGCCAAGAAAAATTTTCTAGAACGCGGCTCGCGTTTGGTTGTAGGAACGCGGCTCGCGCTAGTCTGTCAGCTGGAACGCGCCTGGCTGCTGGCTATTGGAACGTAGCTCACGCTAGCTTGCTGGAACGCGGCTTCCTGGCAGCGGCTGGCTCTTGCTCAGTGTTCTCTTAGCTCTCAGAGAACGCGCTAGATCATCGAAACTCCAAACATACATTCTTCGTCTTTTCGGATGTAAGATGAAGAGACGCACTTTTTTAAGGATGCCTTATCAATGGCTATCCTTGGCAGTCTGGGACGTTCTACAGAACCTGCCGAGGGGACGCCTGACCGGTGGGGGTTCTCCTCCCTAACCTTCCTGCGGCTGTCGACTTTCCTCCTCCACTGGGTCTGGGAGTTTGGAAGAGGTCTAGGCCTGGAAGCGCTACGGAGCCGATCAGACGCACCCTCCACTGCACTGGGAACACTATATTCACTTCTTACCTTTTTAGAGCTCGCCTTTTGAGCTCCATCCATTTATCTTCAAATTTGCACATATGAATTTGTAGATTCTGTGGAGTAAGAAGGTGATGAGGATGCAACAACTACTAGAATTTGTCAATACTCTAACTGCTCGTTAGAACGAGAGCTCTTAAAGCTTCTAAAGGAAGCGTATCTAGTTATATGCTTTCTGACTTCCTAAAGTAGAAAGTTAGATCTTATATTTCCTTCATCAAGTTCTAACACTTATACACGTATTAGTGAAAAAAAAAACATCAATATTTCCCTTATTGCAAAATATATGAGTGTCTACCGAAAAATTCGGTAGTTTCACGTAATATATTCTTCAAAATTTCGAAGCCAAATTCATTAAAAAGTTAATAAAAGCGTATGCCAAACCAAAGAGACCCAGTACTTTTCCCTGCAAAAGACCGCCCAGAAGGTCGATGGCGATGAAAAAACGAAAATCAAGTCAGGAGGTAGCAACAACGTATGTTGACACTACCGCGACAGAGAAAATCTGGTTCTAGAACGGTAATCGTTCCTATTCCTGCCACCCAGCGGCAGCGGCGGTAGATCACCTGACCTACCTGCAGCGTGTGCCGCGAAATTCGAATTTCTGTCGGGGACGACGGAGTCTATAGCTAAGTATATATCTGCTGGGTAAGTTCCATGTACAAAAAATATTTTTTTCAAAAAATCACAGAGCGCTTAGTTTTCAAGATTAAGAGTTCATTTTTGGCTCCTTTTTTTGTCATTGGCTGAAGTTTAGTATGCAGCCATCAGCAATGAAAAATAATTATCATTATCATATATAAATAATGCGATATATGATAGCGCAAAAACGAAATTTCATATATAATTGTATTCAAATCGCGCTGTGCGCAAAACGGTTAAAGGTAACAAGTTACTTTTTTTCTGTTGTATTATACACTAAATTGCAATCATTTTGGTATATAACACATTGTAAAACGATAAAAGCATCACAGAGAATATATTATCACAAAATATTGCATGAATTCGTAACGCACGGACGTAAACAAATATTTTTTTTCCAAAATTCACCATAAATCTAAATATTGTCCAAGAGACTTCCAATTTCTTTCAAAATGAAGAAAAATGATTGAATATTACTATACTGTAAGAGTATTAGCTTACAATTGCAGTTTTCGACCATATCTGACGAGTTAAAGTTGACCGAATGTCAAGTTTTTTATATATATTTTTTATATGCAATTATTTCAAAAATTAGAAAAGCTACAACCTTCAAATATTTTTCGTTTTATTCTACATGAAATTGCGCACATTTTCATATATAAAACTCTATGAAATGCCTAATATGAAACGGAGCAAATATTCCGAGAATGGGACGTACGCATTTCGGAGATTTGTGGCGGAGAATCCGCACGTGGAGGGAAGGAAAGTTTTTTTTTTAAAATTCACCATAAATATAAATATTGTGTTAGAGACTTCGAATTTGTTTCAAGATGAAGATAAATGACTGAATATTACTAGACTGTAAGAGTTTTAGCTTACAATTGCGTTTTTCGACCATTTCGGTAGAGTCAAAATTGACCGAACGTGGTTTTTTTTCTATTTATCGTGATTTATATGCAAATATTTCAAAAATGAGAAAAGCTACAACCTTCAATTATTTTTAGTTGTATTCTACATAAAATTTTGCATATTTTCATATATAAAACTTTATGTAACGGCTAATTTAAAATGGTGCAAACATTACCACAATCGCACGTATGATTTTTTCGGAAGAGTTACCGCGCGGACGTAAAGAAAAGGTTATTTTTTTCATAAATTCACCATAAATCGAAATATTGTGCTAGAGACTTCCAATTTGTTGCAAAATGAAGGTAAATGATTGAATATTACTAGAAAATAAGCGTTTTAGCTTACAATTGCGTTTTTCGACCATTTCGGTAGAGTCAAAGTTGACCAAAGGTTGAAAATTTGTCACTTATCATTTTTTATATGAAAATATATTTCAAAATTGATAAGAGCTACAATCATGGGTTGTTTTTAGTTGTATTATGCATGAAATTGCGCACATTTCCATATATAAAACTTTATGTAACGGCTAACTTTAAAATGGTGCAAACATTACCACAATCGCATGTATGATTTTTTTCGGAAGAGTTACCGCGCAGACGTAAGGAAAAAGTTTTTTCATAAATTCACCATAAATCGAAATATTGTGCTAGAGACTTCCAATTAGTTGCAAAATTAAGTTAAATGATTGAATATTACTAAAATATAAGAGTTTTAGCTTACAATTGCGTTTTTCGACCATTTCGGTAGAGTCAAAGTTGACCGAAGGTTGAAATTTTCGCACTTATCGTTATTTATATGAAAATATCTCAAAACTGATAAAAGCTACAATCATGAGTATTTTTTGCTATATTCTACATAAACATGCGCACATTTTCATTTATAATACTGCATGTAACGGCCAATTTAAAATGGTACAAAAATTATGTCAAAGTGACGAAATAATTTCCGAGATGTGTCACAGATACTTTTTAGTGTGGCAAGAAAGAAATTCGCGCTTGCGCGCCTGCGTAACGATTGTAAACAAAACAACACCTTGATCCGTGAACTCCCAGCATCCCCCAAGGCACGTGATTCAAGAGTTTTCGGCTGGTAGGCCTAAAAGTATTTTTCCGCGAATTTTTTAAAAAACTTTTGTATGTCGAAAGGGTTAACCAGTGGTTGCGTGTTACAGTTTTTAATTATATCAGACTTGATGGTAATGAACATTCATAAATTAGGTGGCGACCCAACACTTTGCTTACCGTAGACATGAGAGAATCGAGGACAGAAACAGCAAAGGCAGTGCCACAGGCAAAAGGCTGAGTTAGGTAGAGTTCAGTATCTGGGTCATCGTCATCATCCTGATCAAGGAACTGCACGTTGCTATCGTTGATGAGTTCCGTGATCATAGGCACATTAGCCCCATAGACAGATCCACGTCGTTGGAGGACTATGGGAGAACCCAGTGGACTCAGCGTGTCACCACCTCCACTGGGATCTGTTAAAAACATATTATTTTAGTTATTATCCAAAGATGTTATGGTTAACTCAACTTATACTTTAAGTCATGTAAAGATGCAAAAAATATATATAGATTATATTTTATGTAACAGGAAAAAAGCATCACGTTTTACTAACAACTCATTCCTTCAATAATTTCCATCTTAAAAAGTCTTAAAAAAAAAAAAATTCTGCAAGAGGGATTTTCTGCAGCATAACAAAATAACACGCACAACCCATCACAATGGTAGCCGTTAAAATTGTACACATGTATAAGCTCACTGAACTCACTTTGGTTTAGAACACCGATGGTATCGTCGAAAGTCATAGCTTTGATGTTTAAAGAGGCAAGGATAGCTTCCTTATCAGCTAGCGTTGGATCATCATTGCTGGGTACCTTAGCACTTAGTATGACGCACATGTCGCAAAGATTAACATTCACAGCCCTTAAATCTGCACGACTCAGCGGTGATCCCTGTGAAAGATGAAATTTTATGTAAATGGGCACTAGGCAAAATCCTCATGCTGAAATCACATTAACAATTTAACATTTTACATTTATACAGTGAAAATATATCATTACAAGTTCATTTTGAAGAAAAAACTTCTTACATTTAGCACAGATATCTTTGGGAGATTCTGGAGCATCTTCCATTCTCTTCTAATATAATCTACTGATCCCACTATGACCACATGCTTGAGCTCATGGTAGTGGAAATTGGAGGCTCGGAGAGGCATCACCAGATTGCGAAGCCCTATTAGCGGAGAATCTGGATCTGCGAAGAGGCACACTACAACATGACCATTTAACACAGTCATTGCCGCTTGGTTACGGTCCTGCGGGAGAAGATTTACAAATTAAGCGTGTCCTCCACTTACAGCGCCACCGACTTCTGGCGATTCAATCTTACTGCGCTAATGGCAAGGATAGGCATCAAGTTAACGGCGATGTAACATCGAGTTATGCACACTCAAGTTACAGCACTGTAAGTGCTGTTAAAGTGCTGATAATGGCAAAAAATCGACTCACAGCAAATACACATCATTCTCATACACATAATTAAAACATGTTTGCTAATGGAGTCAGTAACATGGTCAATTGTCAAGAGAAATGAGGCAGGAATGAAGAAATCTCATCTAATCCACATGAGCTTGACACCAGTACTACTATAATTGTTATTATTATTATTTTACTGTAATTTAATGAGACAGCTTCATCCCATTTCAAGACACTCCTCTAATAAATTGTAACTCTACATATTTAAAACATAGACACTTAACTGAAAAAGTTGTAGATATGGATTAGTGGTCAAAATGAAAAGCATCTGATTAATATTGCTAAATGTGGTAAGTGGAACAAACAGGAATTTCCCAAATTTATTTACCAGTATGCAGTCTTCTAGAGACCTGGCCGGACACCAGTGGAACATCCCCGTGGAATCATACTTCATTTCAGTTTTTTCAAAGTCAAAGTCTTTGGCCTGATCGTCGGCAATTCCTACTGTTAGGCCATTGTTGGTACCACCATTACCACCACCACTGCTTCTGCTTGTGGGCCTGCAAAATTCAGAGAGTGAAAAGGGGTTCTTTCCATGGTATGCTTCAAGATCATATATCTATTAACATTCAAAATTTATAGATAAGAAACTTGACGCAGCCATCTAATCTCAAGTCTTACTGATAAACTACAAAAAATACTGAAGACAGTCCTATTCTACAAAAGTATAAAACTGAAATCATCACAAACTTGTTACCTTCTAACTAATGACAAAAAAATCCCAGAAATATCCTGAAGAGCAAAAGTTCATCTGCAAAGACGCAGTTGCATAACTCGTTCGAGGAATGACCCTAATCGAAGCAAAACATGAAAAAATCAGGTAACAAATTATACGTATTTAAAATTTAAAGTCTGGCAAGTTCAGAACTAATTGCATTCAACAAATCTCAAGCAAGAAATATATCTACTTTTATAAACAAATTTTTCCCCCCGGAAAAGTACCTTTATTTTCTACAATTTACATAAGTGCATATTATTCTCATACAGTCTTCAAGAAGATTGTGATCTAAATGTAACAAGAGAATTGCTTCCTATGCCTCTAAAAGGTTATTCATAAGTAGTACAGTAGTATATAAAGCACAGATATGTCGGTGCTGTGCTATAGTAAACAAGGCTGGTTACACTATTGACATATCTAGTTAACATTGTTGTGACCAAGGTAAATGACCTTGCTTTGGAAGAATTCAAATATTAAACGTTTGGCAAGATTAAATAAAGTACATTAAGAATCAAGATATAATGGCAATTAACATTTTTTTGGAGTTCGCTTCTGTAACTGATTAGAGACTGCCTCATGGTCTGAAGAATCTTTTACCATTTGTCTTAATATAAAAATAACTGTATGTATACTATATTTAAAATAAGTTAACAGATGTTGTAAGCTCCTTTAGGTTTGTTCGATCATTTACCTTATGGTCTGCAACTTCGTATCCACCCCAACACAACCAATAGCAAAACTTCCCATAGGAAATAAAGCAATTATACAATCATGCTCCACTTTACCGTCTTCTGCTCAGAACGAAGAAAATCATTTTTAATAGAAACTGTCAAAACCGTGACAAAGCAACGTGACAATAAAGTACCGGCATTACAAAATTACTCTTTATGAGGTTACTATAACAAATAAGAGGAAACAGAGGGCTATTCTAATGGCAAGGCTTTCATTACAAAGCAGGATTTTGTTTTTACAACACCAACATTATGATGAACTTTAAAGAAAAAAGTACTTGTCACGCTGTATGGTCAGGTCTTATTGATCATAGTGCTCTGTTGCAAGTGAAAAGTCTAAGTCGTGCTTAAAGTAAACACAGCATAACTAAGAATGAAAGAAGAGAACATCTGTCTATTGACTGGACACCATGCTCACTAACAGTGAGAATAGACATACACATAAGAACACAATTATTTTGACTAGGTGTTGGTGCACTTGTGAGGTCTGTGTTCTACATGTTGGGATGGTGGGATTGTGCTGATATGTTTTGTTCATGCAGGGTGTGTGAAATGACCTAGGGTAAGGCTGGGATAGTGCCCTAAGGTGCCATCACGCTGCCATAGCACAATAGGGTACACCTCTGCTTAGGCTTGTTTAAGAAATCAGACTACAACACTAAACTGGCATATAATAATAATAAAAGCTTTAATGATACTGTTCTATCCTTCCTTGCTGGCTACACATATTACTGCACATTCATCAGGGTCACCATATAGTGTGGAATAGCACAGATATATGCAAAAGAATAAAATAGATAATGATCATGGATGGGGTCTGTGACGCAGGTTCCTCCAGCTTCATTTGGTCTATGGGGAGTAAGAGGCCTTATTATGAAGTACAAGGTGGCCTCTGGACACATCGCTGTGCCCTCCCATGCAAAGCCAACTCATTGTGCAAGGCTACCATGGCACTCACACCATGGCTCAGTGCCATCATTCGAGAGAAAAAGAAAACAGACTGTGGAGGAGGATCATGACTTAAACTACAACAGGAAGAGGAGGAGGGAGCGCTACATGGAGACGTGAGGGGAGAGTGCGTACATGAGTTTCTTGACCTCGTAGCTGAGGTGATAGCTGTACGTGTTGTCCTCTGTCAGCCTGCAAGTAACAAGAAGACAGCGTGAGCGGTCAGCCCGTGAGGAGCGCGCGTGGGGACCCATGTGTTGTGTTTTTCACAGACAAAGACAAACAAGAGTGGTTGGCTGGTGGGTGTTGGGCAATGATATGATTTCTCAGAACAAGGTTAGTGAAGGAGTGGTAGAGTGAGTGTGCTGCTGAAAAAGTGTATAAGTGAAGATCCACATAAGCTGCTGCAACAAAATTCAATTAAAACTGGAGAGGGAGAATCTCTAAAGAAGGCAGTTATTTTTGACAGAGTAATGAGTACTGAAGCATTATGAAATACACAAGGTTTAAGTTTCAAACGTTATTCAACAGAATACGTAATATTTTGATCACTATGAGTGGAAATACTGAAATAAAACGTAACTCATAACACAGGTGCTAGTGAAGTGAATCGTATAGAAGGAAATCAAGACGCCAAGATACCAAGACATCATCCTGCGATAATATTTTCTCAAGAAATTAAAGACAAACCCATAGTAGTAACTTATATAAAAAGCATTATGGCTGTCATTCCTGTGCTTAGTTCTGTCACCGACTACAAGCATGTGACCAATACAATGACGCTTCTAGGGTGATGTGTTTACACTGTCAGAATTCTAAGATGGTCAACCTAACACTGGTAGCAAAAAGAAAACAAGATGACAGCTTGCTGTCATCCCTAAAAGGAAGCCTATTTCTGACATATCTTTGCTGTTGTTTGTGACCAAGTTGCTGAAAGTAATTAAACAAAGGTAAAGAGGTCAGGAAAATACTGAGCTGACAGATGGGGTACCACAGAGCTAGAACACAAGAATGAAAAACTTTACATAATTCAGAATGAAAAGCTTTTTGTATCCTACATATGTAATAAATGTGCTCTGGTCAAAGTGTTTTTTGGAGTACAGATATTGTATTACATATTAACAAGCTGAGTGAGTCATATCTGTGTTACAGATGTTGACCAGATTTTATAGACCTTAGGGATTTTACTTGATATTTCATATCTATATATGTAAGTATGTAATCTGAAAAGGTATTACATGTATTTATATCTGTATAAGCCAGTGTACAGTATGTAAAATTACTGTTTACATGTTGTTTTAGAGGAATGGCCCAAAATCCTCTTGCACAAACTGATTAGTACTCATCCCCCAACATAAAGTCCTGACATATGAAGATATCTTCTGTCACCATAAAATTTTGGAGATTTAAATTGTTAAGATAAAAAGAATATTAAATAATGAGAATGTTTTTGGATCATAATGATGATGATGTGTTTCTGTACGAGGAATTCTACGGTTGGGAGGGCATGGGCGAACCATAGCCAGAAGACAAGAAGTGTGCAGAAAATAAAGCAACATAACAGAACTCAAAATAGAGAGGCACCCCATAACCCATGCACTGGTAACTCAGGTCTGTGTTAGTTAACTCATCAGATCTGTGTCAAACCAAACATGTTAAAAACAGTTCAAATGGTTGTTAGTAAACCAAAACATAGTTAGATATTGAGTAGAGTTGAAAATCAAGAAAAAAAACTGTGCTGTGCTTTCTCCTCTTTGATCATGGGCTTTGTATTGACCTCATACCATCTCTTTTTGTAACTCGGGTTCATCGAAGTCACAGAACGACATTAATAAATTATAAAATAGAGCTTATGTGTCATTATACATCTAATTTCAATTTTTATTTTCTTGGGAGATATGCTACATATCCTAAGCCCCTTGTCCTGATGAAGTCTTAGAATTTGTTCTTCAAGTTTGTCTTTTTTAACACAAAATGCACAATTACATAGAAAATTTAATGTGTATCAGAGGTAATAATAATTAAATATTCCATTACATCTCCTCTAACATGAGAAGCATAAAAAATCATTAAAGAAGATTTAAAAAATCACTAATTATTCTACAAGCTGATAAATCAATGCAAAAAAAAAAGTGAAATCTGATAGTATTCAATAATGCAATCTTACGTATATTAACTTCTCAGACCAATCAGACAAAAAAATAAAAGATACTTCAATAAAGAAATCTGCAGAATAATTAATTTCTTATTTTCAATTTTGAAGAATAAAAATGATATTTTCATGATAAAATAAAGTTTCACATATACTTACCGAACAGTTACATAGCTTATAGCTTCTTACCTACGGCAGTCGAAATTCAAATTGTTGGCGCCAGCGGCGTTGCTATCTTAAGTATAGGTGATACAAGACCCGCCCACATCCGGGAACCCTGGGTACTGCTAGCCTTCTACCGTCAATTTTCGTTTAGCCGACACGTCCATCTGTGGGGAGGTGGGTGGGCTTTGATTATGTAACTGTTCGGTAAGTATATGTGAAACTTTATTTTATCATGAAAATATCATTTTCACATAAGTGACTTACCGAACAGTTACATAGCTGAATCCAAACTACCCGGAAGGAGGGTAGATGGACTACATAAAAATGACAGTAAGACCACATTAAACAGCAAATGTTGCAGTACCCTACCTTGTGAGAGAGCAGCTGCAGGAGAATACTGCCTCTGGTTGGCGCTCTCATCACTCGTAGGAGACGTGGCAGTATAGGCCAGGGTCGTCCCTACTTAGTGGGATTTTGTAACCATGGACAAGACCGTTGGTTGACAAAATATTAAAAAACAGATAATGCCCTTGCCCTGGGCTTCAGAAACCAGATAAAAAAACCAACAGACCATCACCTATACCAAAAATAATGACATACTCAAAAGTAATAAATAAGATCTGGAGGTTCTCCAAAGTACTATGAGCCTCCAGTCTGCCCACGACTCAACAACCTATAACAAGGCGAGGAGACAATAGAGGATAGAAAGTTCCCCTATGTTTCCTTTCCCAACACCATGCCCGCTACCGACAAAGGACCCAATTTACAACTATCATAGGTAGCCTCTACATTCTTCAGGTAAAATGAGGCGAACACAGATCTCGATCTCCAAAACGTAGATTGAAGAATCGAGGAAAGCGACATATTGTGCTTGAAAGCTTAAGGATGTCGCCACTGCACGTATTTCATGTGCTTTCACCTTAAGCACATTTAGAGTCTGATCTTGGACTTGAGAGTGTGACTCCAGTATCAGACTTCTCAAAAAGAACGAAATAGCGTTCTTGGAGAGGGGTTTTGCAGAATTCTTAACCGAACACCAAAGTCGGTCGGAATTACCTCTAACGGATTGTGTCCTTGACAGGTAACATTTCAGAGCTCTGACAGGACACAGTAAATATTCTTCGTCCATCGGACCCACTATATTAGATAATCCCTTAAGTACAAAAGATTTAGGCCATGGGTTAGAGGGAGATTCGTTCTTTGCTAAAAATTCGTTAACAAAAGAACAAACCGCATTACGATTTTTGAACCCCACCTCTTTGTGGATGGCTTGTAACTCACTCACTCTTCCTGCTGTAGCCAAAGCGAAGAGAAAAGTGCCTTCCTCGTTACATCTCTCAAAGACGCTTCACGAAGTGGCTCGAATCGTGAAGACATCAGAAAAGTTAAAACTACGTCCAAGTTCCAGTCCACACTATCCTTCTTGGATACTTTTACTGTATTAAAGATTTAATTAAATCTCCAATATCCTGGTTAGAGGAGATGTCAAGCCCTCTATGCTTAAACACCGAGGACAGCATAGCTCTGTACCCTTTAATTGTCGATACCGACAAGTTCTTAACTTCTTTAAGGTACAGCAAAAAATCAGCTATTTCTGTCACAGAGGTTTTAGAAGACGAGAAATTATGTCTTCTGCACCATGTCCTAAAGACTCCCCACTTTGATTGGTAAAGCTTGGCAGAAGAGCTTCTTCGACAGTTAGCAATAGCCTCTGCCGCTCTACGAGAAAACCCCTTAGCTCTGACGAGTTTCCCCGGACAGTCTGAACCCTGTCAGTGACAGAGCGACAAATTCTGATGATACCTGTCGAAGTGGGGCTGTTTGAGTAGCCGAGGATACTGAGGAAGAAGTCTGGGATGGTCTATAACCAACTTGAGAAGGTCTGGAAACCACTCTTTCCTGGGCCAGAATGGTGCTACCACGTCATTGACACATTTTGATGTGAGAGGAACTTGTTCAACACCTCTCTGATCATTCCAAATGGGGGAAAGGCGTAAACGTCTAGACCCGTCCAATCCTGAAGCATTGCGTCGGTCTTCCAAGCAAGAGGATCTGGAACTGGGGAACAAAAGATCGGAAGTCGATTGTTCCTCGACGTGGCAAACAGATCCACTGAAGGTCTTCCCCAAAGTTTCCACAGTTCCTGACAAATTTTGTCTTGCAATGTCCACTCCGTGGGAAGAACTTGGTTTACTCGACTGAGTTCGTCTGCCAGTACATTTAACTTCCCCTGTACAAACCTCGGAATGAGGGAAATATCCCGATCTTGAGACCAGAGAAGGAGATCTTCTGCGACTTTGTTGAGGGAGAATGAATGGGTTCCTCCCTGATTCCTGATATAAGATAGAGCGGTGGTGTTGTCAGAGTATACTGCCACTCTCTTTCCCACGACCAAAGGAGCGAATGCTTGCAGACCGAACCAAATCGCCTTCAACTCCTTCATGTTGATGTGATTCAACCTCTCTTTCTCTGACCATAATCCTGAGATCTTTTTGGTCCCTAGGAGAGCTCCCCAACCTCTGTCCGATGCGTCGGAGTATAATTCTACGTCTGGGTTCCTTAATGTCAGGGAGAGACCCTCTTGCAATCTTTCCCTCGACATCCACCATCTCAAGTCGTTCTTGATCTCTTCCGACACTGGGAACGAATACGTGTCTGGTTGAGACTTCCGACACCAACTCGCTTTGAGATAAAACTGAAGAGATCTCATGTGAAGACGACCCAACTTTACAAACGTCTCTACTGATGATAACGTCCCTAGAAGACTCATCCATTCCAAGGCGGAGGAGGACTGACGATTCAGGAATTGGCTCACTTTTTTGAGACAAGATTCTATTCTTTCGGGGACAGAAAAAAACCCGAAAAGTCTGAGAGTCCAGAATCATCCCCAAATAGGGGATCTTCTGGGACGGCACTAATTGAGACTTCTCCAGGTTGATGAGAATTCCCAATTGACTCGCTAATGACAGTGTCTTCCGTAAATCCTTCACGCACTGTGTCCTCGAACCCGATCTGAGAAGCCAGTCGTCCAGGTAAAATGCTGCATTTATGCCCAACATATGCAGCCATTTCCCCAATGGAGCAAGAACACGAGTAAATACTTGAGGGGCCGTCGAAAGGTTGAAACAAAGGGCTCTGAATTGATACGTCCTCCCTTCGAACACAAATCTCAGGAACTTCTTTGAACTCTGGTGAATCGGGACATGAAAGTAGGCGTCCTTCATGTCCAGGGACACCATCCAATCGCCTGGGCGAAGTGCCGACATCACAGAATGATTTGTTTCCATATTGAACTTTGTCTTCAGCACAAAAAGGTTCAATGCGCTTACATCTAGCACTGGCCTCCAACCTCCCGAGGCTTTGGGAACTACAAAGAGTCTGTTGTAGAATCCCTGAGAACTGTCGAGGACTTCCTCTATTGCTCCCTTCTTGATGAGTGCATTGACCTCTGCTGCTAAAGCCAAAGCTCTCTCTGATCCTGGAGAATATGCTGTTAAGCTGATTGGTGTATCGGAGAGAGGAGGATCTAAAACAAAAGGAATCGAATATCCCTCTCGAAGAACTTGAACTACCCATTGCTCTGCACCTCTTCGACTCCATTCTTCCCAAAAAAGATGGAGTCTTGCCCCTACTTGCACGTGAAGGAACGGCTTCTCACTTGTCCGAAGGTTTGGGGGGAGGTTTCTTTGAGGACTTGTACTGTGGACACAAATTAGTCCTGGGTCGTTGCCACTTAGGTTTATTCCCTCGAAAGGGATGCTTCTGAAGAGGAGAAGACTTAGCTCCTGTCGGAGTAGGCTCTTTCGGACGTCTGGAAGACTGAAGAAGGAGATCATTAGTAGATTTCTTTTCTAAATCCGATAGAATTTGTTGAATGGTTTCTTCAGGGAAAAGATGAGATTTACAGAGAGGAGCAAACATGAGAGCCGACTTCTGGTTATTAGTGACTCCTTTAGACACGAAAGAACACCACCTTTCTCTCTTCTTCATCACTCCCATTGTGAAAAGGGCTGCTAATTCTCCTGAACCATCTCTAACAGCCTTATCCGCACAGGACAGAACTCTTAACCAGTCTGTGGCAAAATCTTCTTCTAAAGACTGACAGTCTTCAATCTTGCGAGCTAAAGAGGCAATAGTCCAGTCCAAAAAACTAAATACCTCAAATACTTTAAAAATATTCTTCACCAAATGGTCTAGCTCTGAAGAAGAAAACAAAATTTTAGCTGATGAAAAAGCTGCTCTTCAGGGTGAGTCCACTAAAACCGGAGAAGTCTCCCAGGGAGGAGGCAGACACTCCCAAAGAAGGAACTTCTCCAGTTGCGTAGAAGCGATACGCTTTACTCTGAAGCTTAGAAGGTGGGAAAGCAAACGAAGCCTTACCTGTTTCCCTCTTCTTAGAAAGCCACTCTGTTGACTCCTTAAGGGCCTGCTTCGAGGACTGAGAAAGAACCAGTTTAGGTAGACACGAATACGCTGTCTTCCTATCTTTAACGAACATTGAAGGCGGTGAAGACGGAGAAGCAGGTTCAAAGTAATCTGGATAAGTGGACAGGAAAAATTTAAGAAGACTCGAATAAGCAGACGAATCCTTGTCATCTTGATCCAAAGCTTCCTCTTCAGACTGCACGGAAGCAGAGTCGAAATCAGGCTTATGTTCTACCCCGGTGGAGGATTTCAACAAACTCATAAGATCCTGGAAATGCTTCTTAAATGGAGCTAAGGTAGAATCGTCTAACACTGTAGAAGTCGATGGTCTTTCAGTCGAAGAACGATTCTTTCTAACAGGTGAAGTCTCCGCACCACGAGTCGACACAGGCGAACAACCAGTCGAAATTCCTATCGACTCACGGCGAGGGGAGTCGAACAAAGACGAGCGAATACGCTTCTCTGGACAGTAATACGGAGTCGAACGAGGCGACCGAGCCGAAACTGCGACCGAGACTCGCTTGGGAGAGTCGAGCGATCGTGAATTATCACAAAGTTTAGTCCAACAGCCATTGCTTTAAGCCGAAAAATGCGACTGCGGAGGAGATTCACTAAATATCACATCCGGAGCAAAACTACACGAAGGTTGAGGACTCCAATGCCTCTTAGACTTCTTAACAGGAGTCGGTGACGAATCACCCGCAAGAATCGAATGTCTTTTTAACGGTCGAGACACCAAATCACCTCGCCTTTTGCGCACTGGCGATTGCACTTCCGAATCAGAAGACAGACGAGAATCACAAACACTAACACCTTTCCACATCTTTTTGGACGACACCCGCGAGTCGACGGAGTCGACGGCTGACCGTGGGCAAACTCCCCCAGACTCCTTCCGACCTCCGGTATGTCTTCTCCCGGTTGCGGGGGAGCGGGACAGTGACCTTCGTCTGGGAGTCGAGGGGGAACGGACAACCGCCTCCTCAGGCGCAACATTAACACTTTGCACTGCACTAGATTTCACTGTACTATCTACGAAAGCTTTAAAAGACATTCCTAACTTCATAACTGATTCAGCTAACACTTCGAACTTTTTATCCATCTTAGACTCAAGCAAGGCAATGGTGTTGGGTTCGGAAACATAGGCAACTTGAACAGGGGTAATCAAAGGAGAAGTAGGAGGACTATTAATTGGAGAAATATTCTCTAATAAAGGAGAGGCAAGAGAAGACTTATTTGTCTCCGAAGGAACAGGAGTAGTTTCTAACCTATTCTTACTACTAGCCCTAAGAGCTGCCTTCCTCTTCCTATCTTTCTCCATTTTCTCAGCATGCGATCTAACCGCCTTCCATCCCTGTTCATCCAATTCTTTACATTCATCACATGTCACATCCATACCATTACAATTTTGTCCTCTGCATTTAGTGCACTTAGAGTGCGGATCGTGACATAACTTAGCTAATCTTGTTTTGCAGCCAGCGCTGCAAAACCTTACAGCAGATGAACTAGAATCTGACATAATTAGCAATAATGACGAAAAAACTGAATAGAGATAGCTAACTGGCAAGAAAAAACCAAAAACTTGTACATCACCAAACAAAAACCAAAATCCAAAATGGCGACACAGGAGACTGCAGCGAAAATCTCACAGGTGTTACCCCGTGAGCGGCAGAAACGAAAATTGACGGTAGAAGGCTAGCAGTACCCAGGGTTCCCGGATGTGGGCGGGTCTTGTATCACCTATACTTAAGATAGCAACGCCGCTGGCGCCAACAATTTGAATTTCGACTGCCGTAGGTAAGAAGCTATAAGCTATGTAACTGTTCGGTAAGTCACTTATGTGAAAACATACTTTACTTCAGACACTAATTAAAGTACGTAATGGGCAATACATTCCATCAAATACTAGTAAGAATAAATTGTTGCAAATGATAAAATATATGGAAAGTTTCTGAAATCTACAGATTAGTCAAAATCAAAGATACATTAAATATGAAAGAATAATTATCACTTAGATATATTACAAGAAATTCCATTGTTCAGTAGTCATTACATTAATGCATATCTATTACTAAGGCACTTTTAAATAGTCTACCCAGGTTTGAATAGTCTACTGCAGACTAACCCATTCCAATCAAGTCAGCAATTCAGGTATGTTTTGTGTCCTTTTCAAGCCAATTCCATGCTTATAAACTTAATACACTGAATACTGATTCAGAGACTCATCTTTCTGATGGAAACTTAAGAAATTATTTCAATAATTCAAGATACTCTACGGTACCAAAACCTGCTATCCCAAAAATTCCTTCCTAGCTGGCTTAACCAAGCTACATTTTGGTTGATTGAACTATGTCATAAATGCAAGAAGTTGCAAAACAGCAGACCAAGCATAATTCTAAAAACTTTTTCAATGACCATGACCCCAAATTAAATATGCATAAAAATAAATGTAATGCATAAAGATCACTAATAACCTAATGCTAATACTTCTACACAGGATAGGCAGATCCAGGTGGCACGTCACCACAAACCGAGAGTTAGTTTTTTGTTTTTCTGAGACAAGCAGTAGAAGTACGGAAGAAGCATATGATCACTGTTCCTTCTTCTTCCATCAGGACCTGGGAAGAACCCATCCCTAGCTTACACAGACAGTAAAGTCACATTTGGTGAAAACCTATCTAGATTATTATAGGTGACAGCTATTCAGAACTTTGGTAAACAAAAACATCTGCCTTTACATCAGTTACCCTCCAGGTCTATTAAGAATATGCTGATTTTGACTGAACTGCTTCCTATCATAATACTGAGTAAGATACTGTCCTTGACTTTTACTACCTCTGAAATACTAAAATACCTTCTTATATTCCAACTATTACTACTTTCATATCTGTTCACAACAGTAAAAAATACATATGCTTAAAATTATTTGCTCATATCTTCAGAAAACTGCCCATCCACTATCATATCTCATAATTATTTAGAATATTTTTTCTTCACTATTGATATTCAGCATCTATAGCCAACTGTCAGTAATAAGTGTCAAAAAATCTTTCTTTGGTATCTTGGCATCAAGTCCCAAAACTTGTATCTACAACCAGAATTTGCAACTTTTTAAAAATACAGGGTTTTAGCTGAAATTAAATATTTACATATAGTACATATCTTGAAAGTCAAATAACCTGGGGCCACTTTGGTAGAATGAGTATTATCTAGAGATAATAGATAATAGATAAGTGTACTGTATATGAAATGTACTCAACAGCAAATGTCATTTGTATGCTATACTGGCAAGCCTAACATAAAACACAACCACATATATCATGGCAATGTCTGAGTTCCTTCAAGAGGTTCAAAACTACTGTTTGACAGAATTCCCATAACCTGCTGTATATTTGATTAGTTCTGTGTTCCATAAATGAGTCAAGTTAAAGTACTGAAATTAACTACATCATTACTTATAAATAAATAATAAAAATGATATTGTTAAACTACAATAAAGTTTTGTACATACTTACCTGGCAGATATATACTTAGCTATAGTCTCCGACGTTCCCGACAGAATTTCAAATCTCGCGGCACACGCGACAGGTAGGTCAGGTGGTCTACCTTACCCGTAAGCTTGTCAGATTTTTCTCTTCCACCTGTCTCCTGAGGGGAGGCTGGGTGGGCCATTAATCGTATATATCTGCCAGGTAAGTATGTACAAAACTTTATTGTAGTTTAACAATATCATTTTTGTACATGAACTTCCCTGACAGATATATACTTAGCTGATTGGCACCCTTGGTGGAGGGTAAGAGACAGCTCAATAATACAGGTAAGACGGGAAACAACTAATGTTGTAGGATATAAAAACCTTGGTTCTCACCTTTTCAGGATGAAGACTTCATAGAAACTATCTCTGAGTCTGCATTGCCTGGAGAGCTACAGCTAGGACGTGACCTGATGCTGAAAGACTCTCGGATCTACCACTGGGATATGTGATCCCCTATTGTGGTAGAATCCAAGTCGGATGCTGTTAGAGGGACCTTGTCCGCTTACCTAACAGATCCTTACCACTACCTCTGCAAGGAGCCAAAACCCACCAGACCACCTAACCAAAATACAAAGGGTTAATATTACGACAAAAAGAGGTGCCTCCTGCAACCTCTTTCAGACAACCAAAAAACAACAATATAAAATATAGGGTAACATATAAAGAATTTACACAGGATAAGTTTCAGCTCCCTGCCCCAGCACCGAATCCGCCAATACGAAAGGACCCAAGGCGAAGCATTTATCATATGTGATTTTACATCACGTAGGTAGTGGTTTGCAAAAACCGATTGGCATCTCCAAAAAGTCGCCTCCATCAAGTTCCGCACAGACATATTTTTTCTGAATGCAAGCGAAGTTGCGATGGCTCTCACCTCGTGAGCTTTCACTTTCAGTAGTTTAAAATGTTCTTCCTTACAAGCAACATGTGCCTCTGTAATAAGGCTTCTCAGAAAAAAGGAAAGAGCATTCTTCACATGGGCCGAGTGGGGTCCTTTACAGAGCACCAAAGCACATCTTGATTCGCCTTAAGTTGTTCCTTCCTCTTAAGGAAATACTTCATAATTCTCATAGGGCAAAGATTTGTTCTTTCAGGCTCTTCCCCTACTAGAAAAGATAAACTACGAACTTCAAAGCTCCTGGGCCAAGGCCGTGATGGGTTTTCATTCTTTGCAAGGAAATTTGGAAGAAACGAACACACCATAGAATCTTCCTTAAACCCTACATTGCCCTCAATAGCTTGGAGCTCACTCACTCTCTTAGCTGTAGCAAGGGCCAAAAGGAAGACTTCCTCTTGCACCAACGTCTGAAGACATCCCACTTTGACTGGTATACACGCAAGGTGGAAGGTCTCCTCGCTCTTGCGATTGCTTTAGCAGCTGTTGCTGAAAAGCCTTTCGCTCTGACCAAACTTTGGACAGTCTGAAGCCAGTCAGACTGAGAGCGAGGAGATTTTTTGTGGTACCTGTCGAAGGGGGTTGTCTGAGTAGATCGCTCCTTAGCGGGAGCGATCTTGGAAGGTCCACCAACCATTCCAGTACCTCTGAACCATTCTTGGGCCGGCCAAAAGGGAGCGATTAAGGTCATTCTCGTTGAATCGGACTCTACGAACTTCTTGATGGTTAGCCCCAGGATCTTGAAGGGGGGAAACGCGTAGACGTCGAGTCCGTTCCAGTCCAGAAGAAGAGCATCTATTGCTAATGTCTCTGGATCCGATATCGGAGAGCAGTAAGGATCCAGCCTCTTGTTTCTTTGACGTGGCAAAGAGGTCTATGTGTGGCCTGCCCCATAACTTCCACAGGCTTTGGCATACATCCAGATGAAGGGTCCACTCTGTGGGAAGGACCTGATCTTTCCTGCTGAGGAGATCTGCTCTTACATTCCTTTCTCCCTGCACGAACCTGGTGAGAAGCTTGATTCCTCTTTCTTCTGCCCACAGAAGAAGGTCTCTTGCTGTCTCGTACAGGGAGAAGGAATGCGTCCCCCCCTGTTTCCTGATATATGCCAGAGCTGTAGTGTTGTCCGCGTTGACCTGCACTACCGATCTTCTGACTTTGGGCTCGAAAGCCTTCAGAGCCAACCACACAGCCATCAACTCCTTTCTGTTGATGTGCCAGGCTACCTGGTCCCCCACCCAGGTACCTGACCACTTCGCTGGTTCCCAGAGTTGCACCCCACCCCGTGTCCGACGCGTCGGAGAACAACACCAGGTTGGGGGTCTGTGATTGAAGAGACAGTCCCTTCGCAAAGAGGTTGGGATCTGTCCACCATAAGAGATGTTTCTTGATGTCCTGGGATAACGACAGGGAGAACGTCAAATCTGAGAACGACGACTCCAATTCCGATGAAGAAAGAATTGGAGCGGTCTCAGGTGCAACCTTCCTAGGGAAACGAATTGCTCCAGCGAGGAGAGCGTCCCCAGCAGACTCATCCACTCCCTCACTGTGCATACTTCTTTCCCTAAGAAGGTTGTTACTCTCTCGAATCCTCGGGCTATCCTTTCCTGCGAGGGAAAAGCCCGAAAACTCAGAGAGTTCATCTGTATCCCGAGATACACACACTCTTGCTCGGGAATTAGTGACGACTTCTTGAAATTGACGAGAAGTCCCAAAGCCTTCGTCAATTCTAAAGTTACTTGTAAGTCCTTCAAACAACGATCTTCTGAATTGGCCCTTATTAGCCAATCGTCGAGGTACATGGATATCCTCACCCCTTTCAAATGAAGCCATTGAGCCACATTCCTCAAAATCCCCGTGAACACTTGAGGGGCCGTCGAGAGGCCGAAACACAGAGCCCTGAACTGAAAAACCTTTTCCCCCCCATCATGAATCTGAGAAACTTCCTCGAGGAAGGATGGATCGGTACGTGGAAGTAAGCGTCCTGTAAATCCAAGGAAACCATCCAGTCCCCTGGACGAAGTGCTGCCAGCACTGATGAAGGCGTTTCCATCGTGAACTTCTTCTTTTCTACGAAGAAGTTTCAGGGCGCTTACATCCAACACCGGTCTCCATCCCCTGAGGACTTCGGAACTAGGAAAAGGCGGTTGTCGAAGCCCGATGAATGATGGTCTGTCACTAGTTCGATAGCCCCCTTCTCCAGCATCTGATCTACTGCTAGATGGAGAGCTTGATTCATGATGGGGTCTCTGTACCTGGCCGTCAGTTCCCTTGGGATGGTCGTCGGGGTAAGGGAGGTCTTTCGACGAAAGGGATGAGGTAACCTCTCCTCAAATAGAAAGGGTCCAAGGATCCGCCCCTTTTTGGGCCCAGACTCCTGCAAACTCTAAGAGTCTGGCGCCCACCGTTGTTTGAAGGACTTGCAAGTTATTTGGGGGCTTTAACAGACTTGGCGAAAGTCTTACCCCTTCTTGAAGGTCTACGACCTCTAAACGTAGAGGTTCTTGATGAAGACGCCCCTCGAAAGGGTTCTCGAACACTTGCTTTTTCCTTCTTAGCCTTGGTAGGGAAGGAAGGGCGAGGTTTTCTTGCCGACTGTGCCAAAAGGTCCTGGGTGGCTTTGGCCGACAGTGATCTTGAAATGTCCTGCACTCGATGTTTAGGGAACAACTGAGCAGACAGAGGAGCAAACAGCAAAGAAGACCTCTGGGCATGGGAGACAGACTTCGTTATGAAGGAACAATAAACCGACCTCTTCTTCACGATCCCGGCCCCATACAGGGAGGCGATTTCACTCGCTCCGTCTCTTACCGACTTGTCCATACAAGACAAAACACACATAAGATCTTCTGGCGAAATTGACTCTGGCACTTCAATTTTCTTGGCTAGGACTCCCAACGACCAATCAAGGAAGTTAAATACTTCTAGCACTCTAAACATGCCTTTGAGCATGTGATCCAATTCATTCATTGCCCAAGTCGTCTTAGCAGAGTTAAGGGCAGTTCTCCTTGTCGAATCTACCAGCGCCGAAAAATCCGAATCAGCCGAAGACGGTAGACCCAATCCTAAGGACTCTCCTGTTTCATACCAGAAACCAGCGCGTCCTGATAACTTCGAAGGAGGAAAAGCGAACATCGTTTTCCCCGCTTCTTCTTTGGAAGCCATCCAGGAACCAAAACTCCTCAGTGCCTTCTTCATAGAAAGAGTTGGCTTCATCCTCACACAAGAAGAACTCTTCGCTGTCTTCGCGTTGAAAAAAGTGAGTGAGGAGAAGGAGGAGCCGTAGGAGAAAGGGAATCCCCAAAAACTTGCAAAAGTAGCTCTGTAAGCTTCTTGTAAGAAGACACAGCAGCAGAAGTGTTCGGTTCCTCATCTGAACCTTCTAGGACGTCTTGTCGAGGCGAGCGCGGAAGATCCTTAGGTGACGAAGGGATCCTAGTAGGAGTTGAGCGAGAGGTTGGAGAACGCCCTCTCTTAGAAGAGTTCACATCCACTGGAGAATGAAGAGAAGATCTGGGATGCCTACGATGAGACTCCCTCTTCGAGGTAGACGGAATCTCAGCCGAAGGAGAGGTAGGGCTCCTACTCCGAGAATCCTCGGAAATATCCACAGGGCGCTTACGAGGAGGCGAGCGCCTACTATACTCTTTGCGCCTATCCCGAGGCGAGCGGCTGCCAGGAGAAGAGCGCCTATCGAGAGCAGAGCGCTTGCGCGGCTCTCCATACCTGTCCAGTTGCGTACGATCAACGGAAGTTCGACTGGAAGGCGAAATGCGCCTACTAGGAGAAGGCTGCTTTGCGAGACTCTTGACGTCTAACAAGAGGGTAACATTCAGGAGAAGGGCGCTTCAAAGCTAACGAGCGCCTACTTGGAGAAGGGCGCTTCCGAGATTCCTGTTGTCTACCAAGAGACAAACGGTCAGGAGAAGTGCGCCTAGAAGCGGGAGAGCGCCTACCACGGAGAAGGGCGCTTGAAAAGACTCTTGTTGTCTGCCCCGAGGAGAATAATCAGGAGTATGACGCCTTAAAAGAGACGAGCGCCTACTAGGAGATCGATGTGCAGTAGGCTCTTGGCGCCTACCTTGCGGGGAGCGGCTAACAGCAGGCCGTCTATCATGCACACGACTCCTACCAGACTCTTGATGCCTGTCAGGAGAGAAGTCACGATCCGACACTCGAGGAGAGTGACATCTGGACGAAGAACGCCTACTTGCATAAGGACGCCTTCTAGAATCTTGAGGCTGCTGAGGAGAAGTCTCACGCGAGGGAGTTGAAGAAATAGCGTGATGAGCAGGTGCAGTGCGCTTACCGGAAGCGGAAATCCAATCTGGAGAAAAAACTTCTTTCTCCATAGAGCGTCCTACCGATGTTTGGCGCCTTGAAGTCGAAAGAGAGCCAGGCGAGCGAGGGCGCTCACGCGAGCCCCTACCTTCATACGAAACCTCCCCATATGAAGGAGAACGCCTAAAACGAGGAGAACGATCCTCTGAAGAGCGGCGCCTAGATCTCTTGATCGGAAGAGAAACGTCCTTCTTCCTACGTGATCTAACTGCTAGAGAGTCTGCTAGCGCCGTGATCTGAGCTTGAAGTCCCGCGAGTACTCTCGTAGGCGAATCTTGTTGTTCTTCCTCGGAAGCAGGCGCCGAGCGCGGAGCGCGAGAAGAAGAACGCTCACAGGATTTCTTGGGTTTCTTCGCCTCCACCGACGATTCTTCCGGGAAAACCTCCGGACTAGAAGCCAAAGGACTGCAGGGAGCCTCCAAGCCCTCTTCAACGGGCGCGACGCATCCGGGAGTTCCAACCTCTCTTCGGAGAGGGAGACGACGAAGAGGAGAAGCATTGGCGTAGTAGCTCCTTCTTGTAGCGATCCGAGGCAGCCTGGGAGCGTACTTCAGGATCTTGCCGAGGGGACGCCTGACCGGTGGGGGTTCTCCCTAGCCCTCTTGCGGCTTTCGACTTTCCTACTCCACTGGAACTGGGAGTCTGGAAGAGGTCTAGGCCTAGAGGCACTAAGGAGCCGGTCAGACGCACCCTCCACAACACTGGGGACACTGCACTGATTACTAACACTCTCCTTACCTTCCAACTGACGAATCTTCTGATCCATAGAACGAATCGTGGCTCTCAGAGCTGCCGCCTCCGAAGGCGAATCTTCGGCTTCGGTGCGGGGAGCAGGGGCTGCAACTTGGGAAGAAGGTTCTAATTCTACGTTAGCATTAGGATCCACATCCAACTCACTCATTCTAGATCTACTAGAACTTCTAGAGGAAGCCTTACGCACTCTATCACGTTCCAACTTCCTAATATAAGAAGAGAGAGCCTTATATTCTTCTTCATTCAATCCCTTACATTCACTACAAGGGTTAGCAAAAGAACATTCATTCCCCCTGCATTTCATGCAAACCGTGTGGGGGTCTACCGAAGCTTTCGGCAACCTCACCTTACATCCTTCATTCACGCAAACCCTAAACAAAACCGAAGTTTTAACTACCGAATCTAGGTCAGACATCGTTAAAGAAAATCAAACTCAAAATCAAACCGGTCCACAATCAGCGTATGCCAAGCCAAACAAAGCGAATACGTCACCAAAAGAAGTCCAAATTAACTCCAGGCAAGCGAGAATCGAAAAACTATCGAGAGGAACCGACAACAGTTGTTATCGTTCCCGCGACAGAGAAAAATCTGACAAGCTTACAGGAGTGGTTCGTACATCCGCCACCCAGCGGCGGGTAAGGTAGACCACCTGACCTACCTGTCGCGTGTGCCGCGAGATTTGAAATTCTGTCGGGAACGTCGGAGACTATAGCTAAGTATATATCTGTCAGGGAAGTTCATGTACAAAAATATTCCTTCTTGAATGGTATAGACGTCTTGGCCAATCCATGAATCACTATACGTACGTACAGTAGTATACTTCTGACTAGGATGTACATTTCATTGAGAAATGGTACAACATTTTTTATCTTGAAGTCCATAAACTAATTCTAGGGTCAGAACATGACCTAAAACAGTAACAGTTTACCACTGTCAGTAGATATGAAAAGGATATATTTATTCTTGTTCTTAGCTGACAAATATTTTGTCACTACTATATGAACTTGTTTTGAATGTCCCACATATACTCCTCTATACAAACAGAGAAGATCGTCTATGTCGATTGCTCAGTCTCAGCAGTACTTACAAAAATAATAAAATAATGACTGTTTGAACACTATGAATCCAAATCTAAATTTAGTACATTTTGAGCTCTATTAAAAACTGACCTCTCCCTGACTGCATAACTGATTTTGTAAATAATTAACAGAATAGAGCTATTGCAAAGGGCCTATGTGGAAGGCTTAAATGGAGTCCAGGATATAAAGAGCTATCCATTAAAGCAATTCCCACCTGTAAGGCAATATGAAGACAGTATGTACTAACACCCATGTCCATACACATAATCAGAATCTAAGTAGCATCGAGTTTTAATAAATTTAACAACCTTTTAATAATGCTTACTCACAGAACACAAAAGTATATTACTTAGCTTTTACTGAACAGTGTTTTGTACTTCAGTGCTAAATTTAAAAGAAGCTAATCTGTTTTGAGAACTATTCAGTATAATACTCAAAATATCGCTCACAACACTGAAAATGTCTTAATATCTTTACTTGTTTCATTTTTCATTACTTGTTTAAATATTAGAGCTAGTGGTGTTAATTGCCAACATCTGCTGCTGCTTTCAAAGGAAGTCATATTTTAGAAGCCCTTTATGTTACTGACTGGTATGCAAAAACTTACTGGAGAGAATATCGTAATTTTACACCCGTATTATGAAAGCAGTTGAAGATGTAGACAAGGACCAAGTCACACAACCTGTAACTACCTGTCTTGCTGAGGCACTGACCGGTTGTAGCCCTGGCTCGGAGACGTAAGAGCTTCTGTCGGTCGGCCACCATTCTTCTTGGCCGCTGTCAAGGTTTTAGCCGCATTCACCAAGGGCTGTCCACTATTCTGGTTGGCAACTGGAGAAGAAAAACCCAAAAGGTTATTCTGACGGAAAAGTGAAGAATTGCGAGCCGACGATATAAGCTTCTCTTTGATCTTATTAGCTAGTTTACGGGAAACAAGGAATGGCATCTTTAAGTTTCAGTGGATAGGACCTTAGTTACAGTGAACACAAAAAATATCAATTAAGAATTTCAATTAATCATGTACAAATTCCTGATTTTAAGGGATGGGGGTGATAGAAAAAAAAAAATTCCAACCAAATGCCAAAATCATGTCAAGGGGAAAATGGTCTGAGTGTTGCAATGTGGAATTATTGTCTCAACAATCCTTGAGTTCATTTAACACTGCAAAGCAAATGCTGTTTCACCCTGATAAGGAAGCAGCAAGCTACATGCAAACACACAACCCTAAAACAGTATTGGTATTTAGTACTCAGAGAAAAGGAATACAAGATTAAATTCTACTTACTATCATATAAGCTTTGATGTGAACTCAGATTCTTTTTAAACAAACCCCATGATATAAGTAAAAACCAAAACTGCACTTCAAGCTACCAGGCTTGAAGCCTCGGTTCTCTTGGAATACTGAATATTTACTCATTAGGTGAGTAAAACATCTTTTAAGCCTAAAACATCTTCAATGAGATACGTATGTAGGTATATGATGAATGAAGTACACGAGTAGCCTACTTCGAAGAATTATTTCGTGATAGGTGAGCATAAATCTCTGTACAGTAAAATGAATACTGCATCTTATGAAAGTGCTTTAAAATACTTCACTGCTGCACAGTATCAGTAAAGATACGAGATTAGACCGACAGTGGCATTCTTTTAACTCATACCAAATAAACATAATTAGGGCAAGGCGATAAATTAATAAAAAGTGTATCTGAACAAATTCAGTGATGTGTTCCACTGATGCCTTTCATATTAAATTGCACTTGGGGGAATTTATATGGGGGAAAAATGTCAAAGTCAAGGGGATTTTATTATCTAGTCCTAAAAATGAAAGCATTCAAGAAAATGTTTCAAAAAAGGGGATTCAATAAGTCTTAATGAGCAATTCCTTTTCTTTCATAGTCAGGTGCTCACCTAAAAAACAATGGACTTTGTAGATCTTACAAACTAACAGACTAGATGGGATGGCACTAATAAGATTGAGAACCCTCTAAACAAGATAACAAACATGCATTATGACACTACAGTATCTGGCATATGGTATTACGGTACTCACATAAGTGAATTTATATCTTGTTTGTTAACACAAAACTACGGAACATTTTAGGGACTAAAAATAAAATTCTTATACAGTGAAAAAGTCAGCCCAAAAGTGAGCTTTCTGTCTGAAGTAACAGCAACAAAAGTGCTCTATCAAACTGAAATACTGTACGTATAGAGAGAAAAGAAAACAGAACACTAATTAAAATGTACTGAACACAAAGCCACCAGTGAAGGAGTGAATTGCCAGACAGTGAATATTCTGTGTTTATAAAAAGCATACATAAGCACATCATGAAAAAAGCCACACACATGTCTACTGTACGTATGCTATGGTTGGGCATACAATATAATAATGATGGTTGAATTGTTTCTAACACATATGTAACCTATAACATGTAAAGGGAAAAGGACTCTCCCACAATAATATCACAAAGACACACATTTATGTATATAGTATATATATTTATAAATTTGAACCTGCAAACACACTTACCCACATCCAAGCTAAAATTGTCAAGCTCACTAATCAAAGAATTGCCTTTAATGTACAAAATCTTTAGGTTTCAATATCAAAATGTCAAAACGAAATTGTCAATGTCATACAGTACTTAACAGCTTCTCAAAAAGGACTTAAAAAAAAAAAAATTCACTCACTTGAGATGATAAAGCGCAGTTTGGTGGCAACAAGAAATCCTGTTTATTGCTGCCCCACCATTTTGTAACAGAGTGTAATTAACAAGAGAACTTGATAGTTCGTGTATGTGTTTTTTGTAGTTACATGAGAATCTGCTGCCAATAATCTTTTCTCCTTCAGTCTAACAACACACGTTTCAAGATGCATCACCTCACCATGACAGTGATGCTGGTTTTTCAAGTTATCATGAGATAAATACCAAACCTTTATATACAGGACCATATCACTCTTGCCTATGTGAAAAGTAAGATTAGATCCTTCTTCAAACCACCTCAAAACTCATTCAAACATTTATATTATCGTGACTCTCAATAATCAAAAGTATGTTACGTACTGTACCAAGAAAAACAATACGTACACTCTATACACATAAGAATTCATATACTCACAAATGAAAGTATCTGTGTGTGGATATACAGAACAGTGTGCTTATAAATTCATTATAGTGTACAGTATATATACACTCCATACACACATTAATTGTATATATTATAATAAAGAAGTTAATATACAGTAGTACATGTATAAAGGAAACATACTGCAGAAAATAAGGGAAGAATTATTGTATACAAATCATATAAAAGAAAACAGTATCGACATACTCAACCTCAAACACTGCAACTCATGAATTATAAGAAATGGGATGGAAAGAAAAATGCAAAACGTAATGGTAAAAACACAGATGAACTGAAACCTGGGTCAAAAGTCATATCAGTTATGTACTATTCCAGTACATGAACATTTCCCAAGCACACAGATTAGGTTTACCAGTAAAGAAAGTTAAAAATCAGGAACAACGAGGGACGCAGCTCTGGCAGTGGATAAGAGAAATGCATTATATTTGAAAAAAAAAAAAATCAATCCGATCCTTACCATCTGTGATAGGTGTGTAGACAATGCTGACATAAAACAAAATAAATAGATAACAGTACTCACAGATTAACATACGCCACTCTGTCATTGGTTAAGTTAATATGCAAAATATCATCTATATGATACAGACTTTCATTGAACACACGTAAAACACAAGCTTTTATTTACAAATATACTGTACATGGTACACTCTGTACACATGAGCACATCCAAATCTTTATAGTTCACTGAAATTTTCACAATACATACATAATACTCTACCCCTTATATCAGCTTTGTAATAGTATTGTATCCTACTTGTCTTACATCAGTAAGAAAACTCATATTTGTCCATTAATACATAGTGATCAGAGATAACAACTGTAATAGCATTATCCCAAATGCTAAGTGAAAAAACTAAAACGAGATTCCTAGTGCTTGCCCAAGCCACCCTACTTCACTCGCAAGTAATGCTATCTATTTCCTTATTAAAAGTTTGGGCTCCTATTCTGGCTCTCATGGGGCCTGATTCGAATGAATTTGAATCCTACCTACACGAGAATGATTGAATATCAATACAAGCAGCTGTAGACAAGGTTGAGATTTTAGAAGATTTTCCCTAAATATTTCTATATTAAACTTTGAACTCCCATTATGGCATTTCCTCACATCAAGGGCCTTAGTTACAACCAGGAAATTTTCATGAGGGCAATGTCCTTTCTGGCTCAGTCATTCTAAAGATGATTTCAAAGAGCACTCACTGCCTTACTCTCTTAATTTCTTAAGTATCCCTCCTTGGAGGGAAATGGCATCCCTCTAAAAAAGAAAAAAAAACTGGAATCCCATATGTACTACTATATCCAAAAATTCTTTGTGCCAAGTTTGGTTGAAAATGATCCAACAGGTTTTTAGATATTAAAATTATAAAAGTACTTCACCAGACACACAAGCATACATATATACAAACTTTGAATGACATCATATGTAAACATCTACACTTTGGTAGACATACTGAAGGAAGAAAATTACTCAAAAAGTGCTGTGGATATTAAGGGCTTTCCTGTAAAACGCAAGTTTCAAATTTGCAAGCTGACTTGTGTTCTTGAATCTATTTGTTTACTTATTACAAATTATCTATGCAGCCTAAAATATTTGGATATGTGTTGTGTCATTTTACTCGTTAAAGGGGTACAGAAACTGTCCTTGTTACTGGGTTCCTTCAAAAATTTCATATCATTGGTCAATTGATGTGTAGTTATTGTATCTAGTGATGCCTAACATGTCAGGAAATAATCTAGCCCAGGTTACTAATGTGTATACTACTCTTACACAATTTCAACCAACAGGGACAATAACCTATGTGCAAAGGAAAAGATCATACAGTATTTGACAAAAGCAAGATGCAAAAATTTCTTCTGTATTTCATAAGCATCTTCTACAATAAACCTGCCATATTAAAGCTGGAAAATATTAGGTAAGAAAAACTGAATGATGCTAATACTAACTGTGAAAAGGAATGTTCATTATAATGTCAAGTTGGAGTTGGACACAAGGCTCTATTACTTATATACATACATCTAAATTCAATTCTTTATTGTATTATCATATCCAAACACTAAATCAACAGAAACAGAAATGCATGTGTAATTCTCTGACATGTATTTGCAACCTACATCAAAATCACTTATCACTTGATAATTCCTGCAAGTGTGGATGTAAACAAAAACTTTGCAAGAAAGTTTTTGTTTACAAGAAAGTTTTTATTTAGATGTTTAAGCAGACAGGAGCCACTTATTTTTAAACAAAAATTGTATGGGACTTGTTGTCTGGTCCCATTATGGGTTACCAACAATTACATTCAAAGTTTTTTCATTTAACATGCCCCATCAGGAATTTTTAAGCCCGACCTTGCAAAAACTTGGTGGGGAAGCAAATGCCAAATTCCAAAGGTAAAAATGCAAAATGTCCTCTATTAAATCTCGTATCGTACTTCAGGAAATATTTTTCCCTAATCTTAGGTTACATGACTATGTGGTGTTTAGTTACTCAAACCTAAAAGTAAGGATTTTATCCCAAGATGCCCATTCCAGTCCAATTTTAGCATGACACAACTCTTGACAGTCAAGAACTATTTAAGAACCACCAAGTAAATAGTGCATCACCGAGTTACAAAACACTGCTATGTGAGAGGATATTACACCTACAGTACACAAAAGTCACCTTATGTGCTACTTTTACATGCTCTCTCTAAAATGATCTAACTGTGGGGGTAACAGGAATGAATTTAGAGAATTTTAGCCATAACAGGAATTTCAATAATAAAAGGGGAAAAGAATTACATTTTAAAATGTCAGTTTTACATCACTATAACAACAAGGTATAATGTCTTCTGTAGGTTTACAAACAGAATTGAGCCATTTTTATTTAATATTGTTATTACACAATGGTCATTACTCTACAATTCTATTTAGTTATCAACATGACCTTCCTTCAAAACAAAATATTTGAGTTGACTAAAACCAGTCATAACTGAACTGCTAAAGTACATGGGAAGTTAATGTGGGTTTTTATTTAAGAAACTGATTTTATGTACCACAGGAGCACTTTACTTCCTAATGATAAACTCATCATTTACCAACGTTAAAACATTCTTTGCAAGGATATTTTCTTATTCAAACAAAATAAATTTTAATTATATACTACTGTACCCTCCCATTGTATCATTAAAAAGAAATGAATTGTCTGATGGCAATAATCATTGATCATTTTTAGTTTGATATACTCCTGTGAGTGTATTGTATAATAAATACAACTGTGCATAATTAATTTTTCAGTTATTTTAGTTTAAGCTGTCTGCCGATAACTGCAGTACTATAACAAAAGTTATACATAGGAAATTTAGAGCTGCAACTCCAAGTAACAGTGATGATATTGTTTACAACATGATGGGGAATAGATTTTAAGCCTCAACAGAGGTGTAACAGGATATAAACATTATCATACCACAGTGGTAAGGGTTATAAATTTGCATTACGTACAAATTAAAGTGAGATATATACCTTAACTGATAACATAACCGCCTTTGAAAAAATCTGAATAACAATGCTTCATTCATCATACCTTTTCCTATACGTCTAGAATTAACAGAGCAGACAACTAATATTGTAATTATCTTCTAAAAATGGATATTAATGGACTTATTTATATAATACAAAGTAAAAAAGATAAATGTATAGCAGGCACATAGAACCAAACTTACATCTGATGAGAGCCCTCGTCATGCTCACGAATGGTTCACAATCACACAAATTGACTAAATTAAAACCCCTTTATATATACATCCTCTTCCCTACAAATAACTTGAAAAATCTGTACTCATTTGAAAAGAACTACGTAGCTGTTAGTTAAATTCAACACAGGACACCAACATGTACAAACTTAAAACTTACAGTACTAAGAGTATAATTCAGAATGACTAAAGGTACTAGATCTTAGTGCTAAACATTCACTCATCAACTACTGGATTAGTATCGACGAGTACCTCCGTAAAAATGTTATTTGTGCCACAAGGGCTTCACTTCACTATGATCTACCATTTAAACTCATCAAATTTTCCTCACAGGAGTCCTAAAATTTGCTGTAAGTATCTACAGATGAATCATTGTGCTTATGCTTTGCTGAAATCAACCAACTGCAGGACAAAGACATTATTATCAAAATGAATAAAAGACAAGTGTTACCAATTAAGCATATTGCCATGAGTGAAACAGGTTCTCCACAATGATGGGTCCATGCAGGAAATGAGAGAAGATAGCGCAACGATACTAACTGCCAGCCTTCAGGGTTATATTAGGGATATAAGGAGGTCACATGCTTCTTTACACGATTACAGGAAGGTTCTGAATGCTATAAAGAGCTGGTTCAACTTTAAGGGGAAATAAAAATGATCTACACAACTATCTAACATCAAATGCAAATGGCAACTACTATTACTTTTAAAAGTTGCAACATGAAATAGGAATATCATAATGGGTAAGGGAATACGGAGGAAGGGATGGCTTGAATAATAAAGGGAAAGGATTTAAGGGATCTTTGGTGTTTCAAATAAAAGTAGTACGTACTTGGAGTAAAAGGGATGTTAGGGGGACTACTTCATGGACTATCCTAGGTGTAACATAAGAAGGGAAAGGGTACACAGAAATGCTATGTTCCAATAGGTTTTACTTCAAGGATGAAATGTAAAACCCTGATTAGAATTAATTTCAAATATGTAGTAAATTAAGAAAAATAGACACTGAACTGGATTTAAGCTATTGTGAAATACTGAAAATATAATTCCTGAACACAAACAGCTTCTCATAAACAAGAAATATTCTGAGTCAAATTTTGTTATTCAATGCTTCCTTCACTGACAAAAACAATAACAAATGGCAAGACTATTTCTACAGAACTTTGAACTTCAACTGAAAATCTATCTGGTCCCTTACTTTTACAATTTATGCTCTTTTAACATTATATCAAGGTCTTACATCAGTGTTACTTCAGGTGAGACCAATCTATCTCTTACTTATAATGAAGCATTATTAGATTCATAAAGAAAGGTTGGATTAAAGGGAGAAATCACAGGAAAGGAGCTGGGGAAGGACTTATTATCAGGAGGGTATGTCTAACACTTACTTCCATCTCTGACGGGCACCTTGTCGCCTGTGGGAAGGGAGGGGCATTAGACACTTGTTGGCCTCATCTGCCAGGAACTAACCTGCTTAGCCACATGAACTCAAAAAAGATTTCATAAAGATTTCATGATATAGTCATGATATTGTATACAATTTTTTCCCATTCTGTCTTCAATGAGTAAAATTAAACAGCAACATAAGATACCCACTATCTCTTATAAAGAACTATGTGCACTTCAATGATTCATCATGATGCTGTATTTTGTGATTCCTCTATGAAATAAAGATACTGTTTTTGAAATTGTAGAGAAGGGTGATAAAAGGATGAGCTAGACCAAGTGCTTGGCAAAATCTGCCGTTGATAATGCTAAACAAGGCACTACCTTCATGGTTTCCGGCTGCTAGGCTACTAGCGATTGCCTGCTGGGGGAACTTCCTCGTCATTTATTACTCGCGTTGCATTATTCGCTTGTTATCATAAGCTTGTTATCGTAAGCTAAGTACAAGTATGCACAAGTGCTTACAGTTGTAAGACTTACAAATTTTTAGACTTATTACTTGCGTAATTAAGCTCTCAACAGCGAAAGATTTTAGCAGTATGCTAACAAGAATTTGAGTGGAGAAGGGAGCTAACCAATATAAAATGCACTCTACATAACAGGCATCATTAGTTGGACTTCCCCAGCAGCCATATCACCGCCCAGACTGAGCTACGTACTTCTGTGCTGTCAACCTGTGTCAAGGATTAGCAAAAATATGAAAAAACCTTGAACACCTAACATATTCCATATTTACAGACAATCATTCTTACATATCTCACAGTGCATAAGAACACATTCATAAATTATCATTTTTTAAGCAAACCAACACCAAGTCATTTAACTGCTCACAAGAGAATCAGAGGCAATCACATGAACAATCAAATGTAGACACAACGTCAACACTGAATTTTAAGGTAAAAGATCTAAAACTTCCTACAATAACTCACGAATTTCTGTTAGTTTTCCTACAGTTTACTTGAAGACAGGCAAATTAATGGTAAGGAAATAAGCATTCCACTAATGTTCCTCCCAGTGAAAAGGTAAGATGGCTTGCAAAACTTTCTCTCAGGGAGCTATCCAGAAGTTTTGAAACCTTTCCTTGGCACCAGTTCCCTGCCAATCTTCATGTATGAGAACACTAACTGAGAAACTATGTAAATTTGCAAGACAAATGATGCCTCTCTTCCCAGTAGGTACAGCATTTAGGTTTACAGATATGAAATCAGATAAATTCACTTTATTTTATATTTTCAGTTCTTTGTAATACTGCTAATTGAACCATATAAATAAATACCATCAATGTTTTTTCAACCTACAATATGTGTGCGCACTGCATTATTGCCCATAAAAATCACATATGCAGTATACATATATGTCATTTTATCATGTGTATAATTAAAATTCTATTATACTTGTGGAAGTGTTTTGAATCTTTAAAAACATAAAATGTTCTTAGAGACGACAGCATTCTAATATTACACTCTGTCAATGCATTTGCAGTGAATGTTAAAATTACAATCTGTCCTTCACTGGCTCCAATACGATAATGAAAAGGGGACTAATGCTACCCATCTGCAGTGAAAGTAAACAGAACCTCTGGGATACATGAAAGGGATTCTTTGTTCTAAAGTTCATCAGGACGAAGGACAACCTAAAATTGCAAATTTCAAATGCTCCTTTGTCAAGAAGTCTGTTTCAGTTTTACTTGTGAGAATAGCAGTGACAGTATTCTTCCTTTCCAATCTGTGTTCTTTACATCAACACATATATATGAAATTAACAAGCAAAAGATTTTCTATTAATTTGGGTTCGCTTAAGAGAGAAGATGCCCTAACACTTATATAAGAATAAAAATTCTACATCCTCTGAAACATAATTTGTTTCATACAAATAGTCATGGAAGACTGCAACCAATCGAGACTTATAAGCTACTTATCATTCAGCAGTACTGAATTCATTACAGTACTCTGGCAGATAACAATTTATAACTGTATTTCATGAAATTTAAACTGACTTTTAATAAAACTAATGAAATTTTTAATTTACCTCTAATAACGAACCCAACTGAGATTTCTCACAAAGTTAGAGAACAAAAAAAAGGGGGAAGTACAGAAATATATTGCATGTGCCGAATATGGGAAATAAGAGGGGATGAAAGGGTTAGAAATGTAGATAACAGATAAAGATTGAAGGGAAAGGATAGCAAACTGTGACATAATGGGTCATTTGAAAGTGATTTGGTTTTGTGTCGCAGTGCACAGAGCACTACCATTTCATTTGCTCAGATATGTTCCCTGGCAAACCTTGTATTAAAACTCACAGTGCCAGTCTTTCACAAGTGAGTGAAGCACATGCACCATAAAGCACACTATACATCTCAGATGACAACATAGCTCATATTTCATTTGCCCTAGGGTGTAATTTTGTACTGCAAACCACGTATAGGATTTCATAACATTGTGCTATTTTGACTTGGTTATTTTTTTTCTAGTGTCTACAGGTGGTAATGTATCACAAGTATGAAATTTCCCTCTTAAGTAAGTATATAGAAAGGGCAATCATGTGGAAGGTCTCTGCATACAAACATTCTTGATTTTGCAATCAAGGGCTGAATGCATTTTTTGCTGGAGCTACCCCTACTCAGGGGTATGACTTGATGGTAATATTATAATCTTTATTGGAATATTTGAAGTATAGGCAAGATATGCAGCATAGCACACTGTACATTTCATTTTCAAAGATATCTGAACTGAACACCCTCCATATACCCATGGTACAAGGTAATCAAAACTTCCTTATAAATACATAGGTTTCCAGTCTTCAACAATAAGAAATGAGTATTGATAAGTGTCACATCAGAGTACAGCACTGTATCCCATACTGTACTAAGGCTTATACACAATTAACAACTGTAATTATTATTAAGCCTAATTAAATGCTGCACCTTGTAGGGAACTCGGCAAGAAGCTCTTTGACTCACGATAACCATTTTATAGAACAATAAAGCTACAAGTCTTTGTTTATTTAATATACTAAACTTCATTTCCAGATAACTTACACTGGATTGATTAGACTCAGTCACAGGCTAATTACTGCACCTACTTGTTATGAAACTCGCAAGGACTGAAATGATAAAAGGCAGAAAGTAGGAAACTGAAAGACTGTGAAAGTAGCAACTATGGTACCTCTGGAGTTGTTAAGAAGACGCTTTGGAAGTTCGGGAGGGGTGTAAGTAACTTGGTAGAGTTCTGAGTCAATATCTGACTTATCTGAAACAAACACACCGAGAAAAATACGCGTAACTAACAGCCATACAGTAGTAAAAAGAAAAGCTCTTCACTGTCGAAAAATTGGCCAAAAATGAGTAGGTAAATAAATGGATAAATCAAAATGGAATAAAAAAACTCCACAAGGTTACAATCTTTAACTGTTCAGAGGATAAATACGATTTAGGAAGGCTCAAGATATGTAGTTTGCTATCTATAAGGCATTGATTTAGCCAAGGAATGGGTAGAGTATAACTAATAGAAGGGGAGTACAGTGTTTGAGAGTCATTTATCATCTTATCAAAATGAACTATGTAGTACATAGTAATCTTACATGGGTCAAAAAATTACCTGATTTAAAGGGAAGGAAAGAAAAAGTTGACAGATGCCTTATAGAAAAATGTGAGAGGAAATTAAGGGCCTTTTGCCGAGGAGTAGGGAGTTTAAGTGTAAAATCCAGGAGTTACGCGCAAAGAAAGCAGTCATGAAATAGCTATCATATATAGTTTGTGGAGGAGCTGACATGTAGTTAGACATCTATCAACACTATATATATATATATATATATATATATCAGAAATATATATAAAAAATTAGATATACACTCAACTATTTTTTTGCAGTTTTCACTTACAATATAATCAACAATAAAAATACCTTGTAATTTCTTGAAAACAGAATAAGATTATGAGTTATACTATATCAAACAGGCATAATATCAGTAGTTTATATTAGAATAGGCAATTAAAATTCATTTAAAATGCAGTCAAGAGCTGGTAAGTTCTATGCTACCTCAAACTCTAATAATTGCAAAATATTAACCACCAAAATCTACTCTCAGTGAAGCCATAAATTCATGATGGCTATCCATCTGCATCCAGATATATAGTGCCATTGATTACAGGCAGCTAGTTTTTGGGTGAGGTGAACCTTCAATGAATTAAACATTCCAAGTTACTACAAAAAACTAACATAAGTTAATAAACTGCACAGCAAACTTTAAATCTTTACAGCAGATATCAAATTATCTTTTCCTTAATGTGTTTTCCACCCATGTGAACTTGAACGCAAAATAAACTGTAATCTAAATCACAATATTATTATGCAATGAAAGTTTACAAGTTCTACTCATTGTCAAAACACTGGGAGTAGGTTTTGAAAGATTTTTATGTGCAAAAATTATGCAACTTTGTACAATGTATAGCTATAAACTCAATAGTCTTTGGCTATCACTTCTAGGCATTGCTAAAAATATGAAAATAAAAATAATTAACATTTTATATAGCGTCAAATTTAAAAAGGCTTTTTGCAATTTAGAATATACTTTACTTTTCATAATAATGGTTAACTGTAAAAAAAATAATGAAAGTAAAGTACTGTATTAAAATTGAATATCTTTTCATACCTGGGACACAACCACTTCAATAATCTATGTTTTTTTTTTTACATCTACTTTCATATATCATGACTCCTGGATTTTATTGAAGCTTATGAAAGGAAGCTGCATAACCCCATTGTTTTTGATTGCCATGAGCATGTCTTCACTGATTATTAATCACAACTTGAGATCTTGATGCCTATGTGACAGTTGAGACAATTCTGAAATAAGACTGTAAATAAATCTAGCAAATAAACCCCCCCCCCCAATCTGCTAACACCTATGTGCATTCCGGTGCATAAAAATGCTGTATAACTGTTTCTGAAAACCAACAATTGATCTATAGTTCCCTCTCTACTAGAGTGGATGAACTGTTGGACTGTATACAATTTGAGAGCTGATTCTAATAGTCTATGATCTTTGTTGCCAAGTAGGTGACTAAGCAGGCTTTCCTAGTTTGATCAGGGCCAGTAGAAAGTAAAACTAAGTAAACACTACGGAAATGAACTATATAGAAAATAAATGTCAAATAGTACCAAGATACATCCAATCATTGATTATAAAACATAGACCAAATTGTAAAATGTAATAAACTTTGCATTAAAGTATACCATGAACTAACATAAATAATAAATCATGGTTTTAGAAAGAATGAGTAGGATGTGTACAGTATAAAGAACTATTGGGACACCAGGGAACTTTCCTGGGCGGCTGGAGACAAGACTCAATGAGAGAAAAGAAGTTGACACTGCAAAGAATGTAGAGACCACATAGGAACTACATCTTAATTTGAGGGAACACAGTGCTCAAAATACCTGATGATGAAAGAGAGGGGTCTTGGGAGTTCTTCCGTCCATACAATATGAATTTGATATAGTAATGTATATGAGTGGCTGGGTTACAATGAAAAATGTGATAGCTGCATGAAAGGGGGAGAAAAATATGGTCATCAACTGTTGTCTTGAATGATATTTTTTCTTATAATAATCAGGTTCGTAAAAACATATGAGGAAATTGATTTCCAATGGATGGAATTAACACAACAGTCTTCTGTCAAATGTTTGGTGGTTACAGAGCCAGAATCAGGAAAGTCTTAATCTTGTTCACCCAGCCGCCCAAGCCCAAAGCCTGGGTCTCATGCATGTATATTTCACTACAGCGGAGTTTTGCTGCTAAATCCTCTTAGGCTCTAGACACTGGCTGGTCCAAGTGAGCAGTCGCAGATTTCGACACGGTGTCCTTCAATACTTTTCCTTTTTTCTTCAGAAATGAATATTTTCTTTTATGTGATGAAATCCACGACTTGCCCTGGCACACTGCTTGAGATCATATTGCAAGCGCTGCACTCTAGATGTTGATGCAGGTGACTAGATCTTTATTATTATTTTATCCATTCAAAAGACATATGAACAATTCTTTTTCTCCTAAAGAACTCGGCCCTTGTTATGCTGCACAGCTTAATTTATTGCTATTATCTAACAAAACATTCTCCTCATGCGGCTGCTGCCATAAATAATTATAACCAGCAGAATCTTGCCTAATCCATAAAAAATGTAGACTGTACGTACTTCAAAAAAGGCATTTCCACAGAAACTTACTTGGTATAAAAGTAACCTCTCCACCTTATGAACAGAAAAGGGACAGAGAGAGAGGGTCGAGAGGTTAGTAGAAGGCCGCAGAGAAAGATCTGAGAACTTAACATAATATTTCTAACTCAAATGTTTATCACTTTCCTCATTACAAATGTTTGCGGGTAGTCTTATAGTACTCAACAGTAAGTAGTTGAAATGGTAAGTTTTAGTGTGTACTGCATAATAAAGCACCCAACTTTATTCTATCCAATTTGGCGATTTTTTAGGAAGATGGTTTCACTGTTTAAAAGTAAGAAATAGATAATATTTAAGAGCTGCATGTTAGGATTAGTGAGCGGACTGTGGGGCAGGTCTGGCTGTAACCTCAATGTGAGCCATGCAGAATATTTATCAGCACCAGATTCAGGGATTTCAACCAAAGAGGACAAGGACCCGAATTCTGGACTAGCTACTATTCTCAAAAAATAAATAAATAAAAAAATAGTAATACATTTTGGATGACAACCTCATGACCATAACCACACAAACTAATTACTTTATCATCTATGAAAAGTTTTTATAGACACGTAATGAAAAATGAACATCAATATTGAAGCATTTCCTAACAGCCTAGTAGTTTTACACATTCTGAACATCTAAATTCCAAAACACTGAGCACTATTTTTATATCTTCCAGAATTCAGTTCCATTTTCCTTATGTCATGTGAGGTAAAGTTCATCTGCCTTGAACTCCCTGAAACTTGTGGATTCAGATACATCACGAGTATGGATATTCATAGAGATAATATCGAACATGCAACATGCTTTTCACACGGCCATCACCACCACTGTCGCTGGGATGTTACCTACTTGTTCGGCCTACCAATTGGACAGCGCGGACTCCTTTCCTGAATAATGCCACTAAAGAGAAGACAGGAGTTAGTGCGGACAGCAGGAAACACATGCACCACCGCCCACAGTCAAAAAATAATAATTAGAAATGATAAGAAAACCAGTGTCATACCTTTTTCACTCACCTCTGCCTCACTCACTTGGTTAAGATTTATTTAGGAAGTGGAAAAGGATTCTCTATTATTGTAAAATGGGCAGAATTGTTCCTCTTTTCTTGTTATGGTTCTCCTTCATTAATCCTCAGGTTTACACAAAACACAGTACTATTTACAGAATACTTACTTCAACACAATCTTTAGTAAAATGAGCAGAAAAAAAGTTGTATACATCATTTCAGTGAATTAACATGTAAATTATCTCTGAGGAGTTTTAATGAACGACATCCGAGGGTAAGTGATAATCAAGAATAGTGGCAGTGATTGAGGCAGAGGGGTACCACCCCCTTGCCCACCTGCCCCACTCACATATGCTTATTTCACATTAAATCCTTTCAATTTTCTATTTGCCATATGAAAGGTTCATCTAATTCCTCCCCATTCATTTACAAGCTCATGTTCAGCAGTGTAGACTGTGCATCTGCTAAGTTTCTTCTACAGGCATACATTTGAATTCAAGTGTGAAAAGCTCATCGTGCATTTGTTCTAAAGTACGTGACAAATGAAAATGAGGAAAAGAACTTTTTGCATCTATGCTTGCAATCACATCAGCTAAAATAAGGAACAATTGCCATCTAAATTACTCTCACCTGGGATTTCATATTTGTTGAAATTCACTGATTAACAAACTACAAGCTATGATTACCATCCAAGTGTTATCTGAATGTTCTGTGCATTCATTCACTCAATAATGGCAAGAAATGTATCAAAATAAAAAGTGAAGTTAATATAACTGAATATATGCATATTTGTAAAAAGAAAAAAAAAAGGGTACCTAATAGTACTGAAATATTCTTCACATTTCTGAAAAGTAAGTGATGTAAGAATCAATGCTGAAATGAGCTATATGGGGGACGGGGGCAAGAGGTCCTTACCATTACAAGGCCACCCCTCAAAAAAGATAAAATACCAGGACATCTTAGCTTTCAGCCAGAGTTCTGGGTTGGCCTCCTCATCACTTCAACCACAGAGTCATAATTCCATGCATAGGTGCAAGCCAAAGGAAAATTTGGTAGCAAATATGGTTGCAATATTGCCGTGCACAACTGGTTGGCCATAACCTTATATTATGGTCCTCCTCCATAGGCTGGAGGGGTGGGAGACTGGGCAATCCCCACCAGAACCTAACTTAAAGGCACAGGACAGATTAGTAGGCGACCAGACCAGACATAAGGAACCTTTTGATTGTTTCAATAAAGCTCATTCTTCTAAGGACAATAGCTGGACAACTGGCCATACTGGAGCATTAACTAAGGCTCATCATCAGCGGCCACGTTTCAGATCAAATACTCATGCAGAGCCCGTGGTGGAGAAGGGAACTATTTGCTGGAACATGGAACCCTGGCATAAATACTAAGTTTTGTGCCACTAATGAATACTCACACACCACCAGAGACAAAGACTCATTCTACTCTGCAACTAGAATATCAGGGAAATTGGCTATAAAGTGAAATCTTCAGGATGACCTATTGTGTGTGAATATTCAATACAGGGGTAACATGGTTAAAACTGATAAAAATTATCAGTGACTTTGTTAGTGGGGAGGGCAACACTGGCCTACCCTCGCTCCCCGGCCCGCTTTCCACCACGAGGGGCATAAAGTTCTTCATGAAACCACTTGCTTGAAGCAAATTTCCGATGTCTGCAAGGGAACGGACAGCGCCACTGTAATGTTCGCCATAGCTCACGGGGTACGCAGTCTCAACCGCCTCTGCCACTCCTCCAGATACTTTTGCCACCACCAACATATCCAAGGTCTGAGATAATCATTCAGCCTTCTGGTTTACTTTGTGAATCAAGCATCAAAGACATTATTTTCACAAGATTGATCTATCTAACATCTCAAAGAACTGGATTTGGGTGGCGACATAAATATGTGATTGAGGAGCGGCACAGTCACACGTGCCGCAGCAAAGTTCATGTGATGTAAGTAATGAAATAAATACAACAGCAGATAAGAAAATTCACTTAAAACATTGAACCAGAAAGAAATGATAACTGATATGCAAACTGAGGAAAAGAAATATGTATAGAATAAAAAAAACAGACATCATCCACAAATAAATGACATGTCATGGGTACATGAAAAGGATATGTTTACTCAGGAAGGTAGGCTACAAATGATACTTAAAATAGAAGTTGAACTCTCATAAGGATGGCTCCTCTGATAGGCTATTCCCAATACATAAATGAAGAAATGAATAAATACTATGAAGAATACCACTCATAACTAAAGACAAAAAGTAAAAGTAGTTCAGCTTTAAACAAATGTCAGCTCATAACAAACTACACTAAACAGGAAAAAATTAATGACGCTCAATTACCAGCAGTTTGTTTTAACCCTTCTTTTGTCTACAAGACAAACAAAATCAATAAAATCTAATGTGTAAAATAGAGAGCTCAATAAATCTACAGTAAAGAAATTTTAAGACTGAGTAAAATTATTACCAAAAATTATCAATTCTATCTAAACTGCTGACAATAAGTAATGAACTTCTAAATCATAAACAAACATTAAATATGAAAAGAAAATGTAGTTATTCATGCAGCTGCAAATCTCATGTACAATAAAAAAAAAAAAATGATGGTACCCAGATGCATCCTTTTGGCATGATCAGATTGATAATTCTTAAAAGCCTGGGAACTTAACAGTAAGCAAATTGGAAATGTCACCAAAGAAAATGCAAGTATACCTCTAGTAAAGCTTTAATATAGAGTGGAAGTATGGGAGATTATTCTGGGAAACAAGGTCTACCTTCAAATGACCCACTTAGTACCAGCATGATCAAGAGCTTCACAGTAACCTAAGCCCGATACTGTGTGTCCCTTTATCACAGTTTCACATTATTGCAAACTTATCCCTGCCAAGAATGGGTAATAAGTTGCGCTACATTTCACTCATTTTGTCCAACTATTTGGAGTCCCCCACATATGTCTACTGAAGATATAAAAGGAGTGTCCTCACGCAATGCTATTACCATGTTTAGTACTAGCATAGATTTTACATGGGATCATGATGAAATGCCTAAGGTTGAAAACTCTATGTAAAGAAACCTGGTAAAACTAAATACTTTGGAGAAAGGATAGATATCCAAACGTCCATAAGGTGACAAGGACCATAATAAAAAGAAAAGCATTGGGAAGTACATATCCATAAAGGATAAACTAGATCAAAAGGAAGGGAATGAAAAAAACATGACAAGGTATACTGCAAGTAATAAGTGGTGGTAAACAAAATGTAATTAGGCCAAGGTGAATTTATAAGTGGTTGAGTAACAATAGAGGTGGTTGTTGTAGGTAACAAGAGTAAAGGTTCATAAGTGTCCATAATAGTGAAAGGAAAGTTTTCCTGGTCTTGGGAAGTGGAATTGAATGTAGGTGGATGATACTGCTGGAGATGTTTTACTATACCCCCAGTGGATGTTATGACTAAATATGTTATGCCATTTGATAAATCATCCCTTACAGCACATGAAAGCTATGTAAAGTCAGTTAATAAACACTGGACAAAAAAAAAATAAATAAAAAAGAGGAAATAAAAAAGGGTTGCATAAAATTACTGGTATCAACTTGAATATCTACTAGTGAAAGCCATGGCATTTATTCAGCTAAAGCTCAGGGTTTTGTAGGATGAAAATCACTCTATTTACATGAGTCATAGATCTGGTGACTTTCCTCTGATGAGCTCTGTGTACTTGTAAGCGAGTGCTATGAAAGCATCATGGAAAATAAAAAATCAAACTTATCACATATACATCTGATTTAGCAAATATCTCTAAATGCATTGTGGTGAGCTAAGCCTTCTGGGGCATGCTTTGTTAACAAAAAAGCATTGCTGGGACAACTGTCTTTGAATCCATTCAGTACAAATTTACTTTCTGTTGGGAAATGACAGTCAGCAAATAGGTTGCATCATGAAATCTATAAGTAGAACCTTTGAACTAACACTCGGTAAACCATAAACAGCTTTTACAATGTGTCATTCTCCTACATGTACAATGGTTTTTGACAAGGTACAGCTATTTACAGGAGACAATGAGACAATTCTATGCATTCTGTGCATATTATAACTTCTAGTAAATGCTAGAGCTTTACAATATGTATTTGTACAATCATAAATATAAAATACTTACATAGCTTTGGGCACTGCTTTTAATAGTTATTACAAATATAGTAAATGCATTAGGCATAAAGTATTATATTGTAGTATGTAGCTTCCACACAACACTGCTCTTTATACCATGAAGCACAACAACCAACACAAACAGCCGGTTGATGGAAGACTGTAAAATGATACGTATTACAATTATTGGAGGCTTTTGATACCATACCCATTTGCAACCAGATGCTCACGACACAATCCTCTAAAGTGACTATAGTAGTAGAAATTCTAGGAAAAATCCATCTCCCAGGTGATCAGTAGCTTTTGAGATGTGCATCTAGCACAGATAAGCAGTACTGATGTGCTGACATGTAAGTTCCCAGGCTTAAGTGTACACAAAACACATAAATTATGATATCAGTGACCATGTCCTGCATCAGTAACTTTCACATCAAAATCCTGTGGCTTCTGGAGTGTCTTAGTTCAAGTTAAATAACAAAAGAGAATGCAACTATAGAATATGACTTCCAGTTTTATACCTTGAAGTGTTGATACAATCCTTAAATAACTGAACTTAGTGAAAAACACATCAGCAACATTACCAAATCTTTATCATTGTAAAGATATCCAAAAGAATTCTTTCATAAGTCTTTTTTGCAACTCTTTAAATAATGAATACTACATACTAAGGGTTTTGTATATTCTTTGCCTCATACAAATACTACAAAGTATGTTATTGTGCATAAAACTGGTACATTTTCACATTGAAAATCTATTGCTAAAAACTACTTTATCTGCCATTTTGTATATGGGCCTGATGATAAAACGTGTGTTTTTAGTTAGAGGAATCACTATTAAGAAAATATTTCAAATGTATGGTTAAAAAAAAACCTCAATTTATAAAATTAGAAAGATGTTCCAGTTTCCAAGTTTACCTACCACTAAATACTATCAATATTTAATTATAGTCTGTAAAAGTTGAGGTGTGTCTTCTTACACATTTACTCTGATGCTTATTGCTTTTCGTTATAAGGTAAAAATTTTGGTACAGTATTTAAAACTCTTTAGCATGTAATTAGTTTCATTCTATACTCTTCTGTAAATACTTCATGGATTATTTATGTGTAGTGACACTACTTGCTTGTGACAGACATAGATAAGGTGCTTATTAGACTTTTTTTAAATTTTACAATGCTATATTTTTTGTAATTCTGCGGACTTTATAAAAGGGATTTTGACGAAGGAAAAATCTATTTCTGGGGGAAGACCTGTGTCGCCCGGTGAAAAGTTTCTGTAGCTGACTTTTCTAAGTATAAATAGATTCTAAATATACCAGAGAAAAAAGCTAGCATGGTATGCTGAGGTTACTACCCTCGCGCGAGCACCCAAAGGGTGTCGGGTATAAAGTACAAGGCGAGTGGAAGCCAATATTCAGTTATAAAATTCTTAATTACATGTAAGTTCAGGTAGGGAAACTAAGTAAGTTGCAAGGTTAGGCCAATGGTAGGCTAGCACAGGCTAAGAATAGGATGTTGTCCTTGTAAGTATTTCATCCCTTTCTAACACCCCTCTGAATCTATTCCCTCTGAATCTATTAGCACGAACGTTTTAAATGGTTTCTTTTAATGTTCCTCTATGTATGTACAAGCAAAATTTATGTACGCTGAATAGAAACCTCTGGAATTAAAATGTGGCCATATTCAAGGTATAAAATTGGAGTCAGTTCTAGGCATGATTAATAATTCTGATCTAAATTTTGAGGATGTTAATGCAACACTCATCTTCTCACTGAATGATAGTTCTGGCAAAAGGCATTTATTCCTATACTATAGATATAAAACTTCAGAAAATTCATGAAAAAAAAAAAATTCAAGCTATGATCAGAGGAAGTTATATGTGATACCTTGGCTTCCTAATGAAAAAGATGACCTTTACTTTCATTCAGGTTTCTAAACCCAACTGAATGTCCAAGCACCAGACGCCACAAAAACAGCTAAATAATATTTTCTAGTACTATTCATTCTTGTTGATTGGATGAAGTACAATTAAGGAGTGACACATAGAAAAAATATAATGGGCAATGAAAGGCCCACATAAAGATCTGAAAAGTAAATACAGGAGGCAAAAATAACAGCCTTGAAGAGAAGTATAAAAAGATATATATAAAAAAAACACACACACAAACAATGATAAGAACTTATAAGGTTGAATAAAAGAAATTAAAAAATGATTTCCATACAAACCATTTTGTATCTATACGTATATGGTAACTATAGTCTGTGTTGCCTTTGAGAAGAATTGGAAATTCAAGGAGATATCAGTTTGTGAGTAATGTTACAGGAATATAGTTTTATTCTGTGAATTGCATATAATAGTATGTTTATGATGTTATTACCACACGCTCATAAATCACAGCAAACAGAGGTCGGGATATTCTGTACATTATGACGACCATTATTCAAAAACATAAAGCAAACAGAGTTGTCCCTAAACCAGTTGTTTAGTGTTCTGCACACTGTCACAGCTCTTCAAACCAAACAATTAGGTTCATTTGTATTTATGGTATCAGATGTGTCTGGAATTTAGACAAAAACATGCCTTAAAGATAAATATTGAAACCATAAATGTAAATCAACTTGAGTGACCACCCTGATGGCATCCTATAACTGACGTAAGAGCTGACACTTCTCCAAACAATAAGGTTTTACGTCCAAGGTAAGACTAATAGCGCAAATATCACCTGCCTGGAATTATAGTGTTTTTACCTAGTTTTCACAAAATGAAGTATTTAATTACTGAAAGAAAGCACAAGCTATGTTCATGTAGTTTTCTTAAAAAGCCAGGTACATTACCTTATTGATTTTATCTGGACTGTGCAACTAATTCACAAGTTAAATGTAACAAGAGCCTGTTCAGATTCTATCACAGAAACAAGTTAAATCATAGGACGACTATACTAGTAACTAACATAAGCCATGAAACTTCAGCACTGATTATGCATTTCATTTTTGAGTGAATTTCAAAATTTACTGCACTAAGTATTGTATATTTTACTATTGATGAGCAATACAAAATAACTGAGATTTTCCAAAGAGGCGGGCACACGTCACCTGTATCCTGGACACAAGACTGAATACCCAATCACAACTACATGTTTAGTAATCAAGCAGCATAAACAACTGCTGCATTATTCCAAAACCCTTCATTCAGTAACTAATGAATGAGGCCCTAAATGGTGTGAGGTTTATCTGTCAAGATTGAAAACGGAACTAACATGAACAAATGTTGAAGATTAAATGACCAGTCACCTTATGAGGATTCAAAACAGTCAACGAACCTGCCCTCAGTGCACTAAATGCTTCCAAACCCTAACAAAAGAAGCTGGAACACCTTATCTTCTTGGGAATTTATGCCAGTTTTAAGAAAATATAATTCAATATCCTTCTTTCAACAGGCAATAAGAATCAAATAATTAACTTGAATGTCATACAATAAACACTGTAGTACTGTACTGTACAATTAAAATCTAAAAATGTAATTGGTGATAAATTTGTATTTAAATTTGTCTAATGTAGATTTTCAACTTTATAACTAAAACAATGCAACCCCACAAAATTCTAGATAAAGTGAAATAGTTAAAACTTCAGCACTTAATGAATTTACCAAGACTACCACAGCAATGAAGTTCAAAACAATCAAATTCTGATGTAAACATTACCCAATAATGAACCAATTCAAACACATCTTCAAAAAGAGTGAAACTTCTCAAATATCATTAGTTCCAAAGAAAAAAATAAGCACGCGAATCTTTTATCAGCTTCAGTAAATCAAGAATACATAGCTCTAAGCCTCCACCACACATTTCACTGTTCATAAATGGAACGGCTGAAAACAAAACACAAAAATTTTATGTAGCATCCAATTTTGCAATACAATTTACCTGTTACATATTGCTATATTGTTGACTGTACAAACAGTCCCTATCCACATTTGCCACAGAAAATGGGTAACGATCCCAATTTAAACAATCCCCCATCAATGGTTATTAGTAGATACTTGTTACTCAACCTGTCCTTAACTGCGATGCTTTCTGCCATTTGCTTCTTCCACTGTTTCCTTTGATACCTATCCACTCTGTCCTTAACTGCGATGCTTTCTGCCAATTGCTCTTCCACAGTTTCCTTTGATACCTACCCACACAACTGACTTTCTTTAACATGATCACAATCTAAATTTCACTTTTCTCAAAGAAAAAATCTTTTGGGTTTCCTTTACAAGAGCCAAGACATCTGATCCTGTGTTATTTTTATATCTTACAAGCAGTAACAAATAACATGGGAATGTAAGGTTGCTCTCTGTATAAAGAACCAAATTTTGCTAATCAGTACTATCATTGATCCTTTGAGATGAGAGGAAGGACTGACTAAAATGGTCCCACATAATGTACTGAACTTTTGTATTTTGTTAAAATATGTATGCATAATGTTTCTTTTATCCATGAAGTTAGACAACTAACCTATAATAAAGTCGATTAAATTGTGCTATTTTATAAAGAATGGAAAGAATGGTAAGGAATCCAAGCAATCTGAGCAAAATGCAATATTCTTAATAAAAATATAACTTTATTAAAAACAAAATTAATGGTCATACATCTTCACTTATAATTGTTCACATTCAAAGCCTGAGTATGTTCCTGTATAGTACTCCATTTCCAAATAACAATATGAAGATCATCAGCTATCTGGTGGACAATTGGGCTCATAGTCAATTTCATATCTCTGGTTCCTTGAAGGTATGAAACTCACTTATAAAATATTACCTCTGATTCCATAAAAACACATTGTTTGCTGTCCTGACCCATTATTTACAATGGTCTGTATGGAAATTTAGGAGATAAGTCAAGATACCTGTCACTTCTACATGGCAACTGATGGGAAAGACACCTGGATCTTGCTAAGCAAGAGGGGGAAGGCACCGCTAACTGATGTGGCATCAAATTAAAAGATTAATGTAGAACATCTTTAAAAAAGTTCTTGTGATATGTCTTTATGTATTAGTTAGCAGAACGTCTAGTTGCACCCCTTGTAAAACAAGGCACTGCAGTAACAACAAGGGAAGAGCTATGTGCAAAATAATTAAACCCAATAATATTTGCTGAAGAAAGAAGGCAAGTGGAAATATTGAATTTAGTTGATAGAGCCAAAAGCATTACTACCATCATTTTACGTCTTTACTAACTCAGAACAGCTAGCATTGATTGTTTTGTGATTTCTTTATAATCAATGTACCTGTACTAATAATGCTGATGGTGCAGGTATGAATGATAATACTTATAAGAAACAAAATGCTCACAATATCACTTTGAGAAAATGGAGAGCCACTTACTGCTATTAATGAAGCCCACTGAAACAGGAGCAGATAATGATGTTGCAAAAAAAATTAAGAGAATAAACTAGTAAGGAACAATGGAAAGGAAAAGAAGAATATTATCCAAAATAAAAGTTAAATAAAAAATTAGTAAACTTAATCAGCCAACATGGGACCAAAGGTCCATGATTGCTCAAGTACCCTGCCAGATGATGATCAAATTGTTATTTGTAAATGGAGTACGTATTTAGAATTACTCAATGGCCACAAATGTGGACAATTTTAAATGATGGTTTTCTGTTATAATCAACAAACATAAATCACTGTACTATAACCTGTTCAACTAAATTTCTATCCTGACAAGAAAAATTGCAATAATAAAGTTAGCAATTTCATAAGTAGTAATAGAAGGAGACCTAAAAAAATTATATAATTTCCTTCTTTCTTCACAGAAACTCTAGTTAAAGTAATTTTCCAGTAAGATGGATGTAATGCGCTGAAGAATGAACCATCCAATACCAAAAACAACTACTATGACTCAAAGACAACTACAGGTATATGTACACTATGAACTACTGCGTAAAAAAAAATGGCTCTGACTTTTCATGTAAAACTAACATTATCATATACTTACAGATATGAAATACAAATACTAGATATAGATGAATGTACTCATATATGAAATCTATAAGTCATAAAATCCATTTAACACTGCACAGCTTGTGCTTAAAGAAAAAAAAAACAAGAAAGATAAGTATAAACTGTAAAAGAAATATATGATTCCTGATTTGAAAGCATTCAATCTTCAATCACTAGTACACAGTTCTATGTTATTCAGTAAAGTTGCCTGGAAATAATTTGCAAGGAGCTGTTAACAGAAGAATAGTAAATCTCAGAAAAGCCTTTCGTAATAATTCACCAAACAGAAACATATTGCAATCTTTGCAACATATGAAAGACAACATTCTAAAACTACAGAATGATACATGTGAATGGTGTGAATAACTGAAAACGAAAGAAAAATATTAAGGAAGCATTTATAGCGCTAGCTTCATGATCAAAGAACACAACACAGACAGGAAATTTACAGTGATAAACACAGGAATTTCATACTGGACACGTGAGACTGGCTGGCGGCGATGCTGGATACACACGCAGGGAAAATTTGAATAGTATACTCATAGATTTCACATGTGCAAAATCTCCATATAAAAATAACACATGGCAGTTACTCTTCCTTATAAATAGTAATAGCATATCAAATATATAGTAGTAAATGACAAATGACCTTACCAAAATCCTTCAATTTGTCAACACTTCCTAGTAATCAAATTTTCCCATTGCTTTTTTGTATTGTTTTGTTTTCTTGGATGCAAATATGCATATAAAAATTGTATGCAATAATAAAAAGTAGACAATAAATTGTCATGTTTAAACGGTTATAAGATCAACAATATCTTGTTAATGGTGCATCAAAGCTAAGCATGAAAGTATGATAATAACAACTTTTACTTCATGCAACCAAATTAAATAAACAAGTATGTTTGTAATGATAATTCAAGAGGAAATCATATAAAAGAAGGGCATATGCAGTTCAAAACCAATAATAGTTCACCATTCCATGTCACTGGGATGTGCAGAATTACATAGGGCAATATCTTTATTTGGCAACCTCTGACTTGATAGTTCTGCTTGATTTTGAAAATGTTTCATTAGTTTCTTTTATACCCTTCGTTTCACTTCGACTTTTTATTTTACGATGCTCGACTCAAGTAAACATCCTAACGTTCTTTCATTAAAACTTTCCATGATTTGTTTTGTGCTTCGTTGAGAGACAGTTATGGAGGAAACAAAAGCATCAGAAACAACAAGAATGAAAAGTGGAATATCAATTAACCTGTATTGATAAGGATCATTGGATCATCTAAGTATGAGATTGACTTGACCTTAAGAAACCAATCTGTATAAATATCAATAAACATGATGCCAATGGAGCGCAATCATTTGATTTATTGCCGAATGTGAATTACAATATCCTGATGCAATTGTTTCCAAAGGTATGTGGAAGCAAGAAGAGAGAGAATAAGCAGCTTTTTAAGGAACTTAAAAGTCATTCAAAGTTGCGTATAAACTAAAACACTTTGAATAAAGCAAAAAACAAAATTGATCCTTATAAACCAAGTTTTAAGGCCTTAACAAACTGCAAATCATATAAAAGGATGTCATATCATCCTTCAAGTGACAATAATATAAATCTCGTGTGAAACAAATCACAAATGATAAGTACGTATATGTAGTCTTAACGGATAAATTCATTTACGTACTGTATTTGAATAGATGTACTCTAAAACATCTAACCTTTTATACAGCAATTTTCCCAGATTCAAATGAATGAATAAATGAATAAAACTCTCTTTCTGACTCCAGGATGTGCTATTACAATTCTCTTGGAAAGTGCATTTAAGAAGAAAAACTGAAGCATAATGCTTCAGGCTAATCAGACTTCCTGAAAAGCTAAAATTCAATTAAAAGCAGCCACACATATGGTTCAATATGATTTAAGATTCATTCACCTGTTTTCATCATATACAATGGGACATCCTTGGTAAAAGTGAATATTGAGAGAACCTATGTAATCAAGATTTTCTTCAATAATGCACACAATGTAACAAAAGAAAAGAAAATGACATCATTATATACAGTCAGGGTTTCAAATTATCCATTAACTCATCACCTGTCACTTTACAAAATGAAGAGTCTACCTAGGAGGAAAGTTTGCCAATACAAAATTATATCACTGTACAATAAATTAGTCGAAACCCTGATAAATGAAGATACTTAGCACAAAAAAAATACTCTACTTACAGTTTTTACATTTGCACTTTTTGATGAGGGTCTCATCTTTAATGTCGTCATGGCATGCTTTGCAGTAGTACCAGGCTCTGCAATAAAAAATGATTTTGTTTACATATATGTATATATATATGCATACTGAAAATCATAAGGCACATGATGTATATATGTACCATTTTCCCTGAAGTACATGTGTGTATTTAGGATGAACTTATAGCATAGTAGAAAATACTGGAAATACTAAACGACTCATTAAAATTAATAGCAAAATATCAGAATCATTTCAGTCTTTCAACATTTTCTATTTCTCAGTTCTCTTCAACAACTTCCATTGCTCTATCTTCCTGGCTTCACCTTTCACTTACAATCTTACACTGCTAACATTCACTTACACCTACCTTCTTGTACTAATAAACCTACCAGTCTCTGCTGGTTCTCTTCGCTGTTACCAACTACTACTGTACTATCTACAAATACAAACCCTTCCACATTATTCATGACTCCTTTTCTTACCGAGCACACTTATAGCCACCGCTTTCCGTAATATCCTTGACTTCTCTCATCACACAATTTATAAAAATAGCAAACTGCCATGAAGACAAACACACCCTTTTCTAATACTCAGTTTTATACTAGATCAGGAATTCTCTTGTCTAAACAGTCTCACACAAGCCTTGCATTTCCATTCATTTTACTACAAGTGTTCCTGTTGTTCTATGTCACACAAAGCTTTTTCCACTTTGTTCTCATAACAAACAGTAACCAAGGTATTCTAACCAAGGTATTCATACCTTTTCACTTCGTCTGCAGATTGAGCAATGAAAAATCCTTGTGTGTTAGGTTGAATCTTAGTGGCTTTTGGATTGATTGCAATCTTGCTATCTGTCCCCTCTTCATTCTTAACTTCAATAGCTAATAAAAGTAGTTTTAGTTTGGAGAAGCAGAGTCTGTGGAAAAGATGCAAAATAAGTAAACAGTACATCCAAATTGAGAAAAGGAACAAGCTGGTAAGAGATGCTAAAAAATCAGTAAAATTTTTTTAGCCCTATGCTTAAAACAATATTTCATAGACTTCCTTTAATTAAACCTATATATATCCTTCCCTGGGACACATCTGTTCATTGATTTGCACTAATGTTTTTCTGGTAAAGCCAAAACTATCACTGAATGCAACTGAAGATGAAAACCATGAAACAGCCTGAAATAGTAAATAAAATCTGTGATACTTTAAACTTGACAAACTTGCCCATACGATCTTTAGTCAAGACATTTGTGAATTTCTTCTCAAATATCTCTCCCATTTTCAAAACATTAGGTTTTGCCCTTTGATTAAAGGCATATAACCAAGCAAAATAAACAAGAGGGATTCATCAGTTTAAAAATTCACATACGTATCATGTGTTCATGTTTCAACACCACATGAAAAGTCTACTCATCCTGTGCATGACAAAAACTTGGGTCACCAAGAAAATTAAAGTCTGAATAAATGAATAACTAATCCTGTTTGTTTGTTATTTTGTTTGTAGCTAGTACAGCAAACCTGGAAGACATAACAAATGGCTGTAGCAACACTGAAAAATTAGTTTCATGTTTACAGGGCCAAAGGTGTTAAAAAACATTGCAACATTAGGTTTCATTAATTTTTGCACAAGTAACTACCATGAAATGTCGGATACCAATGGCACATTTCTCCTATTGTCAGAGGGCAGTGTCATGACTTAGTACAAATTACAAAATGCAGCAAAGTTCATGATTCCAGTTTACCTCAAGAACAAGGGGAAACTGCCGTGAGATACTGGGACTTGTTTTACCATAATGGGCCATTTTAAGGCCAGAAACATGGAGCTAACAACCTTTACCCTATACAAACCCCCAAAAAGTTAAGTATATCTTAGTTTTACCAGACCACTGAGCTGATTAACAGCTCTCCTAGGGCTGGCCCGAAGGATTAGATATTTTTACGTGGCTAGGAACCAATTGGTCACCTAGCAATGGGACCTACAGCTTTTTGTGGGATCCGAACCACACTTATTCGAGAAATTAATTTCTATCACCAGAAATAAATCCCTCTGATTCCAAGTTGGCCGAGCCGGGATTCGAACTTCGGATACAAACCCAAAAGCTTAGAATAAAAAAGGTAATATTATCCGCATAAGGCTAATATATTAAAAATAGTGGAATATAAAAATATATGGAATGAGATTAGGCTAATATATTAAAGGGATTTTGACGAAGGAAAAATCTATTTCTGGGCAACGACCTGTGTCGCCCTGTGAAATGGTTCCTTTGATACTATTTCTTAGGAATAAATATTGCTATTCATCCTAGAGAAAAAAGAAACAATATAATGCCAAGATAAATGGCTCGCTCACCTCTAATAGAAGTGTCGGTATAGTAAGGAGCGAGTGGAATCACTACCAGAGGTCCCTTGCCATTTAGCTTCTTCCTTCGACAAAACCCCGAACTACGGAGGAGCCGTGCTACAGCTCCCGGTCTACTACTACCGTGAGCGCCTCCGACGCCTGAGATGTCATTCCTGAAGATAGCCTCCAAGCTTGGGGTAAGCTGGGTGAGGACAATCTAAGTACAGGATGGGGTTTCACAGGGCGACACAGGTCGTTGCCCAGAATAGATTTTTCCTTGTCAAAATCCCTTTTCTGGCTTAACCTGTGTTTGCCCTGTGAAATAGTACCAGAGAATGCTTAAAACACCAAGCGTGAGGAACAGTACAGATAAATTAAGAAGGTAAAGTTAAACACTTGTAAGGTTAATAGTATAATAATCAACTAAAATTACAGTCTTACAATATGGGAAAGTATAAGCCCTAAAACATGGGTTATAACTTAAAATTAGTTAGCCTAACAACAAGCAATAAATATACAGGTTAGGCAAAGACAGGATTATAAGTTGATATATACAAAAGAATGGAACTGAATCCAACTAGAATAATGAACAATAGCAAAACTAAGTAAGGGTGCAATGGGGCAGATAGAAGGGAAGGCTACAAGAAGTTATAGGAAAATTAAGAATCAGGAGAAACTGTGTTTCCAGCTGCCACTGCTGGAAATTTGAGGGCTTCTAAGGGTTTTAGGTAGTGCCGTTTGAAAACTGTTGGAGATTTCCAGCCTGTATATATCTTAAGATCGTCAAAATTCATGTGTTGGAAATAATTAATAGATGTGGCCACCGCCCTAACATTGTGGGCCCGAGGAAAGGACTCTGGATTGGCCTGTTTAATGAAGTATAAAATTTGTTGCCTGATCCCTTTTAGGGATAATGTACCACCTTCCTTCCTAATGAACAACGGGCCTGAAGATTTCAGAGTTGTTCTGCTTAGGTAGGCTCTTAATGAGTTGACAGGACAAAGGGAAATGTCTTGGGTAGTGGTAGGATTTTCCACGAGGACCATCTGTCCTGTGGATCTTCATTTTTGGCTAGAAAATGACGATCTGGGGATAAGAGGACTTCCCCTGAGGGGAGGAACTCAATGTGGCCTGGTTCCCTTGATAAGGCTGACAATTCTGATATTCTAGCTCCGGAGGCTAAACTTAATAAAAATAGGGTTTTCCTCAGGAGGGTTATATAATTGCAAGAGTCATTGTTAATGTCCGAGGCCAGTTTGAGGACATCATTTAGGAACCAAGAGGGACTGATTTAGGTCTCGTTGATGGTCTTAATCTAGCACAAGCTTTTGGTATGGACGTAAAGTACGAATCCGTAAGGTCTATGCTAAAACCAAATTGGAAGATCTTTTTAAGAGCTGATTTGGTCGTAGTGATAGTGCTTGCTGCTAAACCTTTCTCAAACAATGATCTGAAGAAAGTTATGGCTAGGTTCGTTGTCATGACTTGGGAATTTGACATCTTAAGGAACTCTGCTAGTTTCTTGACAGATGAATCATATTGCCGTAGAGTAGATTCTCTTTTATCTGATTCCAAGAATGAGATATTCTGGGGCGGGATCAATTTCTGCATTCCTCATAGCTGCGAATTTCAGGAAATCCATAAAGTTAGGGTTTTCTGAATTCTTGAGGAAGCGGACACAATCTGAGTTTTGCACTAACTGGTTAGTTTGGGGTTGGGAATCCGTAGTGGTCGGAGTCTCAACTCTAGGAGTAGAGGGAACCAATTGCTCTTGGGCCAGTTGGGAGCTACTAGAGCTACTTGGCCTTTGAATGTCCTGAGTTTGTCTAAAACTTTCATGAGAAGGTTCACCGGAGGGAAGAGGTAAATATTCTTCCATTTGTTCCAATCGAGGATCATTGCATCCGTAGCGTATGCTAGAGGATCGAGGTTGGGTGCCACGTAACAAGGGAGTTTGTGGTTTGACTCCGTGGCGAAGAGGTCTACTTGGAGTCCGGGGACTTGTAGACTGATCCAATTGAATGAACTCCTGTCCAGTGTCCACTCCGATTCCAACGGAGCAGAGCGAGATAGAGCGTCCGCTACTACGTTCTTGACTCCTGCCAGGTGAGTGGCTGACAGGTGCCATTTGTTTTTGTTTGCCAGAGAGAAGATGGCTATCATGACATGGTTCAAGTGGCTTGACTTGGATCCGCCCCTGTTGATGCAGTGTACTACTACCTGCACTGTCCAGAACTAGTTTGAAATGTGAGTTCTTGGGCGGATGGAGTCGTTTCAGTGTGAGAATACTGCCATGGCCTCCAGTACATTGATATGTAGCTGGCGGAATGTTAACGACCAAGTTCCTTGAGCTTTTTCATACTGGGAGTATCCTCCCCACCCTGTTAGTGAGGCGTCTGTGTGGATCACTAATGATGGAGGAGGGAACTGTAGAGGAATTGCTTTTGAAAGATTCTTTGTCTCCGTCCATGGGCGGAGACGTTTCCGTAAGATCGCTGGGATAGAGGCTAGTTTGTCCCGTGATCTGCAATTCGCTCTTGAGCGCCATACTCTGTTTATATCTTTGAGTTTGGCTCTGAGCGGAAACGTCTGTGACTGATGCAAACTGGAGTGAGCCCAGGATCCTCTCCTGGCACCTCCGGGATGTTTGTTGTTGTTTGAGAAATTGTTTTGTAGCTCTTGCAATTTCTTTCCTTTTCAATGACGGAATTGATAGTGTGCGCGATTGCAAGTCCCACTGAAGGCCTAACCACTGGAATCGAGATTCCGGTGTTAGTCTGGACTTGGTTTTGTTTATTTGGAAACCTAAATGTTCCAGGAATTTGATCACTTTGACCGTTGCTTCCTTGCATTCTTTGGGGTTCTTTGCCCAAATAAGCCAATCGTCCAGATAAGCCACTAACAGTATTCCCTGTTTCCTTAGCTCTTGCACTACTGCTTCCACCAATTTGGTGAAGATCCTGGGGGCTATGTTGAGCCCGAATGGCATTACTTTGAAGGAGTAGGATCTGTTGCCTAGTTTGAAGCCTAGGAACGGACGGAAGTGTCTGGCTATGGGAACATGATAGTAAGCATCTGTAAGATCTATAGAGGTTGTGACAGCCCCACGGGGAAGTAAGGTCCGTACCTGTGAAACGGTCAGCATCCTGAACTTGTCGCAATGAATGTATAAGTTCAGATGGGACAAGTCTAAGATGATTCTTCGGTTTTCCGAAGTCTTTCTTTGGCACGCTGAACAAGCGTCCTTGAAATTTAAATTGTTAACTCTTGAGACTACTCCTTTGAGAAGGAGGTCTTTGGTATACTCTACCAATTCCGTTGTTGGTGCTTGATAGAATCTGTTTGTTGGAGGAGGGCCCTCTAGCCAACTCCAACCTAGGCCTTTTGTCACTATACTTTGAGCCCAAGGGCTGAACCCCCACCGCTGGCGGAAGAGGTACAGCCTCCCTCCTACCTTGGGACTCTCACTGCTGGTTTGCCGAGGGGCGGCCACCTCTTGCTCCTCGGAAACCTCTTCCTCTGTTTGCCGCCCTGCCGGACCCTCTGAATCGAGAGGCACCTCTTGCTCTGCTACCTCTCGCAAACCTATTGAAAGCCTGAAAGTTCTGGCTTTCATAGTTGGAGTTGAAGGCTGGCGAGACAGCAAAGGAAGTAGAGGTTGAGGTTGCTGGGACTGAGGGGTCAGGACAAGGTATTTGTTGCTGACCCTTCGACGATGGTTGCCCTTGTGATGCTGGACTGCCTGAACCAACGTGCTGAGAAGGCTGGAAGGGAGAGAACTTCCTTGGTTTCTTCTTGATCCTTTGGTTAGGACCAGAAGATTCCTGCCCCTCCGCTTTGCTAGCCAGTCCCCACCTGACTTTGAGGCACTGGTTAACCTTGAAGCCTCATGAAGGACTTCTGCTACCACTGGTGCTGGGAAGAGGTCCGTTCCCCCTCCCCAAATTGAGGAAGCAATCAGTTTGTTCGGTTCATGGTGGATAGTAGCTTCCGCCAGAACGTGCTTCCTACAATTCCTCCTGGCTATGAGGAAGTCGTAAAGGTCACACTGCATGGTGTGCAGCAGACCTTTAGCCAAAACTTTAAACAACGGCTCTTGTTGGTATACAAGAGCCGTCATCTCCGCCATAGTCATGGAAGAAAGGGATCTCGCGAGCCTAGTTCGGGCGTCGTACTCCGTCTGGATGAGGGAGTCCGACAACCTGGGAAGTCTCTCACTAAAGAGAGAGGTGGCACAGTCTGCCTTTAGTTTTCCTACTGAGAAAGTAGGAACTGCCCCCTCGAAGTACGTCTCGGAGCCTGGGACTAAGAGAGAGGTGGGTTCCGTCTCTCTAGTTGAGGCAGGGGCTTCGTCTTTCAGGGCGGCCTGAAAGGTTGCTTCCACTACCTTAAGGGTCAGTGGTAGCGGAGTCCCTTCCACCGGAGTAAAAATGGTGAAGGGACTTCTAAAGGCTGTGATGCAGGTATTTTCACACCCCCATTCCTCCAGACTTCTCATTAGAGTCTGCTGTGCTGTTTCCCTCGGAAGGATCACTGTTTCCTTTGGGAACTTTGTCTTCTCTCATCATTGCTGCTTCCGTTCTTAGCCGGACGTAGCAATGAATGGTGGTTGAAGGTCCCTGGGGTGGAACTTGAAGTCCTCACGCCTTCGAGTTCCTATGCCTTCGATGGTCAACATTCCGTTGACAAACGGGGCATATGAAGCAATCCTCCAAGGGTTGGCCGCCTTGAATTCCGGCAGTTGGCTGGAATCTGGCATTGGAAGAGGAGAAGGTGGCACAGTTAGGGGGGAACCTGCCGCGATCGAGGTTTGAATCCCGGCGATGGCATTCTCCTGAGCGGCCAGCCGTTCCGCCAGCGATTGGATCGACTGGCCGGAAGACATAACAGAACTGGAGAGCTGGAAGAGCACCGAGCCGACCTTGTTGTCAACCAGGGCCCCTACGATCACTCCCCACCTGCTCCAGAATGTTTGTGGCCGAAAAGGATCGGGATCAAAAGGAGGGACTTGAGCCCGATCCTTACGTGATTTACGTTTGGGGGACCTCGACGCAGACGAAGAGGCCACCCTTGACCTAACTGTTCCGGGGTGGTGAGCCGGAGTTACAGTGTCTGCCAAGATGACCGATTTCTTGGGGAGAGACTTTTTAAGTTTCTCCTCGGTCGACTTAGCCTTGGGGATCACTGAAGCAACCTTAGGTCGGACAGACCGCTGGTCTTCAGTGAAGCCCCGGAAAGAAGTGGAAGTAGAAGGATCAGTGGAAGGTGATGGAGAAAGGGAACTCAGGAAAGGGCCCTAAGAACCCACAGAAGCTGCCCCTACTACACCCTTACCTGTACCCATGGAGTCAATAGCCATGGGTTCGACGTCGAGGTTCATTGCCGCAACGTCTTCTGCTACGTCCTCTGGGAAATTCCCCATCCTGAAGGGAGATCATGACCTGGAGGCGGTCGGCAAGCAAAGGGGCGGCCGCTATCGGGTAACCACCACTGATCCTTTCTTGGCTCCTGGAATACTAGGTCCGCCATGTCCTGGGTAAGAATGTAGGGGCGGCCCTTCGAATTCCAGCCAAAACCCCCTACCCATGCTTTGAGAGTAGACAAAGCCTTCTTCTTCTCCTCATCAGAACCCTGTGAGAAAGGTCTAGAGTTAGGGAGAGGATAGGGGAGGAATGTCTGTTGTGTTGAGACTATGTGAATATGTGTCCCATATGTGAAAGGTATATAATAATAACAAGTATTCCAGGTGATGAATGAATGAAGGAAGTGCTAAGAAAACTTACTACTAGTGAGGCATCGCCTACTAGCAAGTAGCAGGTTTGGCAGGCTTCGTGGTGCCAAACTATAAAATCCTCCACTTTCACTGCACATCCTGCATGAGAGCGGCATACTATATGGCCGCACGGGTCTTGGAGGATGGCACTGCACCCAATCTCCTGGCAGCACAACATCTGTAAGTCAAAGGATACATGAGTACCAATGACAATCTCCGGTGGTATAAAATGCAAAATATCCATGGGTGCCGGAGTAGGACCGACGGATAGAGTTCTACGTATAAGTGGCATGCAAAAGAATGCCGGAGTAAGCTCTAATGCTCGCTCCGTATGAATATTACGTAGAAAAGTTACGAGGGGGGAAGAAAGTCTCTGCCTCCGCCTAAGCTCACTTGTTATATGGTTAAAAATAGACTCCGTAGGGCCCGGAGTTCTCCGTATGGCCCTGAGTTAATTAATATTGAGTGAGCAATGTCAAACTTCTAACGAAGCAAGGGATAGTGCAAGAGGCGGAAATAAAAAACCTCCCGGAGTAACGCAAAAGGTTCTAAACAATAAATTAGAATAAAAATAAAAACCCATCATATCAGTAAGTGCTCGTGTAAACTATCCTAAGTGGATAGGCATCCAGTGGTTCCCTCCCCCTCTCTATGTTTTTTTTTTTCGGTAGCGGCGGGATAGACACCTGCCGGATTGAACTGGGGGGGGAAAGGGTAGGGAAGTACGTGGGGTAGGGGAGCCCCTCTCCCCCCTTAGCGGCCATTAAGGACGGAGAAGTAGGGGGAGGAGGTCCCGAGCCCCCGAGACACATGACGAGTGAGAACACCAGTAGGGGGGACTCCCCACCAGCCCCGTGAGTCACCCCCTCTCATGCAGACTCGGACGCTAGCTGTGAGAAACGAGTCATCACCCATCGACGTGGATGGCAATGTATGGAGGGGGAAATGGGGGGACGGGTGGGGGACCCCGTAACCGGGTGGCTCACCGCGATCGACCAGTGGTCTTCCCAGCCAGGTGATAAACACGAGGTGGGGAAGAGCCATCGGAACAACATCAATATCACTGATATATATAGGATTACTTATAATAAATCATCAAATAACAAAATTAAAGCGATATCTTAAAGCTAGGCTAACACGGGGAACACGAAGCTAAGCAATCAGAAGAATAGGCTAATCGCCGATCTGAAGAAAGGGGTATGTTAGCCTAATCTAACCTCTAGTTCAAGAAAACGGGGGGTAGGCTAATCACCAATCGACAATTGGGGTATGAAAGCCTAACCTAACGGTAAAAATAGTGATAACAGGGTAAGCTAATCGCCATACCGAAGCATGGTGTATGTTAGCCCACCTAGTACCTACAATATTATTAATTGGTAATCAGGAACTAGAGAAGGTAAGAGGGGGGACATCAGAATAATAAGATGATATAACTCTCAAAACCATGACTGATAAAAAGTCCTAACAACGTAAGGCGTAGCTAGACTAAGGTCCGAAACGTGCGGTCGGAGCGTGCCCCGTGGAGGCCTAACTAATAAGCTAACTGCATGAAAGATATAGAGACTATGTGTAAGTAACCATATCTAAAGTACTGTGAGAAGGGAAATCCCTAACGGTATGGAAGACCGAAGAGAGAACCCGTACCGCCATGCGGTCGAGGGGCATACCGGCCGATAAGGCTCCGAATATATAAAAAACACGAAGATCATCATAAAATGAGATCAGTAACCCCAAACAGTACTCAACTTAGAAGCAGAAGCTGAAGACATCTTGAAATAAATGATAAATCCAGAAATAAGCGAATACACAGCACAGAAAAATTTTAACGTGTGATGGTAAAGCGTGCTATCGAAGGAATGATGTCTCAGGCGTCGGAGGCGCTCACGGTAGTAGTAGACCGGGAGCTGTAGCACGGCTCCTCCGTAGTTCGGGGTTTTGTCGAAGGAAGAAGCTAAATGGCAAGGGACCTCTGGTAGTGATTCCACTCGCTCCTTACTATACCGACACTTCTATTAGAGGTGAGCGAGCCATTTATCTTGGCATTATATTGTTTCTTTTTTCTCTAGGATGAATAGCAATATTTATTCCTAAGAAATAGTATCAAAGGAACCATTTCACAGGGCGACACAGATTAAGCCCAGAAAAACCATTGTTGGAATATAAAAATGTGTGTAAACTATAATCATACTGTACAGTCAAATGTCAACAAGTCACATTTTGGAAGGTAGGCTTTTGTAAAACAAGAGTTTGTACTAATCTTACACAAAATCTATTATAGTACTATATTCTGGACTCACTAAACTCCTCCTTGGTATTTAATTTAAAGAAAAACATTCTGACCAATCAGTTAAAATATACAATAATGCATTTTAAAATTGAAATATAATCCACAACTGTTGTACATGGGATTCATCTATGTTAAGGAAATTTATAAACATGTAAATGAGAGTACCTACAGTAACTTAGTTCACCAATGATTACAAAACAGTTAGATTATAATAAACTAAGTCCTGCAAGAATGATAATCCCTCTCATTAAAAAGATATTTAACACAGTTAACATTTCAATCAAACAAAGTTACCACAACTCATATTAAGTGCAGAACCATCTTTCAGTTAGTTTCCTACCAATGAATATTAATAATACTACTAAAATTCAACAAACCCAGACGGGAAAATCTCCGGGTACTCACTCTGACGCCTGAGGAAAAGTCATGCTCACGAAGGAGGGTGACAAGGTCTCCGTGTACATTTCACAACCCGTACCACAGAGGTAGTCGTTCTGCCAAGCCTGCATATCTGGTGACTAAGGAAAACACAAGAGTGGTCCAAATCACTCTGTCTCCAGTTCGTCCTTGCAATAACAACACAAACCACACCCAAAATTCAAAAACTCCTGTCTTTTTGAATCATTAAAAATATCCATTTGAAAATGGGGGTTCAATCCCTAAAAGGTGGTGGGGCAAAATGATTATCCCCTTCAAGGAGCTTTGCTGTATGCTATTCTAAATCATTATAAGCTTTGAACAAATAGATGCATATAGTACTATAAGAAAGTATTTTCCCAACAGTAATGTTTACACCTGCTAAGTTCTTTTCTTTATACCCTATCAGAAGCCTGTAATAATAAGGATTAAGTAAACACTAAGCTGATATTAAGCCCCTTGATGTGAGGGATATACATAATTAAGTCTAGTGTAGGGAAAGGGTATGCAAAGTTGTAAGTAAGGTTGATGAAACTTCAAACAGAAAATGTTAATTCTATAAGGATGCCTTGCAATGTATTTCTTTGGGTCATGCTCTCTGCCAGTCATGTTTACTTACGCTGATGTTTCATTAAATTCAAGATCCACAAAAGCTGGACTTAAAGTCTCTTTGTACATCTCCATACCAGAGCCTTGCTGGTAGTGGTCTTGCCATGGTGACATGTCTGGCGACTACCAGACAATATAATATGAGAATATGTTTATTGATGTGAGAACAAAACATAACAATTTACCATCAAGATACAAGACAATGTTGTTGTCTTCTGTTGAATGTCAACAATCGTTGTGTTTGAAATGATAAATTCGTGTATGTGTCAGCAATTTATCTGCAGCTTGTGAACTGTTAAGCTTAGATACAGTACTGCACTTTAGGGAAGTTGAGCTGGATAATGTCTTTCAAGAAGTGTATCACAAGTTCACTGTGATTTCATAACACTATTTAATTGCCAAACTTCTTAATATTGTATTTGGGAAAATATTCGGCAATTGGGGGAACATTAAACATGACACTTTAGATTATACAAGCAACACAAGAGATATATCTGGTTTGAAGTTTAAGGTTACCAATATGTATAATCAAAAGAAATGCAGTACTGTATTATGTGTATCAAATTAAAACATACATGGGAGTACTTACATTATGTAATAATAATATATGACATGTTATACTGAGCTTCTAAATGTATATGAAATGATTTAATGCATGAGGCATTGGAATAAAAAAATAAAGGCATTTAAAAGCACAAGCAAATTTCACCAACCTTTACATCCTAGTATGTACCCAAAACTTCTCCCTTTAGTTTGAAAGCAAATAAATCAATACGAAACCTTTTGAGATCACTTAAAAGAATGCAGAGTGGAATTTTAACAGGAATAAGTATTCTTTTCAAAACAGCTTACTAAATAGCAAAAGGCAACAATGAAGACACAAACACAAATATTCATAGAGCTGTTTCCATGCAGTTGTTATCCTACATCATTGAGTATCATCAAATAAAATTTTCAATTTCTCTATTTCAAAACATGACAAACTCACTCTCCAATGAAATGGAAACTCCAATCTTACAGTACAGTCCTTAGTTTTCATGATTCTATACTTTAATGAAGAGCAAAAAAAAAAAAAAAAAAAAAAAAAAAGAATATCATCCCACTCAATTCTTTTACAATTAGGTTTCCACCAACAGGTGATCAGAAAGTACAGTTGATCTTCATGTACTATGTATATATTCTCATTGCATTCCCTCTTTGATGTGTGATACATTTACCTTTGTTACCAAATTAAAGTTTTGATAACTAGAATGATAAAATATTCTTAAAGATAGCCACCTTTACAAAACACATAGTATGCACTACAATATAACACAAATCTTTTTATGTCAAGTATAATATACATTATGCATTTTCAATATAGAAAGAAATAGCCATTAGTATACCATCAGTGAACTTAGTGGGTGCTATTATTCTATGCCTTAAGTGAAGAGGATATGATGTTATTCTATGGATAAAAATGTTAAAATTGTTTTCAAATTCTGAAAATGATGTGTTGGTTTTGTTTGCTAAGCCATTCAAACTCATGTAGTTCCTGTTACCTTGTGTAGATCCCCCCAAAATTAAAGTGTGTGACCGTAAAATCCTACTACAAAGAGCTAAAATAAAAAATAAAAATTGAAATTTTTCCTATCCAATGGATCTCCAAAGTGTTAGTTTCAAAAGCAATGTGAGAGAAGCCAATGAAATAAGGATATTACACTCAAATGAAATAATCCTAGTGACAACTCTAGTACTTTAATTTCATTCTAGAAAGTTAGTTTGGATGACAGTCAGATAAGCCAATACAACAGGGAAGTCACTGTGAACTGACAAGAAGTTATGATACTGAGTGCACTGATAAAGCTTTCTGGAAGACACATTTACATCTTGCAATTGCTTGGTTCCACAAAGCAGGGCTATCATGGCTATCATTCATGCAAAGCACCTGAAAATATTATTCAATTCTATGTAAAAATTATGCTCTTATATCTGGAATAGCATCTCTTAGACCAAAGACAAGCTCTGGAATATTATTCATATTATAATAAAAAACATGGAAACTGGCATTCTCTCTAGTGCAATCTTCAATAACCCTATCTATTCATCCGCTCTTTCTTTCAAAATACCACTTTATTATTGTTGAAAATCTTTGTAATAAATACTGTATACTGTAGTCTAATTCTCATGATAATCCTAACACTTTAACTCCTAAAGCAATGAGACACACCACATTTATGCTAAGGCCTCTAATTACTACTATATTAGGGATGCAAAGAAAACCCAATTACTATGAAAGGATTTTTCAATTCAAAATATGACATCCCTATCAGCATAGAAATCATTATACCTAAAAATAAAACAGGGTAAAAATTACTTGTTCTCAATAAAAAATTTGTCTTCAGTCTCAAGGTATTAAAGTCTTGAAATACTATTGAAAATAATGCATTGTCTCAAAGTAAAATGTTGTCCTCTAAGGCTCTTAATGTCCTACTAAAGAATGACTAGGTTCTCTTCAAATTTAATCAAAACAAAACAGTAAGTTCACCTATGGTTAGACCCTTAGACATAACCTTTAATGTACTGTGCATATGAACCATGGAATAACTAGCGAGTTATTAAGCTAAAATAAATAACATACAAAGTTGCTCGGAGCAATAGCCAAAATGCCCATTCATAAACACAAACAGGTCACAGTTAGCTGACTTAAGGAGTACCAAAGTTTTCCTAGGGTACTCTGCATTTTTAAGATAGCTGTGCCTTAACATGTACTATTTTTTTTTATTTGTAATTTTGGTTGCAATTACGTCTGACAATAAAATTTTTACAATAATAGTGCCAGCTGTCAGCAAGATATCACTATAAAATTCTATAAAAATGAATGAAGCAAGTAACATAGCTTAAAGCAAGTAACATGGCTTTCTACAGACAAGTTGAGAGCGAACTGATGATATGATGGAAATTAAGTCTGAAACTGTTTCTCATCTATAAAAAGGGTTAGCTTCTAAAGACTGGGTCATTAGCCTAAGTGAAGATCGACATAATTTGAAATTTAGGGTAGTTTAAGACTGCATTCAAGGTTTCTTTCTTTTAACCTTTAAGAAGTGGACTTTTCAGTAAATTTACAGTTTGTATACAATTTAAAACAAGAGTATGTAGTAATCAAACAACTTTCAACTTGACACCACTTTGTAAAGTTTCTTTTAGCTTCAAAACTGGCATAATGGACAGTATGTTTACAAAAAGATACTAATTGACTACAATAATTATTTGTAATTATCACTTACATCTTTAGATCATATCTACACTCAAAAGTGTTACAACACTTCAGAAGTTTCTCTGGCAGTGAAACAAAACATTCTTGCACACAAGTCCCGGCATCTAGAGACATTACTTTGGGAACTGCTTAGCAACTTTATATGGTTATACTATACAGATACATTACCTACACAAAGACTGATAATTAAAGTATGTACATATTACACTTGCCTTCTTTAGCATAAATGAAGGTAAAATATAATTCAAAATACCTCCTATCATTGAAATTGTATATATTCTACAAGAATGTATGTCTATACTTACAGTTTTGTAAGATCTCATGGCAAAAAGATTTGCCATCATTGTAGAAAAACCTGGAGCTAAACATGACTGTGCAATGAATCCTAATTTGAGCTCAGCTAAGCAAATAACATCATCACCTCTTTTCCAGTCCCAAGAAGGAATGTTTAACAGATAGGCCTGAAAAAAAGGAAAGCCAATCAGTAAGTCAACTATACATATAAAAAATATCAATCTACCAATAAATAGTTTTTTAATGTCAAAGATACTACAATACATAAATATTAAATTAAATTCTTAAAACATAAAAATCTTAAAATATTTAATTGGCACAGCTTTCAGATATGTACAGTAATAATGAGGCTTTCATATTAAGTATAGTTTGTATTTGCTCTTGGGTGTAGTGCTTTGTGTACTGTCATGTTTCCTAGTTTTCTAGGCTATGCTGCAGAGTTCAACCTTCGTCCGCTCCACTGATGATTGCTGGTACTGCCCATATGTTTAAGGCTTATAATTATTATTATTATTATTATGCTCTACAAAATGTCCTCAGATGTCCTATATAAAATAATACTGAATAGTTGTAACCTGATTTACCATATAATACAACTATGTACACCCATTAGTAATATCAAACAAGGGCTACATACACAGCATCTACTTTAGGACGCGAGAAGCTAACCTTATTGTGATACTGCATGAGTTGAATGATGACTCTGATATCATCAGAGTAATTTTTGATGGAGATGACTCTCATGATGTTGGCAGCATCCTCAGCATCAGGATCTTGGCAGTATTTGTTGGCCAGGACTAGGCACGCATCGGCTTCATGGACCTGTCACGTACACATGGAGACAATTAACATCACAGTTTCTGAAAAAGCGATGAGACTGTTGGTGTCACATGTACTGCCAATGGAAAACACCGCTGAATGGATTCAAATAAAAACCCTCTAAAAGAGTATATTAATGTTGAAAGCAGCAAAGGAAACTAAAGGTGGCATTGTTTTTATTCTGATTCAGAAATGAAAACCGATTCACACACTGCAAAACAAAGCATGAAAAATCAAGCATCATTAATCACTGCTGTTCAAATTTGCATCAGAAACAGCACTGCACTGAACTGCACAGGACAAGAGAATGAGGGTTAAAATAAGCAGAATGCAACAAACTCTAAGTAAACAAAAACTGACTGTAAAAACTGTGGACAGACCAACAAGGTGAAATAATAAAATGAAAAAAAAAAAACAACAGCTATTCTTTTAACTTGAAGATATGGAAATAAACATATCTGTCCTGATAACAAGGCACAATTCAGAGACATAAAATTCTCAATTCTAGATTTTCAAGTTTGGTGCATAAGAAAAATTACTGTAATCAGTAACTCACAACAGTAGAGTGACTTTCAATAAAAAAAAAAAAATAAACAGTTAATTACTATGTGTACTGCATTTGAAATAAAACCTTTTTTAACTTTAAAAAGATCTGAAATTCTTAAACCAGGAAAGGCAAACCTTTACATGTTATTCCAATCTACTGAAATGCATGATTCTTACACTGAATACTGTTACATATTGCAGTTTTGTATCAAATACTACTTTACATATAGTAATGCTTCATACTAAATTTCTAAATCCTTTAAAAGTAAGTCTAGAATAATTCATATATCAAAATGAGCAAACAGTGAAATTATGCTGTAAAATGTGAAATATATCAAGCAATATGCTCAGAATTATTGTACAAGCACAACAGCTGATTCCGGGAGGAAAATGGGTGTTATATCCATCAGCAGTATAGGTTGACTTTTATCTCATAGCGCTCGTGTAATAATATATATTCAGATATTACAGGATTATCTCTCAAGGGTATTTCCAAGTAGTGTCATATACTGGTATATCAATTTTTCAAATAAACAATGGCAAGATACCAAAAAGTTAAAATGTGAAATAAAGTACAATACTTGAAATAAGACGACTTATCTAAATAAGTTAATATTGATACAACAGTATCAAATTAAATATATACAAGCATGTTCAATAACTGATAAAAATAGATCACATAAATGCAAATCTGTTTACAAATATAAAAAAAATATCCGTATTTTAAAGGGTAGTCTATATCAAAGATAGGATAAAAAAAATAACCGAGGTATTCAGTAAGATATTGTTTACAAAAAAAACTAGACATAAATTCATTCCACAATGATCAATTAGCTTCCTAATGACTGACTGAGGGGTAAGTCATGCTAGGTACTGTGTCGAGGATTCAAAGAGGGGGGGGGGGGTCTACGTCTACTCACGAGGGTTTCATGGGATCATGCAACATGCACATGCACAACATGCAGAGGGTTCCATTATCTTCAAAGACTGTTACTTACCACCGACGACTGGCCCCAGTGAAAAGTAAGGTAACAAGTCTTTTCCTCTGGCTTTTTGAAGGGGGTTAAGGGCTGCTACCTTGGCCGATGCTACTTCACTTTTATGCGGCCCTAAACCACTTACTATAGTAGAATTGCAAGGCAAATAGCCCCCCTACAAAAGTTACGCTCTTAACTTTTGTAACGGTAAGCTAATGCTTTGTCTGCTAACCCTATATCACAAGAAATCTCTTCTTGAAAACTATGTTAGGTGCATACAATTAGCAACTAAAAGATCCCTTCAGATATATAGAGTACCTACATTTTCTAATAATGGCAGGATTATGGCTGCCAGTGCCATCAGATTACTGATGAAAGTTATCAACCCTACAGTACTGGCTAAATTAATTTAAAAGCCACAGGCCTATAGTACGACAAGAAAGCAGCTCAAACGTTTTATAAACAAATCTACAAAGGTATATAAAATATCTACATGAAGGATTAGCAACTAATCCCATAATATTAATACCATCAAAGATTTCTGGGCAAGTGGTCCATTCTGGATTTTTATGAAAATGATTATCCAAAAACTTGACATGAGGTAAACCAATGAATAATCTAAACAGTTGTGGCTGTACAGCTAAGGCTGAATATTTTCAAAGTATGAAATTGACCTACTGCATTCTAATAAAAAAAAAAAAATTTTAGTCTTCAAAAATCTTGAGTAAAGATACCATTGTTAAAATGATGGCAAAATAAATAATTTTCTGTAAAAATGAGACAATGTATTTTTATAAAATGGAGTCCCTCTACATCAAACAAAATTAACATTGGCTTAATTTTCAAAACAGCAACACAACAGATCAGCGTAGGTAAGAGGAACATAATCAACCACATCTGAGAGAAAAACACATAATGGTACGATTATTACTGGTATGTGATAATACAGTGACACAACCACACAATACCAGCCATTTAAGCAGCATTAGCATCAGCTGATATCTCTGTAGGTGATTACAAGTACAGAAAAGAGATGCTACTTGCCACCAGAAGGTCGAATTACACTGAGTGTTCTATTTTTTTTTTAATTAAAGTCTGCACATGAAAGTACAACATCCTTTCCCAAACATATGGTACCTACAAGATATTTTCAACTTCCCATAGATACATCAGTGCAAGATATTCACTTTCAAAAGTCAAACTTTAACAAAATATATTTTTGTGTAATTCTGGTCTACAGCTAGCATTGAATGGCACTCGACATACTTTGGCAGTGGCTACGACATTCAATGAAATCCTATGTTCATATGACAGGTTTTGAACAGAGTAAAGGAGGTACAACGAGCGGCCCGGGGAGACAACAACAGGATCTACACGGCATGGTCAGCACCGTAAATGTGTCGTAAATGTACTTGCTTGATTGCAGACTGGCAACCAGTTTTGTGGTCCAAAAAAGGTAATAGTTTTTTTTATTATCTCCACAAAATTCTTAATTTATCAAGAATTATTCTGTGGCAAAGTAGTAACTCATACTAGTTTGTTTACGAAAAATTAGATACGGACTGTATTAAGGGCTGAGTGCCATCTTAATTTGTTTTAAATGTACGTATATTGAAAAGTATGCAACAAGCTAATCATAAAAATTATGCTTCGACTGAGGTTTTACCTTACATCAGGAAAATTGAAATCATTGCAATACAGTAACTAAAAGACAGCTAGCTGATGACCAGTCAATAATATATGTATATTAGTGACATGTGACAATATAAGTAGTATAACAAATATTTTATGGCTATTAGAATAAAGCAACAAAATACACAACCACTAATGCATTGCAAAATTAGCTCCACAAATTTCCTTTAAGAGTTACATACTCAAGGACCTAATAAATTAATGAACAGCTCGAGTTTAGAGGCGCAAAAAATCAACCACAAAAGAAAGTAAATCAGTCTGTGATTAAGCAAGATTAAGTACAACGCATGGCCACATTAAAGGATCAAGATTGAGACAACCAAATACAACCATGCGCTGTTACACAACGCTCATCTGTACAAGTGCGACAGGTAACACCATAAAAGGCTGGTTGGAACATCAACCCTATAAAACAGCAACAAACACCCACATGAAGACACAGTTACCACTGCCAAGTCAGGATAACTTTTATTCTTCATGGAACATTCAGCAAAAGTCTCCAAAGGTCACAGAGTTTTAATCACTCGGTCGTTTGAATGGTGATAAAATGAGTAAATTCTTAGCCATAAATGTGTTTAGTTATATCAGTTGTTATTCAAACTTTTCAATATGGTATCTCTGTTTATTTACTTAATTTACTAGAATTTTCTACCTATGAAATTCCTATCAAAAGTAAGTTCTTAAATTTTCTGTACATAAAATGTGGATACAGTACAGTATATGTGTATTCTATGTACATATAACTATACACCATGTGCTTGAATATGTATATAATTTATTAAATAATTTCTAGTTTGGCCTCTAAAGGCAGAAAATTGAATTGATTTTTTCTTTTGATTAGTTAAACAAAATGAGAAAGGTCAAGGCATTATCACAAAAATCAGGATTTTTTTTTTAATGGACATCAAGTTTAAGGGGCGATGAATTATTATTTTTTGCTGTCATTCGGTTACTCCAAGAATAATACGAGTATAATAAAAGTATGAGTAATGGCACTTATGCCTGAAGAAAGTAAATTGGATACAAGATAGAAAAACAGGAGATAATCGTAACGATACCTACGAGTACAACTTTTTAGTAGTGCTGTAACATTAAACAGATCTTAATGAAGTTAATTGCATCAATATTTTCTTCTTAATTCCAAATGTCTTAAGAAAATTTCATATTTGGTTGGGTATACGTATACATTATATATACTACATAAAATATGTAAATACTCGTGCACATATGCATGTAATATTTTACTTTTTTACTGCAATTCGCATCCGATGACAATCTAAAAAGAGTAGTACCTCCTTTGAATGTAATAAAAGTATCATTTCTTATCAAATTGAATATATCAAATCAAATTCATAGAATCTGCCTAGTTATTATATTCTTGCCTCGTTTTTAGTTCACTTCACAGTATCAAAAGTATCATGTACAAAGCAATCCATGAAGCGAAATTTCTATCACATGATCAAATCCTGACACACAACCTATCAATAATAACGAATAAGAAAATAAAACCAATTTCAATACCAAATAAGCTGCGCCAAAACTACTGTGCAAGTTGGCCTACTCTAACTTCAGTAAGTGATGACTAAGAAGATACGTGTTAACAGTGTATTTCTAAAACCTCTGTTATGTTCATTTTGACTCAAACGACCTCATGATAAAACTCTGGTGATGCCATCACCCTCCATAATGATGTCATTAATATTTATGATGAAGCAGAGAAGAGGAGAGGCAGAGCGCAAAATAAAATAAAGCAATGGAAGACGAACATAAAAATAACCACATGCATGTCACAAGGTTGATGGCTGGATGAAATAGAGGAAATTGAAGATAAAAAATATGTGAATAAATCTCTTAAAATGGACATAATTTCATTGAACTTCATGATGATATATCAGGATCAGCAGGGACCAAAGTCTCACTGGTTAGAAAGATATTCATGTCAGCACAATTTTAACAGAGAAGTAAAGCTGGTTATAGATCCTTGCAGAAAACAGAAGGATGGAAAAACTGCTAGTACTGTAAATAGCATTAATATGTGAGCAATGTTTTTCCTGTAATCCCATTATAAAACATTTATGTTCATTTTAGTAAGTGCACTTTAGTATTTTAAACCACCATGCACCAAAACTTTAGTTTTTCTGACTTGCATTGCTTTTTCTGTACTGTATGCAAATAACACAGTACATACTATGTACTGCATTTGCTCTTTTACCTTTCTTATGTTAATTCTTTCTCTCAGTTTCTACTTCCTCATATGAGCAATCTGTTCGGTGGAAGCTGCTTTGCAAGTCAATTGCTCTTTAGGTTTGTTATGTGCAAAAGTCTGTTCAGTCCAAATAATAATAATGATAATGCATTCACAAACATTAGGGTTAAAAGATGATGAAAATAGGAATAAAGAACTTTATGAAAAAAAAGATTGCTGATGACAATACATAGAAGAGAATGATGACTAGCAAAATGATACTTGTGAACATTTTATGAAAAAAGAAAAAAGTTAAAAGGAATGGACTCTTGGTTACATAAACTGAAAACAGGTGTCAATCATTTCTATTCTTTTATATGTATGTACATACGTACAGCGTGAGTAAATTAGTTGAATGAATGCACCTTTAGTCATAAAAATTCAAAAAGCAAGCTGTAAGCCTTGAGACATTTCCTCTTAATGAACAAAAATCTGATTAAAATATAACAAAGTAAACATTTCTTTCATACTGAATGTTGGGTAAACACAAAGAAAAATAACATCCAAAACCTATACACAAGTACTACACTAATCTCCCCTGTGCCATGAAGCATTCACTCTCTGCATGAACTCAATTAAGTTGAAAGGTTTCACACTTACACTCTGAAATACTGTCTACCTATCAGTAACTATCTCAGAATTGAAAACATGGGTGATAAACATGGAACAGTAACTCTAAAAGAGATTAAAAGCTGCCTGTATCTATTAGAGCAATTGAAGTTCAATTATAAAGTCCAATGGTACATACCTAAAATGATGCATAAAGTTACAGAAGTTGTTTAAAATATCTGAATATATCTAACAAATTTAATTTAAGAAGACCTAGTATTACATCCTTCCTTGGATACTCTGTGCCAGTCTATTATAACAAACTAACCTAATAGTGGATTTACTATTCTTTGTGTTCATTTTATTTAAATAATATCCTTGTAAAAACAGAAAACCAATGCTTGCAAAATAACATCTGTGATGACATTAGGAGGAGACGCTCATTATCTCGGGAAAGTCTTGCCAAAAGATATGGAAGTATAGATAGTGAATGAACAGTGGAGTTTCAATGGAAGATGAAAGGCTGAATTTTCAGATGCATTATACAAGAATCCAGAAGACTGTGATAATGTGTCACTGGACCTTGTTAAGTCTTTCTCTTTGGGTAGGCGATGGCAACTGGGGATTAGTGACCGCAAGAAGAAGAAGAAGAAAAACAGAACCAACTTTGACAATCTAAGACATGAATGGAATCTACTTCAATCATCTTCACACCAGCGAGGACAACGCAGTCGAGGGGATTCACTTTATTGCTGAAATCGGTGTTTTAATACGTATATGTTATTTAAACTGTCTTTATAGTGAATATGCATTACAGTAGTACTATGCTGAGAGTCTGAATCTCAGTTCAAATACAATACTACTGACTAAAACATAATAAAAACATGTTTCCTAATATTAGTTATGTATGAAGTAGATGACTAGGGTACTTAGTTTAAACATACAAAATTTATTTAACATTTATGCATGGGAGTGAGTTTATGGTGTGATTTATTAAACAATACAAAACAATATTCAAAAGAAGTTACAAGAAGCCTTATGAACATAGTTACGTACTACTCCTTTATCACAGGAGCAGAGAACCCAATACGTACATATTTATGTATTTATATAGATATATATAAACTAGAATAAGTTATTCAATCCACCTAGACTATGTCCCCACTGGTGCTGCCTACAAGAAGACAATAATAAGCAAATAGCTGCGACCCTGACCACAGTAGGGATGCTGCCACCCTCACACTCTGTACACTTACTTCCCAAGCCTTGCCAGACTTCACCTAAACAACCATCCAGGGGAACTCTTTGTTCTCAACACCACCACCACATATATTTTAACATATATTTTGACATTTTTAGACAGAGCATTGTTCAAGTCATGTAAAAGTAAAATGAACTCAATATTAAAAATGGATAAAGGTTGATAAAACACTCAATTGAAAATCAAACCTAACTTTTAACTGCCTTCTATAAATGATGAAATTTCAGCCTTCAGTAATCTGAGATTTATACACTGAAATAATGTTAGCATGACAATAAAATTTGTATAAGTGTAGCATTAACATTTTTATAAATACATATAGAAGTAGTAAATATATGCTGGTTGAATATGAAGAATCCGACACTGTAGGCTACTTTTCATATGTATATTTTTGTAATTACGTATGTACCAGATGAAGAATTGGATACCTGTTCTCTAATCATGTTTTAAAATATACAGCCACTGAACAAGACCTTGGCCCTGAAGAGAAAGCTGAGGATGTTCCTACGGAAAAATATAGTATACTATCAAGACAATGGTACTCAAGGCTTATTCTCTTTGATAAAAGGAAAAGAAAATGGAGGAAGGAAAAAGGGAATGGTCTAACTTGAGATTTTGTAATAGAACCAAATCATGAAGGCTGGATGACAGTGATTGTGGAAAACAAAAGTATGGAGAGAATTCCACAACTTTCAACCAAAAGTTCAGCAATATTAGGTTTGGTCAGCACATTCACCTCGATAGATGACCTCAAATGGCGCACCATTGAAAATGTTATTGTCATGATACAATAAAGTTTTATGCATACTTACCTGGCAGATATATACTTAGCTATAAACTCCGTCGTCCCCGATAGAAATTCGAATTTCGCGGCACACACTACAGGTAGGTCAGGTGATCTACCGCCCCGCCGCTGGTGGCGGGAATAGGAATCATTCCCGTTTTCTAAGACAGATTTTCTCTTCCACCTGTCTCCTGAGGGGAGGTCGGGTGGGCCATACACCGTATATATCTGCCAGGTAAGTATGCATAAAACTTTATTGTATCATGACAATAACATTTTTATGCATTCAACTTACCTGTCAGATATATACTTAGCTGATTGGCACCTTTGGCGGAGGGTAAGAGACAGCTAATCTACTGAAATAGACAGGAAACAACATATGTTGTAGGTAATAAAATTAAAAACCTTGATTCCTACCTGTGTTAGCGAAAGACTTCATGGCTACTGCCTAGGAGCCTGTATCGCTTCAAGAGCCTCAGCGAGGTAGTGACCTCATGCTAAGAGTTCTTGATGGTCTGTTACAGGGGTCTTACCCACTTACGCTTCAGAACCTTAGGATCTTTGTCAATGGGGTCCTATCCACTACATGACAAAACACCTTGCTATTGGCATGATCATAGAGCACGACACTAATCCCGATCACCTGATCCTCATTGGGGTTAGTACTACGATTGAAAGGAGTCATCCCGAACATCCTTTCAAGCAACCCACAACTCAACAACAATATTAAAACTAATTATTAAAAATATTAAAAACAAATTTAAGGATCAGCGTCTGCTCCATTTCCCAGCATAGTATCCGCTGATACATAAGGTCCAAGACGAAACATTTATCGTATGTTATTCTAACATCCTTTAAATAGTGGGATGCAAATACTGAATTGCACCTCCAATAAGTTGCTGCTAAAATGTTTCTCATGGACATATTCTTCGTAAAAGAAAGGGAAGTTGCCACAGCCCGGACTTCGTGAGCTTTCACTCTCAGCAGCTTTAAAGAGTTCTCTTGGCAATTCCTATGAGCTTCGGTAATTACATTTCTGACAAAGAATGCCAGTGCGTTCTTTGACATAGGTCTCTTGGGGTTTCTTACCGAACACACAAAGACCTTGTCGACATACCCTGAAGCTGTGTCTTCTTTTCTAAATAAAATTTTAAGGTCCTGACTGGGCAAAGGACCGAGGGGACCGATCCAACTCTCTTCCTACTAGAGAAGAGAGTCCCTTGACTTCGAAACTTCTAGGCCAAGGTTTAGAAGGGTTCTCATTCTTTGCTAGGAAAAGATCCTGGAAAGAAATGACAGCCGAGTCTTTTCTAAATCCCACCCGAGAGTCCAAAGCATGCAATTCACTGATCCTCTTAGCAGTTGCTAGAGCCAACAGGAATATGCATTTGCTAGTAAGATCTCTGAATGAGATTTTATCTATAGGTTCGAACCTGTCGACATCAAGAACTTTAGGACAACGTCCAGGTTCCAACTCGGGGAATCGACGATCTCAATTTCTTAGTCTCGAAAGATCTGATGAGATCATGAAGATCCTTATTATTCTCGAGATTCAGCCCTCTGTTTCTAAAAACAGCTGAGAGCATGCTCCTATATCCCTTGATAGTTGATACGGCCAATTTGGATTTCTTCTCTTAAGAAGAGGAGAAAATCCGCGATTTCGGTTACAGAGGTATTGGAAGAGGACAGCTTCTTCGACCTACACCATCTACGGAAACACTTCCCACTTCGATTGGTAGACCCGCAGGGTAAGAAGGCTCTGCGGGCTCTAGCAATTGAAGTTGCCACTTTCTTTGAAAAGCCTCTCGCTCTGACCAGTCTTTCGATAGTCGAAAGGCAGTTAGGGAGAGACTTTGGATGTTTTTGTGGAACCTCTCGAAGTGGGTTGTCTGAGCAGATCTTGTCATGTGTGGTAGAAGATCTGGGGAAGTCCAACCGTCCATTCCAGTCCCTCTTGTGAACCAGATCGGGAAGGCAAAAGGGAGCAATTAGATTCATTCTCATTCCTTCCGATGCCACAAATTTCCTTACTACTTCCCCAGCAATTTGAATGGGGGAAAGGCGTATGCATCTATTGCCTGACCAATCCATGAGGAAGGCATCGTCGCTGTGGCTCTGGGATCTTCTTCTAGCGAGCAGAAGTTGTCTATTTTCCTGGAGAGGAACGTGGCAAACAGGTCGATCTGGGGTCTCCCCCAGAGTGACCATATTTGTCTGCAGACTCCTGAGTGGAGCATCCACTCTATCGGGAGAACCTGGTTCTTTCTGCTCAACCTGTCTGCCCTTAGGTTTTTTTCTCCTTGGACAAACCTTGTACGCAGAATAATGCCCCGTTCCTCTGTCCAGGTTAATAGAGCTCTCGCTATTTCGTTCAGAGAGAAAGAGTGAGTGCCCCCTTGATTCCGGATGTAAGCCAGAGTTGTGGTGTTGTCGGAATTGACTTGAACTACCACCCCTCTGACTTCCGCTTCGAAGTATTCCAGGGCTAGATGAATTGCCAGGAGTTCCTTCGCATTGATGTGCAGAGTAGTTTGTTGTCTGGTCCAAATACCTGCTACTTCCTTTGGACCCAGTGTTGCTCCCCAACCTGTTTCCGAGGCATCGGAAAACAACAATCGGTGAGGGTTCCGAATCAAGAGGGACACCCTTCGTTCCTTGTTAATGGGGTTAACCACCACTTTAGGTCGGATTTATCCCCTGTTGGGATGGGAAAAACGTCTGACAAGTCTCCTTGTCTTTTGACTCCACATCCTCTTTTAGATAAAATGCAGAGGTCTGAGATTTAATCTTCCCAGGGAAATGAACTGCTCTAACGAGGAAAGGGTGCCCAGCAGACTGAGCCATCCCTCGCCGAGGTCCGTTCTTTCCCTAAGAAGTTCGAGATCTTTTCTAAGCCCTCGAGTAATTCGTGCTTGAGATGGAAACGCCCGAAAACCCCGAGAATCCATCTGTATCCCCAGATAGACTATGTTCTGTCTGGGGATCAATTGTGATTTCTCGAGGTTCACGAGCAGTCCCAGAGATTTTGTCAAGTTCAAAGTCTTCTCCAAGTCCTTCAAGCACTGAATTTCCGATTTTTGCTCTTATTAGCCAATCATCCAGATAAAGGGATATATTTATCCCCTCTAGATGTAAGCCATCTCGCAACATTCATCATTAGCCTCGTGAACACTTGAGGGGAGGGGCCGTTGAAAGGCCGAAGCATAGGGCTCTGAATTGGTATACTTTCCCCTGCCATCATGAATCGGAGATATTTCTTCGATGATGGATGCAGGGGGACATGAAAGTATGCATCTTGTAGATCTAAGGAGACCATCCAATCTCCTGGACGAAGAGCCGCAAGAACCGATTTTGATGTTTCCATAGAGAACTTTGTGTTCTCCACAAATCGGTTCAATGCGCTCACATCCAGGACCGGTCTCCACCCCCCGAGGATTTCGGAACCAGAAAATGACGGTTGTAGAATCTCGGGAATGCGGATCCCGAACCACTTCGATGACCTCCTTTTGCAACATCTGTTCTACCAGTTGCAATAATGCTTCTTTCTTGGCAGGGTCCCTGTATTGGGCTGACAGTTCCCTCGGGTTCGTAGTCAAGGGAGGTCTGTCTCGAAAGGGGATCATATATCCCTTTGTTACCACGGAAAGGGACCAAATTTCTGCCTGTCTCCGAGCCCCATTCTTCGAAAATTTAATTTCCGAGTCTGGCTCCTACCGGTGCTTGAAGGACTGTTGTCTCATTTCGCTCTCTTGATAGGTCTGAAGGAAGACCTACCTCTCTTCTGCACTCCTCTCTTCTTAAAAGAGGGTCTGGCCGAGGTACTCCCTCGAAAGGGCTGTTGAGGAGCCCGAGTCTCTCTCTTAGTAGGACCCGAAGTAGTCCTCGATTTCTTTGCAGATTGGGCAAGAGATCTTGTGTGGCCTTTTCTGTCAAAGAATGAGAAATATCTTTTACCAAATTTGAAGGAAACAATTGGTCCGACAGAGGAGCATACAGAAGAGATGACCTCTGAGTAGGAGTAACTGCTTTCGTCAGAAAAGAGCTAAATAAGACTTCTCGTTCTCAGAATACCAGTTCCAAACAGAGAGGCCACCTCTCCTGATCCATCCTGAACTGCCTTGTCCATACAGGAAAGAACACTATGAAGGACCTTTCTGGACTAAGAGAAGTTCCTTCTCTTTGTGTTCTTTTTTGTGCCAACACCCCAAGGGACCAGTCTAAGAAGTTAAAAACTTCTAAGACATTAAACAATCCCTTGAGGAGATGGTCCATCTCAGAAGTCCCCCATGTGATCTTTGCTGATGACAAGGCTTGTCCCTAGACGAATCTACCAGATTCGAAAAAATCGGCTTCGGCAGTGGACGGTAGAGCAAGACCCCGTGGTTTGCCCGTCTCGTACCAAATTCCCTTCGCTTTCCTGATCGTTCTAGAAGGAGGGCAGGTAAAGACTGTCTTCCCCGCCTTCTCCTTGGATTCCAACCAATTTCCTACGAAATCGGAGAGCCTTGTTCATGGGAAATTGGTTTGGCTTCATTTTAAATAAAAGATGATTGTTTCGGGACCTTAGTGCTTGTAAATAAGGACCTTGAAGAAGGAGGAGCAGTCGGGCTTAAAGAGTCCCCAAACTCTTGAAGTAAGAGGGCTGCCAGCGTCTTGTAATCTGACAAACCCGGAGCCGAGTGATCTTCAGAGTCCGAAATCTCTTCCAAATCCAATTCCGAAGATGATTGTTTATTTCCATCAGGAGACTGGCCTCTTGCAACATCCACCCCACTTTCGCAAGAACGACGACCGCCTGTGCGATAACTTGCGTCCCTACGAGAGATAGGTTGATCCTGCAAAACGACCTTATCCTTCTCCTGGCAAGAGCGATGGCCGCTTGTGCGACACCTTTCTCTCCTGTCAGACGAAGGATGTCCTCTCCTATCGCTTTCTCCGGAACCACCTATGTCCTGACAAGGAATACGGCCGCTTGTGCGACAACTAGAGTCCTTGTCAGGTAAAGGTTTATCCTTCCGAAAGCTAAACAAATCCTCTTGGCTTAATTGTCTTTTGGAAGAAGTCCGTCTCTTATTTGTCACTTGTGGCTCATTGCGCCGGGTTGGCGCTCGTGATTCCTTGCGCCAAGCTGGCGCTTCTGGCGCATTTCGGCAGGGTGGCGCTTCTGGCGCATCTGGCGCTTCTGGCGCATCTGGCGCTTCTGGCGCAATTCGGCAGGGTGGCGCTTCTGGCGCATTTCGCCATGCTGGCGCTTCTGGCGCATATGGCGCATATGGCGCATATGGCGCATCTGGCGCTTCTGGCTCTTCTGACTCGTATGGAGTCTCAAACGCATCTGGCGCATTGCGCCAGGTTGGCGTTTTTGGCGCATTCTTCATACTCCTCTGAGTATAAGCCGAAACTTCCGTTTCTTCTTTCCTTCCCTTCGTCTTCTTTATAGGAAGGAAAGAGTCCTTTCTCCTGGGAGTTTCCTTAGTAAAAAACTCCTACTAAGGCCGAAAAGTTGCTCCTTGCACATTTAGGATCAATTTTCGCAGCAGCATTCTCTTTCTCCTTCCTGATTCAGGTGAGGGATGTCTAGAAGCGGAAGGAAACTCCGATTTCCGTTTAGGAACCAATCTCCTTTTCTTCTTCTCACAAGGTGATAGATCGGAGAAAAGCTCAGGGCTTGAATCTAAAGTTGGAGCCTTCCAACTTCTCTTTAAGGGGCGTGACAGTTCCTCAGAACTCCATCCCCTTACATTCGGTGAAGAATCTGAAGAAGAAAAAAACATTCTTTAGGATGCTTTTTCGATAAGCGATCCTTGGCAGTTCGGGTCGTCACAGAATCTGCCGAGGGGACGCCTGATCGGTGGGGATTCTCCGTAACCTCCGTAAGGCTTTCGACATTCCTTCTCCTCTGGGCCTGTGAGCTTGGAAGAGGTCTAGGCCTGGGAGCGAGACAGAGCCGATCAGACGCACCCTCCACTGCATGGGACTAGGGCACTTAATTCACTATCACTGTGCTTACCTTTCAACGTCAGCATTTGACGTTTCATCCTTTGTAGCGCAGCTTTAAGATCTGCAATTTAATTTCCGTTGCCGGATTTGCAGTCTTAGTACTAGAGGAAGAAGATAGAGGTTTAGGGTTAGGTGTTAATTTAATAGGCTCGTTAGAGCGAGACCTACTTACGCTTCTGGAGGAAGCCTTCCTAGCCCTATCCATATCTAATTTCCTTAAATTATGAATTTAAATTCTTCCATTCTTCTATCATATTTACACATTCATCACAGGTGTTAGAAATTGAACATTCCATTCCTTCTACACCCTTTACAAACTGTGTGAGGGTCTACCGAAGCTTTCGGTAGCCTCACCATGCATCCCCATCATTTACACACTGTCTTCTAACCGTAAAGCTAGAATCCGACATCATGAGAAATATCCAAAACCAAGTCCAAAAAACAGTCCACGAAAGAGTATGCCAAACCAAAGATTCCAATACGTCACCAAAATAACCGGCTTAGAAGATCAATAGCGATGAAAAAACACGAAAATCAAATCACGAGTAACAACAACAATGTTGCTGTCACGGCCGATAGAGAAAATCTGTCTTAGAAAACGGGAATGATTCCTATTCCGCCACCAGCGGGCGGGGCGGTAGATCACCTGACCTACCTGTAGTGTGTGCCGCGAAATTCGAATTTCTATCGGGGACGACGGAGTCTATAGCTAAGTATATATCTGCCAGGTAAGTTGAATGCATAAAAATCGTTGTTACAATAACAAGTAGGTAACTATGAATGCCAAATATGAAAACATCCATGAATATCTGTGAAAGTATGAGCATGGGCTAGAAACCTAATGCAGAAAATTGCTGAGATGAAACTTTCAACAGATCCAAGGAGTTTGATGTCGGTAATATTAGGTCAAAATACCCCCTGATAAACCCTACAGATATAAACCTCTTACTTTTACCTATGCATTAATACCTGTTGGGGCAGATTACGAGAAGCATGTAACTGCTAAAGCAATTGTGGTGGTTCCATAATGCATGGCACCTAATGAAACAAGGGTAGCTCCATGCCTCACTTGTCAAAAGCCCTTTTTTCTCGTCTTTCATACCCAAGATGTTTAACAACCAGAGAGGATGATTGGGGTTGCAGCCATATTCTTTTCTCTCCTGTCAGGGTTCACATTGATTCTCAAAGAACAGATTCATATTAAAGGGTTTATCCTAGGTTTAAATAAACCAGAAATAACTTGCTTTCATCTCTTGAAGGTGTACAAACTAGTCACTAGAGATGGTGCAGCTGATTTTTTCTAACTCCAAAGTCATAAAAGATGTCACTCAATCAGCCCTTGCACTCTTCACAGATATTCTTTCTGGAATCAAAGTTTTGAGGTCCCTGATGATGAAGGCCATAAATATGTTGCATAGCCCTCATCATCTCTAAGGCTCAAATGCGCTGATCAAGGGGACATTGTAGTACTACATATTCTTATTCTGCAGAGGGATAAACAGAGCACTAATAGGCAAAACGAGAAACTAACAAAATGTTTAACTACCAAAAGCATTTGCCATGAGACTGGTTAATGTGCAACATCGGCACTCAAAGAACAACAGAATACCAGCCACACGTAACTACTGTAATGAATGTACACAATTTAAGAATATAAATACATCAAGATTAAACTATACTATGAATAAAATTGTAGTAAATATGACATTAGTGTGAGCATCTGGTAAATGTACATAACTCACAACAAACACACACATACATAAACGCACAGCTGCATCAGGAAATCAATGTATGTACACTGATTTCTAATGAAAATTGAGGCTGAGCATGAAAAGAAGAAAACAGAAACTAAAGACCAACTTTCCAGTGACAAACAGTGAGTCTAAAAATACAAATCAGTGGACTTTAGCTTTTTAATTTGCTGAACTTTCCAAAAATGTAAACAAATAGTCAAAGGAAACATATTAAGGAAAGTATATAAGAAAACGATAATGGATATGAACAACAAATACAGTTCCTGTTTGAAAAAAAAACTAAGCTGGCAAGTAAGAAATTGGATGATCCTTAGTGAAGGTCTTGCTTATTATCTAACCACCTTGTTACATGTTTCTAAAATTTACTCTTCAATTGGCTTGTCTGTCCCAAGCAGTAGTAAATCATAAGTAAAAGTAAGAGAGTTTGTAGTTTATATGAATACTGTATGTACATATGTATACATATGCATATACTTTTCTGTTCACATGTACAGTATTGTACTCTGCTTTATATATATAATATATCTATAAAATGCATTTTACAGATACAAACGTAACTTAGTACTAGATGGAATTGAGAGAAAGGACAGAGAAATATAGCATTAAGTATTGTGCACCAACCTATACATAAAAAAAATAACAAGAGTAAATTCAATGCTAACTTATAAATCTGGCTTAAACTCGATCTAAAGAAAAGAGAACATGGATTTATGTCACATTTTTAACATGATCTAACATCAATACCTCTCGGATGTTGACTGTTTGAGTGAGAGACCCATGAATACTATAGTACAGTATTTCAGTACGGATACCTTAGCACTATCATTATCAGGCCTGAAGCTGATATAAATGGTATTCGTCAGTCTTAATCTTTGACGCTGATATAACTTATAAGTTGTTACACTAACCTTAAAGCATTTGCTTCATGATAACCATGTGTGCTATAGATGGCAATGTGCATATCATAAGAAATACAATAGCTCTGACTCTGAAAAGTGTTTCATATTCTAAACATTTTCAACTTGCTCTACTTAGTGTCCCACACTGAACAACATTGATAACAGTCCTACTACATGTGTCATTCACTAATTGATCTTAATTAATGAGCTTTGTCATTGGCCAACAAAGACTTATGGTGACTAACAAATAAACCATTCCTACAGTGGTGTAATGTGTGGTTTAAGCATCTACAGTACAGAAAAGTGTTATATGTTTAGCTCATACAGTTTTAGAAAGTATATTTTAGTGCTTCTAACCTTATTCATTCTAGTCAGCAAATAAATAAAGAAGAAATAACTGCATATAATAAATTATATATACTGCTGAATCCATCACGAGAGAAAATGGACCACCCGTAAGGATGAGAAGTAACTGAAAAAGGAGCATGGTAAATGTGGTGTATGTTCATGGATGATGCCTAGGCTTAGTGGTGGCTGTGCAGAAGTAGTGGACACAAGTGAGTTGTGGCAGCTCCCTGACCACACCCCTTTATCTACACATGAACTCACCTTGACACGTTGTAGGTCTATGGGACTCATTATGGATCCCTGGAAGAACTCTACAGTAGTGAAGTGTCGCTTAAATAATCCTTCTAGCTCCAGATCCGGCGGCTTTCTGCATACAAAAGTGTAAACAAAATAATATGCAAAAAAGTATATACAAACACAAGTAAAAAATTGAAAATGAAAAATAAAATGAGAAAAGAAGGAAGAAGGCACACCACGGTAGGCCATGTACACTTGCAAGTCAAGCTGGGAGTCCACCACCCCCTAGAGAATGCTCTTGGGTCATGACCAAGGAAAATAGTGAACGGGCAATAGGAAGAGATTTTAAAGCATTATGGTTTGAGGTACTTATCATTCACCTAGCAAATGCTGCCTTTAGGGCTACCCTACCACTGACCTCCTGAAATCTTTCTGTTTCAAGGGTTAGTGCCAGTGCAGCATGCAGTGAATTATAGTAGTAGGTGCAAAAAGTGCTAAGTGACACTGGAGAAAATAAGGGGATGGGGGCCTCCCAACTGACAACCATGGGTGCCTCACTACCCCAGCTAAGGGTCAAAACATCATGCAAGTCCCAGGGACTATACTGGAGGGGATAGGAAAGACATTTGTGGCAAGTGTTAATAGGTTCCAGGACCATCACAAATTGCTGTGCCACAGGCATTATAATATTATGTCAAAACATAGCAAACAAAATATTATGATGCCTCATGAGCAATTCTTTTCATTTTCCTTTCTTTATGTATATGACCTGGGAAGGTGTAGCACATCATTCAGCTACATTTGCCTACATCCTACTACCTAACTACCCTCAAATATCACATACGGACAAGGCAAATAGGTGAATGAAGATGCTATAACCTTATGTGAATGAGATGTTCAACAAGAAATTGATAAGACTGTAGTTTTCTATGTTAGTATAGTGAGTAGTATTTATCTCTGATAGTAGTAGTAGTAAATGGACTATATATATAGTATATATATATGTTACACAGGTAGACACAGTCACCAGCTCCCGCTCGGCTGGTTCTCAGGCTACACGAGGGAGGGGGGCAACATTTACCTTCACGCGGGCCAAGTCCACCGCACTCATTATGCTCCCCTGATAGAAGCTTACTGTTGTTGAGTGCCTCTTCAAAAGCCCTTCCAATTCCAGGTCCGGTTCTTTTCTGTTCAAAATAAGGGTCAAAAGACTGAACTCCCAAAATCCCAGGGGATGAATGTTAATGCTGAACTCCCAAATAGTACCAATTTCCTTTTTAAATGAATAACATCAAGTGCGAAGATAAAAGTGCCTAAGCAGCGCTGTTTACTGGGACTTGAAAAAAGAAGTTTTTTAGGGAAAAAAGGAATGAATGGGATCAGCTGCTGGGGAAAAACAAAAATGACAATGACAGCACAGGCTGTTAGTAATGTACTGTACTTATGAAGCTCAATTATCTTTGTGTTTTGTCCCTTCCTAATCCTACTCACTTATCACGCAGACCTACTCCTGAAACTTTACTGTTGTTCTATGAAGACAATTAGAGTTTAAGTCACTGTACCATAAAACATGGGGTCAAACACTGCATATCATGACTGCCTTCTCCAAACCTGAATACCCTGGACTAAAATTGTACCTCAAAAATTCATGACATAAAAACAAAATCAAATCATAAAATGAGGAAATAAAACACCTTCCGCTGTTGAATAAATAATGGATACTGTGGTACTTTCAGTAATATCAAGGCTATTCACAAGAGGACAATCAAAACCCTTGACACTTCATAACACTCATGAAAAAAGGTGTTTACACTTCAAGCATAAGAAATAAAAAAATATTTGACACTACATAGCATATCTTTGTACTTCATCGTAGGGTGTTTAATAAAATTGCTTAATATTCCAACATATAAAATCATGACACTCTTAATGTATCATCTCATGAATATTACACACACATAAAAAAAGGCATAAGGCTTTCACATTATCTTACACAGTAGATCTAAAGCTACAAGGATATTCCCTTTTCGTTGGCATAATTTGAAATAACATAATGGACTACCCTTAAAGATGTTCTCTATCACATGTTTATGGATGTATGTTCTTTGTTTACATTTGAATGGTTACTGAATGATAAGTGTGACTGTGTGTCAGGACAAAACAATGGGTTAAACAGGAAACTGTGGACTTCGTAACTTAGGTCTTTGTTTGGGTCAATTTTCCACATGGGGCTGTTGTGAAAAATTTCCCATCCTCATTATTTGTAGGGAATTTGCTGATGCATCTGTTCTCCAGAAAGATCAACAGACAGATCATGTGCACAAGAGGAGAGTTGGATCACTTTTGTCGTATGGGTCCTAAGCCATAGTCATTGTGGGGCAAAGCTTAAGCAAGGTGGAGTGTTCAGACTCTTGCAAGGGGACAGGATGAGAGTAAAGGGATGGAATCCATATAGAGTCACCACTATATGTATTGATTAGTACATACCATCTCACTGGGGAAAAGCTTTGGGGGTTTCCTAACTGGGAAGAGGCGCAAAGCCCCTTAATCTATGAACAAAGGTGAGAGAAGTATTTCTGTAGCAATTCTAATTTTGGCTGGGCATTCATATGCTGATACAGGCATATACACTCCCTGCCAGTTAAAGGCATGAGTCTATTAACATTCAACCTTTCCTAAACACGCCTTTTTTTGTTTGTTTCATTCCAATGCGACAAGAGATACTGTGGCCTCGTTCATGTGACCGGAGAAGAAAGAGAATGATAAGAATTATAGTAAAAAAATTAGAAAGAGAGAGATCTGGTCGCAGACAAATTAAGAGGTGCAGTTAAAACCTGACTCAAGCTAGCTAGGAGGAAAACAAAGGCCTTTACTACCTCTGAATCAGTCCAAGAAGAGTAAAACAAATAAAAAGAAAATGACATGCAGGAAAAAATGTTCAAAGTATAATAACAAAATAAATAAAATAAAAAACAAAACGAAACATAAAAAATCAGAGCAATACTTAAAAAAGCAGCATCAGACTGGTAGAATGGGCAGGGTAGAGTGAAGGAAATAAAAAATGGAGGAGTATATATAATATATATAGGAAAATTGTTCAATACCTTCACACGTTCTAAGTCTACAGAGTTAAACATTGTTCCTTGAAAGAACTCAACGCATGTGGAATTTCGCTTCAACAATCCCTCAAATTCCAGATCAGGCTCGTTCCTGCAAAAGTTGTTTATTAAACGACTGAACGGCTGAAATAACAGGGGGAAATTTCGGAAGGTGGACTATATAAAAAACGCCTTCTGGACCAACCGTCTATGACTACTACTATTTCAAAGGTCTACAGCAAAAGAATTTTCACACTAATATAAATGAAAAGCCCAAGGTATATGACTGTGTACCTGAAATAAGAATTTTATTTATACATTTGGATATCTTTTCGTTGAAGACAGCTAGATGGAATCCTGCCCCTAAAGACCTGGAAAATCAAAGGCATTAAGGTGTTTAGGAAGAACCTAAGCTAAAATTCCAGTTTTTTCTCTCGTCCTTTCAAAATACAGTCCGAAATGGGTGTAGTAATATTTAAAATTCAAAACATAAAACTTTAATTTTTCTTCAGCGTTATCCTCATCATTATATTAAACAACAAAAAGAAGGGGATTAGAGGAAATAATAACTATTAGTTTTTACCTTTCTGAAAAGAATATATGATCTTCTGACTATTGAAAGGTGAATGGTAACAATACCAACAGTCATTTGCAAACAAATTTTTCATGAAGTTATGTAAAATATCTTCTCTTAAAAGTGGCTGCTAATATCTAGTTTCTGTTATAAAGTGCTGTGTACGTAATTTCGTGACAAATCAAAAATGACTGACAAAAAATCTGAGTCTTTATGGAGAAAATACCAAAATAAATAGCTAAGTTGGACTGACTAGAGAGACTAATGAAGTTTTAAATTGTGTAGCTGAAGTTTTGACAGACAGGCAAAAGAAATTCAGTCCTCAAGTGTAGCAGATGTGACACTGATTATACCATGCATAATTAAGCGCTTTAGTGCATGTGTTGTGACTTTTTTAGAACATTGACATTTTTTTAGATATCTATCTTTGCTAATAATATGATGCATAAGTGTCATGTGTACTGAGATAACAAGAAACACAGATACAGTATTCAACTTTAAATAAGGTTTGCAAAAAATATGTCTTATATCCTAAAGTCTTAAACAAGTAAATTAATGTACATTACATTATACAACCATTGACGGTTTCGGCTACTGTACTTTCAAATATGTTGACTAATTTATCTGTTATGTAAATGGTAAGCCACAATTCCACAATTTACTTAGCCTAATAAAGTTAAACACAAATAAGGGCACCACTTTTCTTACAAATAAGTATCATAGCCTCAATCAAATTCTGGTAACTATGGTAAATTTCACATTCACATTGTTGAACAAAGATGATCATTAAAAACAACAAGGTGACATGAAGCATACTCAAACTATGTTCAATGGTAAGAATTTTCAGTAGCAAATAATAGCTGCTATACTTACAACATCCATGATGTATTTCATTTCCATAAATAGTAAAGCTTTAAACCACCAGCACAATATATCTAATAAGATTTCCAAAACAGCCTTTACTGCCACATAAACAAAATCTACGTACTGTGCTTCCTATTTCTGTCCACAGAAACAAACTGTCATCTGAATATGACCAAAGAGCCTAGTGTAGAAAATACCAGAGTGGCTGTAAGATCAAAGCTTTTGGTTTCTGCAATTGCTGAGTAAACGACACAACCTGACAGCAGACACAATAAATGGAACATAATGAAAAGATGCCATACCAGCATTATTCAACAATGCAGTTCCTTTCCTTAACCAAGTGTTAGATAACCAGGAAGTATTTAAAATCTGACAGATTGGGAGCATTGTAAAGAGAAGAACTGCTGAAGCACACGACTTTAAAGGGAGGTGAAAGTGCGACGAGTACAATGCTGAATCTTTGTTTTTTCAATCTCAAAAGTAAACTGAATATTTCATTCATTCCAGGGGAAGCTGTATTTTACAGTAACTGTGGATTTATCTACAATCTTCCAGTGCATAGTAAACCTGCATTAAAAACGCTATACAGAAGTATAATAAGGGGGTCAAGGAATGGAACTGATAACATGAGGTACTGTATAAATTTTTCCACTACTTTTCAACTGGTAATGCCAGAGTTGTCTTTTTTCAAACATCTAGTGCTCAACATGTCGTTACAGCTGTAGAAACCAGGGCTTTCAATCTCCAACCCCACACACAGTGAAAAACATTGTTACAAACCGAAACCTACCATTCATAAATAGACAAGCACTAAGCGTTATCAAAAGGTAATTCCAATGCCACTGATGGCAAGTTTGCAAAAGTTCCACATTGTTAGACACAGCTTATGAAGAAGGTAAGCTTAACTCATCAAACTGATGGGTGAGCAAACACAAAGAGGAGTGCAGCTATACTAAACATCATCCTGATCAGGGCATGTACAGTGTTAGCTGTCTATTACAGTAAGTAATGTGTACTGCATTCTAGAGATAAAAATTGCTCCAAAATTTCCAAAACAATTCATGAGAAGTCATCAGATAAGGTTTTACTTTGATCTTTATGATAAATCTCCAGTTATAAAGATAAGTTACTCAGGAAACTATTAAGAGATATTCTCTTGTCATTGACAATAAAAGTTTATACATACAGAGAACACAAGAGAAATAAACCCTGTTACATTCAGTTTTCTATTATAATCTTTTAAGCCTTCATTTAATTTTTCCTAATGAAGGCTCTGGTCTCACAACAAAAATGAAATTCCCTATAATTATATTTACTTACTGTAATTTTTGTGAACATTTAATTTTATGATTAGGTTATAAACACTTAGCTGAGCCTATTACTATAAAAAATTATCAAGATATGTATAAGATGACCATAAAGTGGGTTATAAACCCCCCCTTCCCTGCAGACCCACCTCCCACTGCATGAATGGCCCATATCTATAAAATAGGAAACTACAAACTTACAATAATTGATGAAGAGTACGTACTGTACTCTATGTAACCCACAGAGGAAGAAGTCTAATGGCAGCGTTCCAACCGTATTGAACTAAGGACACTCACATTCACTTCCAAAGAACTAAAAGAACAGCATTGCTGGTGAACTTTAGGTATTGCAGTAACAGGCTCAAATAGGAACAGGTTTATTACTTATACCATGCATAATGTTCTATTTACCAAGTACGAATATGAGAAATCTCCTTATTTTAAGAATTTCATTCCTAGTCAAATATGTGTACCATATCCAAATGAAATTCACATAACTGACTAAACTGCCCTTCCTCCATGATTTCTTGGCTGTGTCGTGCGAGAGAGAACTTCAAGAACCTCTTTAAAGTAACATTTATTCATCATCACATGATAACCTATCTTGTAAGCACTAAGGAAGTTTGATTAGGAACATCTTACAGTAAATTTTAAGCAATGCATTTTTAATGCTTTCTTCCTGGAGTATGAGATATTTACTTACTGACAAAAATCCTACACAGATGTGATATTCCATGCTAATGACTTTTCTCCTCTAAGCGTTTGCCACACCCATAATAACAATGCTCTCTTCTGTCTATAAAGGATGCTGAGCATAACTGTCATAGAATTTCCTAATCCAATATGAAATGTCTGTTAATTCCCTTATTTGCTTATACACTGCAATGCACCTAATGGCAAATTACAAGGCAGCTACAATTCTGAATACAGTAACACTCTACATATTGAATAAAATAGCTACTTGAGCAATGTTGACATTCATCTCACATGTGAAAGCCCAGACCTGATAATTTGACAAACAAGATATAAAAGAATAATCTAGTTGTATAATATCAATAAGTACCAAAAAATATCTGCCCAGAAAAGTATGGAAAAAGATGAGACACCCTACCTAATTTAATCTAGAGCAACTGCTCGGGCTGAGTTATGAATAAGATCTATGGAAAGGGTTGTATTAGGGGATCCTGAACAATGGAAAGAAACTGTTGCTAGTGTAAATTATGCCAAAGCAACCATAAATATTTCAGAACTTCTTTGACCCCACAAGAAGGTAATACCCACATGGTACCTCAGTGCCAAAGGTTTTTGGCAGCATTATTTCCTCCTACAGTTAAACTGTTTCTTCCCCTCTGCATTTTATTAACTCTTTTATCTCTGCCTAAATGGTTAACTTCCTTAACTTTAAATTTTCCTTATTTTTTTAAACCAAATCCTTTGGATGCACCCTGTTTAGAGCCAGGGAAATATCTCATTATTTTTGTCAAAGTAATTTACATAAGAGGTGAAACATATTCATAAAGGCTGTTCTAACAAAATGAAAATAACCTCAGTAAGACTTCTGTCATTATCAGGTTGAGCCCTAAAATGTATAAGATAAATGTTAAGAAACTCTGCTCTCAGCAACAAATAATAAATTCTTTTGATCCTCAAAGAGAAGGAGAGTAGTTGTATGACTTTTGAATACCCTATACCATGATCTTGAAACAAAATAAAAACAGATTCTAACTTTGCCTTGCCAATCTATTTTAACCACGACGACAGACTCTTGCCACTACGTATAAATAATCATAAAATGAAAAGCTACCTACCAACGCTACATCTTTATATCTATGCAAACTATGATAAAAAATAATAGAGAAGCACAATAGGTCATCATATCAAACACAAAAGCTCAGAACCTTGTAGTCAAAACTACAGAAGGATGTATTTGAAAATTTTAGTGGTTAACCTTCATTAAAAAAAAATTACTTCAATGCATGCAAAAAATATTTACTGTGAAAAAAAGGTTATACCTTCAAGAGCATGATTTTGGTCCTTCAGGTATAAAAAATGAACAGTAAGATCAACATAAAAGCAAATCTTAGGCAAAATCTGGCTTCATTTGTTTGGTAACACTATAGAACTTCTAGCCCCAAAATGGATCAATTTGCTAAATGCAGCAGTGAGGCCCATACCATTTTGCATGTAGTTTCAGATATAGAGAACTTATCTAACACACTATAATAACCCAGAAGTGCTTCCATATGAATGGTCTATCAACTGGAAGCCCATCTGTACTGAGCACCCAGCTCATTGTTTACATCTCCCCTCTTTTTCTCTCTCTCTCGGAGGTACGCGATCACTGTAACATACTTTACCTGTGTAAAAACACAACTTCTACATCCACGTCTTCTCGGTCCTCATGTAAGAAGTCTTTCAGAAAATGACTGACAGACTCGTAGGTGATATGGCCACACACCACTATGTGTCTGTAACAGGGGCAAGAGGAAGGAGGGAAAGGGTGGAGGAGAGAAAAGAAATATGTTAAACCAAATATCCGACAAAAGGTTGATATTTCTGATGTCAAGCATGCCTATCAGGCTTCACACAGAAAAAAAAAGTCTGAGCAAGACTAACACAATGGTTTCCATGTAGTATTTGATTACAGCAAAAACCACAAAAAACAGCTAATCAGAAATATCAACATTAACTTACTAGTAAATAAAAAAAAATTCAGGATTACACACTAACATTGCCATGTAAGCTTTATTTCTTGTAGTTTAAGAATTAAAGTACATTATAGAATACTGCTAATTATCACAATTTAAACTGGAAGGTCAACAATCACTCCAACGAAAAAGCAGAATTAACAAAAGCGTAATCTTATTTATCGTCTTCTTAAGATATTCATTACAGTAGTTGTCATTCTTGACATGCAGCTATCACTGCTGTAATGATGATCATGCTTCTCAAGTGTGCTTAGAATGATAATGAGGTCAAGAAATGTGAGTGCTATATGGCAAGAAATAGGCCCGAAATGACGGGGACCTACTAATCGACACAAAATCTCAGTGATTCTATCATGTAACTTTGTCATTTTAAGATGAAGAATAAACTTAAAATTTTAGGAGATCCTTTTCAACACAAAATCTTGGATTCAGATCAGCCATATCTCTAGCAATTCCTGGAAACAATATCTCCCAAAATTATATAAATAAAGGAGTTTTAATAGGAACTAAAGACATATCGACACCACCATTTGTAAATAAATTAATAAAAGGGTGATTAAGAAAGACACTGGTTACACAAAACTGTGCAGCTTAAATACTATGAATAGATGTATGTTCAAATTCAGTGAATGTGTATGTTCAAATTTTGTGAGTCTAAGAATGTCTATCATATTTTTATGTATGTACATAGTAGTGTAACAAAAAAAGCTTCTGGATTTAGGTATGCTTTCTGGTAACTGAATTCTATGAGATCTATGGATCAAAATGCTTTCTCCTTATAAGATAACTAAGTGTGCTAGTATGTGTATGTGTAAATTTATTGTATACAGTCAATTTGCCTTTTAAAATAAGTTCACATGCTTCCGAGGAGTAACACAAAAACTTGTGAATTACAGTATCACAAAAAACTTATTGAACTCATCAGTAAAAGTCCTTTCAATAATTAATTCCTTCTTGTAAGTGATAAAAGTCTGCGGATATCTTTCAAAATGCATATTTAATATCTAAAAAAAGGGCAGAAACACATAAGTACCTGAATTCATACACAGGTGATTTAAACCTGAATTAAGAATGAAAAATTCATTCTTAATTCAGATTTAAATGAATCATTGTCATGTCAGCTCTTTCAGTTTGACATAAAAGATGCTTAAGAAAAGAAATATACGGTATCATACAAATATTTCCACTCTTTCTTTGTCTCCCTCTTTTCACAATTTTCTTCTAATAAATTAAAGCAATACAATGCAATCCTGTAACTGGAAGTGAAGTATAAATAGGGAATGTACATAAAATATTGTCTGGAATCAAGAACGTCCATACAGATGTTTACATATGAGTGTGTTTGTGTGTTGGTACGAATACAAAATACAACTGATATGTCACCATTTATTTATGTATTGTCTTCATGTTTACACATTTACAGTACGCAGAGGTAGGAAAAATTTTAGACAACACTAGTAACCTTTCAAACCCATTCTGGAAACATCAAATAAATGTTCACTGTGTATGCTTTCATGTAACAACTGCACTTACTTTATCCTGCTTCAGATAAGACTAAGACTTCTTAGAAATAATCTGTATGTGACTTTGTTTGGTTATAAATATTTGTATGTATTGCACACTGTAAACAAAATTCATACAAGGACACACTTCTAAATAATGAATACAATAGACTTTCAGCTAAGATAATTCTATTTGTGATTTACAACTCATTCAAAATGTCAGTACAAAAAGCTTCAGATGGAACAAATAAAAAAAATATTGGCACTATGATGTAACCTATCAGAAGTGTGTACAATTACTGATCTTGTGGTAAAATACTGGAACAATTAGCATTGTAACAAAACTCAATCTGGGACAGGACGACTGAAAGGAAGTGTTATATGAATGACTTTTTCCAGGGGAGATATAATTTATACTATCAAAAACCATAAAGTCTGTAAATAAATTAAGTTGACTGTACACTGAATTCTGAATTCTTCACTGAGTAAAAACATCCACAAGAAAACAGGTTTTAATGTTGGAAAAATCTATTTTTGGTAGCCAATGCAAGTCTTCAAAGGAGTTACCAATTGCAAAGAATGCTCTTACAGTTGGTCTTGTTGGCACAGTAATAGAATATAAAGAAAAGGAAATTATGTGAGAAACTAAAGACACTTATTCCAAAGGCACATTATAAATGACTCTTAGCTAGGACCAAAAGGCATGGTTTAAGTCAAGATACAACACCAACTGCAAACGCAGTTGAAGAAACTGGTTAAATTGAAAGTTTTGTATGCATACCTGTGAGCAACAGATTGAGGGATTTTTGAGAAAACCCTTGGAAGATGATACAGAGTGCCTAAAGAAAGCCAGTGGTATAGAAGGAAAAGACATGACAAACAATTTGGGTATTAGCCAGCAAGTAAGCTGAAAATGGCATATAAACAAAATAATCCAGCAAGCTGATAAACTTTGTCTGTAAGAGGAAGGAAACCTTATCTAGTCTGATATGGATACTTGCATCTATGCAACTGGGACCACCAGTTTCATTACAATGCTTGAAGTGTTTTTGCTGGATGCAGTGGATCAGAAATAACTTTTTACATGATGAAGATAAATTCACCACAGTCACATCTTTTCATACAAATGACCAAATAAGACAGCTAGAAAGAGAACAAATGTAGGAATGTTTATTCTAAACTGTATACTACTATATGTACCCACATTGAGCATAACTGGGAATTATACATGTTGTACTCTTCCAAAAACCAAAGCTTACAAAAAACAGAAATGCAGTACATGTATAATTTGTCATTTAACATTAAACATGCATAATGTTCAATATTAAACAACACGTTAAAAATATAAAAAACAGCTGGCAATTAAGGTTTAACCTTTCCAGTCTGAACAAACAAGATTTGAATAAATAAGTGTCTCAACTACTAAAAATTGTACACTTCAGGATTACGGTCACAAACATAAGCATCAAGAAAGTGACCTCCTAGACTCAGCACAATGATGGTACCTACACTGTTGACTGGCGAGTTAAAGTCTTGTATGTGATCAATCTGGCTGTTTATAGTATTTGATATGTTGTCTGCGATTATCAAAAAATATAATCATTTCATTGAATACATAATTTTAAAAAATGTATTTGAAAATCTGACTTCTAAAGTTGCAAAGAATCATATGTCTCTACGTATCCATATATGTAAACATACATATATACATGTAAATATAAACACATCCATCATTTTGGGCATGCAAGCTAGCATCTACACAGTTCTAGCTCATCCAATATAAGTCCTCAATTGGTGCTGCTAAGACCAACGGGAATTTGTTTTGCATAAAAAAAAAAAGAGAAAAAAAAGTGTTCATGAGGGTACAGGTAAGTACTATTCTGTTCATGGAAGAAGGAAGGAAAAATTATCAGTGAACAATACCAAATAAGTGAACTTGATTTTTCAATTCTTTGAAAAAGTGCAAGATAAGAATGCTAAAAATAATTCATTCAAATTCAGTGCCTGTGATTTTAGTAAGAAAATAAAATAAATACTGGATAGTAAAATTCATCAGATCTGAATCTTGTCATTGGGAAGGCAGCAGAACCAATGACCACAGAATATATAATGGGTGCTACTAGATGTAAGTCTCTAATGACTTTAAGTGCACACACAAAATGATTTAAATGAACTTACACTAAGAGATTAAATCTTATGAAAGATAAATTGAAAATACATGGAAAGCATTGGTGATCTTTTAACCTTAAAATCAGCAGGTACAGTAGTTCAAATTTAGTGCCAGAATGGATGGACTAGTATATTTTACCTAAACAATTACTTTTCAGTGAATGATTTTTTATTGCTGGAATTTTTAACATTAATTAAGAATCAAATTAGAAGAAAGATTAACTGATTTTCTCTAATATAAGAAGGTAAAACAAAGGAATATTTTTTTTCAATTTACAGCAAACTGGTAACTAGTACTAAAGGTTCTTTACAGCATCCCTTTTAAGGCCAAAGCTGCACTGCTTCATGTCTTGTACTTTTTGTCCATTCCTGTTGGTATTTCTCATCAGTTGCGTAACTTCTTTAACTTCACCTTGTTCCATTTTCAATTCTCACATGAAAGCAAATCCTTTGGATAAACCCATTAAGCGTGTAAAAATATGACTCAGTGCGCATAATTAAACCATTTTTAAATGCTGATGATAATGAAACTGTAAAACATACTACCTTTCCACAGCATAACTATTGTGTAATAAAAAATGCTAAGACAAAATTAATGATGGAGTTTCACCTGCCATGGAGTTATCCTAGCTAAGAAGACTTAAGAGGAGTATAATTTGAGTTAACTCAATTTATCACTGCATAACAGCCTTTCCAAAATTAGTCTTCTGAATGATGTGTCATTCATCCTCAAAATTATTACATTTTAATAAAAGGAATAAGAATATTTTACAGAAAGAGATAAGCCTTACGATTCACAAAGCTCCATGGTGCTACAACCAATCCAAGTTTATCACTGCCTATTATTAGAAAATATCCAGTGCATTACAAATTCTCACATTCTTTAGACTGAAGAACATACCTATTCACAATCTTCACTGAAAAAAAGTCTGTTCCCCAAATGATGTCCACATCAAAAGCCTGTCTCTCATGAAAGGTCTGTCATTTTTTCAAACAGATCTCAATCCCTATACGTAATAAGTGGTCGTCCAGAAATGTGTCAAACATATCTTTCACTACTTTTTATAGACCCAGTCCATCAAGTGTCATATCACCTCATGGCATATAAGACTCCTGAAATCAAATAATTAGACAAGGAACACTGGGAACAAAATAAGAGGTGATGCTACTTGCATTTTTCATATAAGATTTGATTAGCATTTACTTTTTGCTTTAAATCTGCATGGGAATAGAAAATTTATGGAATAAAAATTACCACAGAAACTATATGGATGTATATTACACTGCAAAAACTAGTGAAAATCTGGCGGAAGTACACAGGGATAATGAACTGTGTAAGGTGCAGTTTGCAGTTTTTGGAACAGAGGCTTCTTTAAGTAGCCATGTACCACTTCAACCCAAACTGGGAAGTCATTGTTAAATGATTAAGAATGCAATAATTGCATTTATTTCATAACAACCACAGAGCAACTAGGACAATTTGTATGCGGCTGACAGAAAGATGCACAGCTGGACAGAGAGATAAGTGCTTTACACCTTATCCCACTTAAATTTTTGCCCTAATACCTATA
>NC_061095.1:19118059-19168059 GCF_015104395.2 Macrobrachium nipponense | reverse complement strand
ACAGGTAGTATACGTACCTCTCAAAGCAAAATACCAATGTACTGAAAGATGACGAACTTGAAGTTACTGTGCCCTTTGTGTGTATGTATGTATAGATACTGTACAGTATTCTGCACATATACAATATATGCACACAAGTTGTTTATGTGCAATGTAAATACACTCATATGTATACAAGCATAATGCGCAGACATTTGTAGAAAATTTTTTGCTTTTATGTTTAAATAAGTCAGCATTCCCACATATTTACAGACAAGAATTCTATCATCATCCAAATGAAATGTCTTCCCCATGACAAAACAAATACCTAAGCCAGTCTCGTGTCTTCAAGAATTAATTGTTCAAAGGATATATACTATTGTCTTTTCTTCTTAATTTCTTCTTCTCAATTTGTAACAGGGCCCATTCCCTATGACAACATATTCCGATTTCACGTTTGAAGATGAAAAGACTTGTCCAATTGCTTGTATGGCTTTCATACTACTCCATTAGCAGTAGGGTTACTGTAAACTGAACTGAGCATCAACAAATGGCTCCAGTTATTTCAGCTAAATTTACTTTCCTCTTCTCATATTCATTGTGGTTAAATTCAAATGTATGCCTAATAAGAAAAAAACTCTCTTCTGCATCTGTTTATACTTTAAAAGGCCCTCTCTTTCTTTATTTGCTTTTTTCCCCACTTCAAACTTTCAATCGCCAGCCTCTCTAAGCATAACCTTTAATAATTACCCGTTTCTTCTTATATCCGCATATCTACAACATAGCATTCTGCTTATATTTCCATATGTAACAATCACTACAAAATATTGTGCATTTTCAGTTATCTAGATTTTTATTCAACTGTTTACTTGTGTAAATATGAGTGTTTACATATGTATGTACTGTGTGTATACACCATACTTTATATTTTAAGTAAGAAATTATGCCTCTTTGATCAACAGAAGAAGTGATAAGAAAGAAGATTCTGTCATCTTGGACTCATGTCAAAAAAAATGCACGGAACTTATAGTCTTATTAAATAAAACAGATCATCATTTGTTAAATGCAAAAACCACATAATGACAGGGAGGCAGGGGACAAGGGTGTAGTGCTTAATGCCAAACTCTATTTAATAAGCAATTGTTTACTAGCCATTAACTGAAGCAAATCACTAAATGTGAAAAACCACTTTTTATACACCCACAGGAATCATGAATACTGTTTAACTACGAATCATTGAGGTATATGATGGATATTCTCGGTCAAATGTAATACGCGAACAGCACAGTCCTGCCCATCCTCTTACCAATGAAACAGATGGTATTCAATGATGAAGTAATGGAATGATAATCTAAAAGACTGCTTTAACAGATACTGCTGAATGATGAAAATTCTCTTCAAGAAAAAAATGTCACATGCAGATTTTGGAAACCAGACCTTACTATAATATCTAGCAAACAGCTTAGCATTCTTAATTGTCTAAGACATACACTACAGTAGAGTAAATAAAATAACGTAAAAATATCATATAAGAAAGTCTTAGGAAGAGAGAGGGAGTGACCAAGACTTGGAATAATATTAAGACAAAACCTTCAGCATAGAGACAAGGTGAATGAAAGAAAAAATAAAAATGTTCAAATCAAAGTGCTATCTCGCCACGTCTAAGAACTCCACCATGGACGCACTACCCCGCTATAGTCACAGTGAACATAAAAACAAATCAACAGTATTATTATTACATTAGAAATGAGTTAGATACCCTTATCAACTGAAGGAGTTAAAATGTCATTGTTAGGATGGCATTCTTTACCCCAGTCATACTACTACACATGATCAGAACACTAATACTGTATATGAATTAAATAATACTTATATGTACGTAGTTATTATATTACTGAGTCACTATGTATGTTAATTAAAAACAAACATGAAGTACTTCAGTTACTTTACCATACAGTACAGTAAGATATAAAAAGCAGATGTAAACTTCAATTTTTGTTAAGCATTTGCATTTACAATTTAAAACATATTCAGTCACTGCCATCACCTGCAAATGAAAGAAGCAATGATACTTAATAAGCAATACAAAATCTGACGCACATGTAAAACAAACTTGGAAAATGCAGAACTCTATTACAGCACTTAAAATAGTACTACATGCATTGTAATTTTTTTTTTAAAGCCATCATCACTTGTACATGTTCATTGGAATGCCACAACTAAGAACTCATAATATGGCAACACACCACAGGAAATGAAAAGTGAAGCAAACTCACAGTATATGCCAAATAAAAAGTACTTGATAATTAGCATAATGGTGTCGTTATACGAGTGTACGCACACAAACACTCAAACAGCATATTCTATATCAATTCTTGATATACATACATATATATATATATATATATATATATATATATATATATATATATATATATATGTAATTTGTCCATATGTGCATTGTGTGCATTGTATATACTCAACAAATATGAATACACACAGACATATATATATATATATATATATATATATATATATATATATATATTATTATATATATATATATATATATATATATATATATATATATATATATATATAATATATATTAATTCATCACTTAATGTAAGTCTGACATACACCATACATAAACATGTGTACTGTATGTATAATGCTTACAATTATTTTGTATAAGAAAATTATTAACATTGTAAAAGACCTTGAATATAATTAGTCGCTTATGAAATTCTGAAGCAAATTTTGGCTTTCACTTACTTCCATTCATTACAACAAATGCCCCATTGACATTTAGGAGACATCTGAGCTGCATATCTCACTATCATGCATGGTCTACAGGTCTCAAAATCAGATAAATGCTGAGCACAAAAAAAAAAAAAAAATCAAGTCTGGCAAAATACTTCTGTCTACAAATTTGGGTTGACAACAGAAGGGAAGGCAGGATGGAGGGCCAGAAATGGCACTTCCGTTAACCCAAGTATTATATTAAAATGGGTTAAACACACTCAAGCAAAAATGCAAAAAATTGAATGCAGAAAGCATTTTGAGAAGGTTGAAACATAAGTTGGGGTCTGTAAGCGAAGCCAAAAACTGTATGCTACAGTAAAATGAAGTATATATAACCATTTCAAGAACTGTGAAAAATAAAATTTGGAAAACACTGTCACAGTAATAAAACTGGTTACGTCTCATTTCCAGTTCATCTGAAGGCAAAAACGCGTTATGTATACAGTATCTCCATGTAAACCGTAAAATCACAGGTGACAAGCAGAGTGAGTAACGACAGACAGTATAACCATCTCTAACCTTACCAGAAAAAGCTCCGTATGCTCTTGCAAGATACCGTTCTCCACGATAAATAATCTCATGTCTCATGTTCTGATCAAAAACACTTACAAACAATATCTAAATTAATCATTTGATTGAAAATGAATGTGACATTCGTGCATCCAAAATTATATTCCATTATCAAAGTTTAACTAGATAGAATCTACATAAAAAATTACTTTCTGTCATTCCAAGATGGAAAAAACTATTTGGACATTACACTAAAATCAACATCTTCAATAGAGAATAAATCTTATTGATTACAGACATTCAAAACTATACTTAAACAAGTACCTGTGCTTTATGATGTTCTTACGTCTAATATTTATGCCTCCTCTTACGACATGCTCATGAAACATTTTACTGTCAGTTTTTCTCTCTCTCTCTCTCTATGATGTCTGCCTCTTCATATGACAATCTTATATTGTTCTTATAAAAATCTAACACGTACTAGATCACGTTTTCTATATTCAGAAAAACTGATTTCCCATGATGTCATGTTCATGTTTTTTAAAAGCAGACTAAATCATTGAAACACAGTTTACTTGTATCTTTCTAGTAACTGAAACACAAATGCAGTTATATTCTCCAGTGAACTTTAACACATCTTATTAATAATCAATCATACCAATAAACAAATGCATACTATTACAATCCAAAAAATACTACAGTATAAATGACTTGTGTAAGAATAAATGTACCTTAAAATCCTTTATATGGTACAGTCTTATTTCCATAAATCAGTTTTCACTTTTCAAGAAAATGAGTTTATGTATGAGAAACTTCATGTTTCATATATATATAAACCACTTCCATATGTTGCATAGCCTCGACAAATCTGAACCAAATCATAGAAGCTATGTAAGGTAAGCATTGTTCAATACCATCACACACATAATTAGTTTATTTTGCAATACAATTCTGAGTGAATGGTGTAGAATAACTGTACAGTATTACTAATGTGCCTCCTGATAAGCAGCACAACAGTAGTATACTGGATCATAATACCTTGTATGTTATTACTCTCAACAAAAGAAGGCTTCAAATAAATTCATACTATATTAAATGCTGTATGGTAGAAGTTCCCATTTCTAATCCTTCCTTTCCTCATATGTTAATAGCTTTTCAGTGAAAATTTGCTGCATAATTAACAAGCCAAGGGTTTTGATTGTGATGTGTACAGTACATAAAGACCAACTTATAACTTATTAAATCAATATGTCTGTGCATATGACAAAGATTCATATATATACGTATATGTGAAATAAAAAAAATACATACAGTAAAAAGAGCAAAGGATAGGCACCAAATAGCACTGGCAGTGGGATGATGACTATGGTTAAGGCACATCGTCTTCTTGGCATCAACTCTGGAAGCCCCACAGATGACCTTGGTTAAAAACTAGGTGGCAACTGCATAGGCCTTTGATTTTAGCTAGGGACTGCTAAGGATTAAGATGAATCCTTTAATGCTTCAGGGTGCTCTTCCCACAAGGATTCTAGTAGCACAGCAGTCCCTACTTAACATTTTACAGAATGATAGGCACCGGGTCAAGTACAGCCTCAGACAACCCGTGATGCCCACTCAGTTTTATGCCTGCCAGACTAGAGGCTGAGAAAGTTTTACAGAATTTTGGATTTGTCCTCACAAGCTCACCAGCTACCCATGGGTAGTGAGACTTTGCCTGTTCTATGTATATGAAACTGGCCTTTCATCCAACATCTTTTTTACTAGCCTGCAGAACAAATTCCTGGTAATTTTTAATTAGCAGGACAAGGGTTAGAAGGCCCTAGCACATTCCTATCCGAGAGGGTGTCACAGTTGCAGTAAGAATAATGTTCATAACACTAAAGAGATACAAAGTCAGAAAGCTCTTGTCATATGGCTATAGTTTTTTTATCTGGACTGAAGAACAAAATGAATATGGTTTCTATGTTTGCGTTCAGTGAGCACAATGTTCTGGCAGGATTTGCCCTCCTAGTGGTCAACTCACCCTACCATACACCCCATGCTGTTGAACTATTAGAAGGGTGGATTTGTTTGCCACCAATAACAACATACTGTCAGTGTGCTACACTGCCATGCCAGATCCAACAGTGGAATGTGGTTACATTCATATATCCAAGGGACAATATGGAGGCTTACCCATTAACAGTAATAAGTCCTGGACAGTGATAGCTTCCAGGAACCTCAAGGTAATCTTTACACATTTCCAAAGGTTTCACTAGAATCTATGCATTCATGACCTTCACACCAGAAGGTTATCAGGCAACATCTCTAAAACAAAAGATTTTCTGAGAAGGCCAGCAAAGCAATTGCTATACTATGTGCACTTCAAAATGTGTTTGTACCATTAAAAGTGGAGATTCTTTTATAGCCTTGTGTCATGGAAGGAGAACAAATCCAATCTATCTTACTATTCTGGATATAGGACAATTCCTGTCATCTTTACGAGAGGAAAAGGGCTTATCAATATCAGACATGAATGTTTAGACGCATGCACTTTTCCAATTTTTATGGCTCAAGGGATAAAGCTTCCTGCCCTCCTAGATCTAAACCTCACAGATGTGACCATTCTCTTGTCCATATGGACCTTTTGAACAACCTACTATTTATTCAGTTTGATACTGAAGATGGTCTTGCTTGTGACATTTGCATCTTTGCTGTGTATCAGTGAGTTTCACGATCTGAAGACACAGTTATGCAGAAAGCTGGAATGCTGAAATGACTCAAAACCTCTCATTGATAATGGGAAAAGAGATGTTTTCCATTACGTCACTAAAATTATGATCAGGACAGTGATAACAGCCTTTGTCCACTTAAGTGTGTGTACTTTGTTGTACATACCTTCAAAGAACCTGGTACAGCTATACATTTTTCTTATTTGTGGGGCCAACCAGGAGAGCTGTCACAAGAAATATTAGTTGACTTACATAGTGTGTACATACTGTAAGCTATGCATTGATAAGTATTTACATAAACAGCATTATGAAACAGCACTGATCATGTGTGTATATTGTCAAAACCCTGTTTGTTTAATTAAAAAACCGTCTATAATTTAGACATCACTGCTTCTGTTTTCCTAACTTATAAAGCATGTGACTGATAAGGAATTATGTAGTTACACTGTGCAACACAAAATGGGATGGTTTTGTAATAAACTAGCCTAGACTTGAAGTTAACCTTAGGTAGACAGAGTGGCTTACAGGTGCTCCAATTTACTTGATAGTCGTCTGGGCATATCTTATCGACTACCTGTGAGGGGATACTAAATCATAATGAACCAGTGTACTGGGTATCATAACAATGGTCTTGACAGAAGCCTTTTTCTGACTAAATTCTGCAATATTATGTTATTCTGGCTTATATTGATTCTATAGGTTTCAAGGATTTAGTGTGTGTTTACATACAAGCATGGGGTTACAGTTATTGTATAGCTATATTTTCCCAGAAATGTTCTCAATTTAGGTCTATAAACTATTAGACACAAGGACTTTTTTTCAATTCATCAGAGTCTACTTGTGTCTCCCCACCAATATCCTTCTTTCCTGTACCATCCATTCATAACCAAGCTCCTATTCTGTCGGTCTAGAATTTCAGCTCATATTTTCTTTGCAAGAAAAAATGCTCTATGTAATGAGAGATAAGGAGAGAAAGAGTGGGAGAAAATTGTGTATAGATCTTGTTCAGTTTTCATCAACTGACAACTGGGCTTTTTAGAATCTGACAGAATTTCATGATGAGATTATGGATCATACAAAAACCATCATGAGAGACAATGCAACATCAGTGGCACTGCTAATTCCATCTTGGTGGTCTCCTTTAATAACGGATTACTATGTGTTCTAGCAGGCATATCAGGTCAAGTTGGCCAAATTTAGCAACAGTTGTGTAAAAGAAAAGTCACTCCTCTCTCACTTTAACCTTACTAATGGACATTTTTACTGACGTACAAAGAAAATAATAATAAAAAAACACAATGCCTGCATCTGTCATTAGGTACTTTTAGGGTGGATTCTTACCAAGGTCTCCATCTGGAACTGGATCCCTTCAAGTCCCAAGGAGTGAGATCTCTTCAGCAACTCTGACAAAAAGATCCTGTCAGATATTTCCATTTCTAAATGGGATCTTCCTAAATTTCTTTGCAAGCTTATCAAGTCTTTTTGCTTCTTGGAAAGTCATAGAAGATCTTATTATCGAGCCTTGGGTCAGATCTCCCTGAAATCAGAGTGATCCTACATCTTAGAGTGGTTTGACATTATGACGGATTTAGATACAGTGCCTTCTTACCGACTGCACTATTGCAATTTGAAAGGTTTACACAACACCAGTCACAGTCCTACCTGGGTAGGTTTTTGGCTAATCAAGGTAATGGTTTTTCTTATAAGGACCTATTTTTAAAACAAACTTTATGTTGTGTGCTGTACAGCCCATTGTCTTACAACCTCCTTCCTTCCCTCCAACTGGGTGCAGACACATCAGCTGCTGGCTGCGGTAGTAATTGCCTTTGGTGTTGCATATCAATATACGTATTGCGTATCATTGGGAAATTTACCAAATGCACTGCGAGGAATCAAAACAATAAGAAAAATATGAAAAAAACAAACTAAAAAATGTCTGTCAATTTGCAGTATCATTTAAAAAACAAATAATAATAATAATAATAATAATAATAATAATAATAATAATAATAATAATAATAATAAAAGGAGGGGGATCTTCCAGGGAGACTCACTGTCCCCACTACTCTTCATAGTACCCTTGATTCCCATGACAAAAGTACTACAGAAGATGGATGCCGGGTACCAACTCAAGAAAAGAGGAAACAGAATCAACCATCTGATGTTCATGGACAACATCAAGCTGTATGGTAAGAGCATCAAGGAAATAGATACCCTAATCCAGACTGTAAGAATTGTATCTGGGGACATCAGGATGGAGTTTGGAATAGAAAAATGCGCCTTAGTCAACATACAAAAGGGCAAAGTAACGAGAACTGAAGGGATAAAGCTACCAGATGGGAGCAACATCAAACACATAGATGAGACTGGATACAAATACCTGGGAATAATGGAAGGAGGGGATATAAAACACCAAGAGATGAAGGATACGATCAGGAAAGAATATATGCAGAGACTCAAGGCAATACTCAAGTCAAAACTCAACGCCGGAAATATGATAAAAGCCATACACACATGGGCAGTGCCAGTAATAAGATACAGCGCAGGAATAGTGGAATGGACGAAGGCAGAACTCCGCAGCATAGATCAGAAAACCAGGAAACATATGACAATACACAAAGCACTACACCCAAGAGCAAATACGGACAGACTATACATAACACGAAAGGAAGGAGGGAGAGGACTACTAAGTATAGAGGACTGCATCAACATCAAGAACAGAGCACTGGGGCAATATCTGAAAACCAGTGAAGACGAGTGGCTAAAGAGTGCATGGGAAGAAGGACTAATAATAGTAGACGAAGACCCAGAAATATACAGAGACAGGAGAATGACAAACAGAACAGAGGACTGGCACAACAAGCCAATGCACGGACAATACATGAGACAGGCTAAAGAACTAGCCAGCGATGAGACGTGGCAATGGCTACAGAGGGGAGAGCTAAAGAAGGAAACTGAAGGAATGATAACAGCAGCACAAGATCAGGCCCTAAGAACCAGATATGTTCAAAGAACGATAGACGGAAATAACATCTCTCCCATATGTAGGAAGTGCAATACGAAAAATGAAACCATAAACCACATAGCAAGCGAATGTCTGGCACTTGCACAGAACCAGTACAAAAAGAGGCATGATTCAGTACCAAAAGCCCTCCACTGGAGCCTGTGCAAGAAACATCAGCTACCTTGCAGTAATAAGTGGTACGAGCACCAACCTGAAGGAGTGATAGAAAACGATCAGGCAAAGATCCTCTGGGACTATGGTATCAGAACAGATAGGGTGATACGTGTAAATAGACCAAACGTGACGTTGATTGACAAAATCAAGAAAAAAGTATCATTCATTGATGTCGCAATACCATGGGACACCAGAGTTGAAGAGAAAGAGAGGGAAAAAATGGATAAGTATCAAGATCTGAAAATAAAAATAAGAAGGATATGGGATATGCCAGTGGAAATTGTACCCATAATCATAGGAACACTAGGCACGATCCCAAGATCCCTGAAAAGGAATCTAGAAAAACTTCAGGCTGAAGTAGCTCCAGGACTCATGCAGAAGAGTGTGATCCTAGAAACGGCGCACATAGTAAGAAAAGTGATGGACTCCTAAGGAGGCAGGATGCAACCCGGAACCTCACGCTATAAATATCACCCAGTCGAATTGACCGACTGTGATAGAGAGAGAGAAAAAAAAAAAAGGATAAATAAAAATAATAATAATAATAATAATAATAATAATAATAATAATAAGATGCTGCATAGTTTGATGTTTATGGTATAGATGTGAAAGAGAAAGAGAACTATAATAATGAGCAATAAAATATGCAATGATCCAGTATGCTATTCCATATAGTACTATGTAAGAGTAGAGTAAGAGTTCAATTCATTGCCTAAGCGGCCAATAATGAATCCTGAATCATCTAATATTATTAACATGACTACATCTCACTGCATGTTGTGTTCAGTACTCTGGTCTTCTGTCATCTCCAGCAATTTCCTGAATTGAAAGCTCAATGTAAAACTTCCGTGTAATCCTTACAAATATAAATTTATAGCCTGTGTGGAGTTAATCTTGGGTTGACTAATATGTACAAGCATTTACATTTTCACTCAGGATGTAGAATAATATACACACACTTAATAAATTCTCCTGAAAATGACACCAGTACAGTAGTTGGTAGTATGTAAATGGTATGAAACAGATAATTGTCTAGAGTACTGCATTTGTTTATTGTATGTCAGTCACTTTTTGTTCCCACTTACTAGATCAAAAAGGAACTCATCGTGCCCACATACTAGATTAAAAGGCAAATAGTTCCCACATACTAAATTAAAAGGCAAACTATTATTCCTTCATGTCATATAGGTACATTGCCAAACATTGCATTCATAAACCACTTACGAGAGCAAAAGGAAATCCAAACCTTTTGCTGTATTACACGAGTCTGAAAATCATGGCCCAGAAAAGTCCATGATCCAGAGCACAATAAGTGGTACACTTTAGCTCTCTCTTTCTTACCAAAATTATCTACCATCTGAGGAAACAAGTACATACAGCAATGTTAAATGTAAAGTCAGGATTCCGGTAGACTGATGTACTCTCAGTACTAAAAGCTAGAACTATTTACCATATCCAGCATTAGCATCAACCACTTTTTCTGAAAATGAACTGCAACATATTAATGAAGGCAAGGCATATCCTACATACCCATCACAAGAAAGATGGTTCCAAATATGCACTAAAACTCCTTAATCAATGGTGAGAACTGAATGTGGTGTACTTTATACCTTACTATAGAGAAGAAAGATATGTAGTAATAGAAGATGGGATAAAGTAAGCAATCACTAACTGTATGTTATAGTACTAAGTTATTCCTAATAAGAAAAATTCTGAATCCACGTGACAAAGAGCGAGGTGGTGCGTCAATTATGGTAGTTGCTCTTAGGAGGTGGAGATGATGGCACAGGTGGCAGTGATGATGATGGTGGTGGTGGTAGTGGTGGCGACACTATATGGGGAGGGGGGTCTCTACACTCTACCTTCTTCCCCTCTCGTTCTTGAGTGTTCCGCCGTACTTGGATCTAGTCCCAACCAGGTCTATAATTTCAGGGATACAGCTTGCGAATATTGCCTAAGTAGAGATGGAGCACAGAACTTTTTTTAAGTAGCACCAACACACAAATCACACTGTTGCCAAATTTCATGCAAGAGTTTAGGCACACTTTCGTCGTGGTCAACATGGCTTTGAGGTGTATACAGTGGCTGTGAAAATATAGCAAATATAAATGTGAAATGAGCCAGATTGTATGACCACCTCTCAATGCCCGTGCTCTGTTGACGGGAGCCAGGCAAAGTGCCTATGGCTCCCGTAGCCCACGTTTAATGGCCTTTTATGTAGGTAAAAATACAAATGCCATCGAGGATGATTTACGGGAGGACTAAGCTAAATGATCATCCCATGCAACATGTGCCTAAACAGTCACGGGTCACGGGAGTATAAAAAAGTTGAGTATGATTCTACGGGCTCTTTCCTAACTGATACCTCCGTCCATGTGACCGTTTGTACTCGCCGCCATACTTGGGCCTGTTGCCTACGATCTCGGTGATTTCTGGTATCCAGCTGGCAAACACAGCCTAGAGGAACCATAGCAAGCCAGTCAGACGAGGACCGGCATGGGTCAAGGGGCTAGACTAAGGAACTAAGGATACTGGGTTATGGAATCGTGGGACTGGCGGGCTTAACGAGGGAGCTCCATACACGACAAGAGGGAAATGAGGAACATACGTAAGCTGAGACGGTAAAAAGAAAACGGAAGGAATTCACAACTATTGGAAACGGATCATGGATGTAATGACAAAAGGCATATCAAAGGAACAAGATAAATAGACAATATAAGAAAGGTACACTTCAAATGAATACTGAAAAGTGGACAAAACTTATAAAGACAAAACCTACAAAAAATATACAACAAGGGGGTTATGAATGATCAAGAAAATTTCTGTTTAATGTGTTTACAGAAAGGATACTCTTCTTGGACAAAAACATGGAATTTACTGTCAGCATGTAAAGATCCTCAGGCAATGATTGTAATGGTATAAGGAAAGACGCTGAGGGGGTCGAGGAGACTAGAAATGTGGATTCAGTATATATATATATATGTGTATATATATATAAACTACTTCTATGAATGCTGAGGAAAGTTTATACGTAATATGATACAAGAAGGGTGACAAACTAGCTAAATAGACTATCACCTTATGAACAACCAGTGATCAAAGAAACTGGGTTTAGTACTCTACCTATAATGAATATGCATCATGTCGATTGGTCATCTACGTAAAATAAGGGAACTGGAAGATGAAACAAAACAACATTTGGAAAGGGATCATAACAATGCAGCAGGATGGTCAAGGACGGAGGACAGTAAGAAATACCTTAAAAACATGAGTTGCATGGATTAGGGAAATGAGCTATTCACATGGATGACAAAATTAGGATATAACAGAGGTTCTGTATAGGAGTGGATTTACAATAGCACAATACCTGGTTAAGGGATCGTGCTACACATGAGGTCATGTTGTTCTGAGAGGAGATCAAGATGCAACTGTATCTATAGATCATGATTAACAGGGTGTTACAGTCATGCGCAGGGGCACACACATGTAGTGGAACAAAAATGAATTGAGCACTGGCTTGAAATTGAAGAGGAGCTCTGGCTTGGTGTTGAGGAGTATGTTGCTCACTACACAACTAATGCTTACATGTGCTATATAAAATTGTAGTGGACTGCTGATATGTAAACATGTAAAGAATCAGTGGAAGAGAAAAAAAAAATATTTCCGTTTCAGAAAATGGATGAGGGAGAAGCAAGTGATTAACATGAAACATATCCCATAGGAATGTACAATGTGATTAAAGTATTCCGGTCCAAGGAAGTAGGAAGTAGGTTGCCAAATTCTGGTGAGCAAAATTGAAATAAACACTGATCACAGTAAATATAATTAGCAGACCCTCAGTCAAGTAAGGCAGTGGGTGCATCATTGAGATCTAAACTTCAGACAAAAGGGAGAGGTACAGGTGGTCTAGTAAGTAGAAAGAAAAACACCAGAATCAAGTCTGACAAAAGGAAACAAGTGATAGGAAAAAGGAAAAGGATTTGCTTTCAAATGAAATTGTCAGCATCTAATGATGGGTGGGTCTCGAGCCTATGGATGAGTATTTCAGAGAAAATAAAGAAACAAAATTGTCGCGCATTCACATCAACATATGCAACTAAAAAACGAAAACCAACAATAGCTAGCTTTAAAGTGACAATTTTAAAAACTTGAATTAGATTAAATTGATCATCAGCTTCGGTTAATTAAGTATTTTAGATGTAGTCATTAAAAATCTTTTTTAATCTACGGGATTACAATCCAAATACCTTAAAATGCAGGCATAACAAAATTCTAAAGTAGACATCATTTCAGAAACGTCTGAGGGAATAAAACAGTTACTTCTTTTATTAGGTGTTGAGTAATTGTTAGTGTGGATGGTAAGGCATACATACAAAACTGAGTAAAAACAAGCCAAATAAAATCAAAATCACACAAATGCAAAACAAAAGATAACTGTAAAAAAAACAATTTTCACCAATACGTAAATTGTTTTGTACTTCAAATAATAACAAAAAACACACAAGCCTTGAATCATACAGTTCAAGTTCTAAATCAGTGGACTATCTTAAACAGCGAGGTTTGACAGCATCTTTTAAGGGTCTACCAGAGAGGAATACGTATACGTACAAAGATATCCTCAACGAGGATCTTACATCTAAGCAAATTAACCTCAACAGAAACCATCTGAATTCAACATCCTAAGGTTCCAGACTTAATCCACCTTAATTCCTTTCAATTCTTGATACAGTTCTGGGGTTCTAGGCTACAATCATCAAATCTACAATTTTCTTCTAATCTCAAGAAGAATTTGACAGGGCAGTAATACGTATAAAGAATATGGCATGAATCTATGTGGATAGCTGGATATCTTATGTACATGGAACATCTATAACTAATGAGTAATTATTGTGGACTTAACATGGAACAAAACTCATAAAATAAAAATTTGTTGACAAAATTTCTTTTCAAACAAAACAGACAAAAAACATTACGTAACTACCATTATACTAAAACTTCCACAAATTTGAACCTCTGAGGTAGGAATTATACGACAAAAATTGAATTAAAATAGAGGCTCATTTTTGGTGAGGGCTACTTAAGACAATCGTAGGCTAGTGGGTCATGAGAATGAAGTTTTATGTGAAGAGCAACATCTTTATTACACATGTTCAATTTCTGTAAGTATGCAGATAAAATTACTGTACAGGTAAAAATATTACGATGAACCTTAAGAAAATGTCATAACTTTCATATCTTGTGAGTTACGAAACTGTCAATGTCAATCATAGATTTCCTGAAAAAAGCAAGTATAATCTTGTAGGTGGAACTCTAAATGCCAAGCTATTGAAATTCAAAATGGCTTGCTCAAATCTGCTCTCTATATCATTAACACATTCATGTTGTGATATTCAACTAGGAAACTGAAATATGCCTATGCAAAATAAATTTATCTTAGTCAAAACAAAGTTGCAAATGTGAAATTCAATTATGCAAATTCGCTTCCAAACAGCACTGCTTCAAGACAGCTACAATTGGGCCTCTGAATGAATATGCACCAACAACAAACTATAATCATGACAGTGTTAGTCCCGATCTTGCTATAAATAATAATAGCAAACAATACTTTGTTAGAGAGTGACATTTCATGCAAATATTATAAAAGATAATTTGAAACTAAAAAACAAACATTTGTGTTTATAAAGATTATAGATAGTCATTTCCTACATTGTTAGAGGCAAATATATGTCAACAATACCTTCGGTAACATGGTCAACATTTTCAAGGCATAGTTCTCCTACCAATGTTCATACAAATAACAAAAAAACAATTAAGTCTGTTTAATTTAGCTTCTAAAACACTGTCATTTCAGGATTAGCACAGATTGAAAATAGATAATGGACAAGATAGGCAGAAGCTACTCCTAACAAAAGATTAGTTCAGTTTTCTTGGAGATATGAAATTAAAATATCATCTAGTAACAAAAATAAACAGAAAAATTAATATATATATATATATATATATATATATATATATATATATATATATATATATATATATATATATATATATATATAACACATTTGGAGTATGTATTTGTATGCATTATTATATGTATATACAATATGCATTTGCTAATACAAATATCATATGCATATACAATATATATCACATATAAACACAACAATACACACAACATACATACATACATATAGAATATATTATATATATATATATATTTATATATATATTTATATATATCTATATATAATATATATATATATTTATATAGTATGTATGTATAACCACAAGTATTCACATGTTAGTGTCCCAGAATCAATGAATTGGAAAAAGTGAAAGAAAGGACCTTTCAGCCATCAAGGTGACCTTTAATTGCAAAATAAAACCGAACCATAAGAATGATTACTTTATATTCATGAGCTTGAGTTCAGGAAAGCATAGCTTTCATTATTATTCCAACAATTATATACATATGAAATGCAAAGGAAAATAAGGTCCCTTCAATCCTGGACAGACTAAGCCTGAGAAAACCAAACCAGTGAATACCACTGTGTCACTCTGTGCGGACAGGTGTAAAAACATTTATGCGACCAAATATTATTAGACGTAGTGTATAAATTCTCTGTAAGTATGCATACATAATTGAACCAAATTTATTGTAATAAAGAAGATTGCTCTCATTATGTGTACAGATGTAAGAGTTATGAGATTAGAGGAGAATTGTATTCATTGAGATGTGTGAAATGGTTGGGAATACATTTCAATAAACGATTTTAAACACAGATCAGAAGGGAAGTATAGGACTGAGGACAGTCAAGTGCATGCAAGTATATGCTCACACTCCTTCATTATTTGTAGGCTCTACAATCATTAAAAGTGGCTTACATGTAGTAGTATAAGTCTTCAAACAGCCACCACCATGTGATACTATATTATAGAGTTACTGTCCTTATGGGTATGTACGTCACATGTACGGCCACATACACAAGCACTTTTGAAAGGATCGTGCATCATCTCTTTCATACGGTTAAAGCTAAGTGGCGATAGGCATAGCTTGAAGATTGATAAGATTTTATAAAATAGGTCAGGGATAGATACATGCTACAGGAATGATAATTGCATGCCCATGGAGACTACTGCTTGGGGAGGGACACATATATGGACACATTTTAAAGGCTTGTGATAATGCTGTTTAATTACTCATGAGGATCGTTACTGTTCTGTGGAACAACAGAAGCGTTAGAAGAATCCAATCCAAGGAACTTTGGAGATTCGATGCATGGCCAGGAATTTCAACAGGAGGAAAGATGTGTGGCTTTGAAGGATCAAGGTACTAGGGAAGGATTACAGCCCACTGCCCCCAAGGAAACTTATATAATACATATAGAACTCGAGTCCTAAACCAGCCATAATGTCAAGTCTATTATTCCATCTGGACAGCACTTAACCCTTCGAAGCTACCAACATAGAGAGCTCTCTCTCAAGCACTATTTTCAAGTTACACTACCTCTATACTGTGCCTCTTTGAATTCAAAATAAACTTGCTACTTGTTTAATGCCTGAAGAAGGGGAAAATTATATCATTCTGACAATCACCAATAGCGTTTCACATCTAGTCACTTCCTTGGTATTTGCAGATGAACAAGATAGTTTTGCCTGAAGCATGAAACTTGTCTTTATACTTCATTTCAAGAAGCATTCAAACAATGTAACAAGATCTACAGATCAGAAGAGGAATGCACAAAGGTAGAGTTTTAACTCTGATCCCATTGACAAATGAAGACTTTAATTTACATCATCAGTTTTTACCTTCTGTCACCTCACACAAAGCTCAGTAATATAGACATTGCTATAAACAGTGTGAAATGAGGAGTGCATTAAATGTTTCTTTGCAAAGAGGAAAAGTCAAATATTAGGCATAAATAACAATGTCATATTCATATAGACAACTTTTCGGATATATTTACTAACTATAAATTTAGCCAGCGAGTTCTGTACGCCCATATAATTATGTGGAAAAGGAATGTAATGAGAACTTGAAAATGGTTTGGAAAGGTCACTGATAAGACATAACTGCCTACTATGGATGCCAGGGGTAAGGGAAGTGTAACAAAGACAGTGCTCAAGAGACAGCTCACAAACATCACACTGAAAAATAGTGATCAAATAAAGGAGACTATGATGAACCAAGAAATTGTGGAAGAAAAATCAATCATTGTGTACAGAACTGTTGGGCGTCAGCCCTGGTTATGGAAGAAACAGAAGGAACGCAGGTATAAGCAAACTTTCATGTGTGAAGACTTAAAATTGAAGAATTACAAACAGTTAGTGCAATGGCATAAGTAAAGAGAAGCTGAAAGGATCCACTGGTTGAGTCAGAGATATCTAGAGTGTATATAACTGCACTATCGCTGTAGGTGACATCACCTTTTAATATACAATTAACACAGAACAAATATCTAGATGACTAAAGAATTCTAACCAGAAAAATGAGCCTAATACATTGAGTTACTGGCCTGATAATCATCGATTTAAGGGCAAAAAGGATATACTTAGTGCTACATGGACATGGATACAAATATGTTAAAGCTATATAAAAAATAACCTCAACTATTTACAATCTGCTAATCAAAACCAGGTTATTCTGAGTTCAAAATAGCAAAAAAATAAAACGTCTACCCAAGGATAAAACAGAAGATGGTAAAAGGTTCAGTCAGCTATCAGTGTTAACTTCTGCAGATTATACTTTCCAGTAGTCTTCAAATAATTGTAAAGAATTCTATGTCCTAATTCAAATAGCACAAAAATGGGAAATCAACAAGTGCTCTCTCTTGGTTTTCTTGGAAATTCCTGTATGGCATTTGTGATAGCGAACATAAAGAACGTGTCAACACTAGACCAAATTAATAACCCCCAAAACTTTAAATTCCACCTTTGAAAATGAAGTAGTAAGAGAACTTTTACTTCAAAGACAACATTTCATGCTGCTTTTGTGTTCAGTAAGAATCTCTTAACGCCCCCCTTTTTTTCATAAATTTCAAGTAAAAACAAATATACATATAATTGAAATTCCCTCATTTATACAACACTAACAGATTAATAAAGGCAAAAGACCATATAGAGCTAAAGTAAACATGTAACATGGTACTGACGAGAGCTGACAGAGTATCTTCGCGAGTTATAGAGGAAAAACTGGCTAGGGCTACTCCAAGGACAAGGATCGTTAGTCACAAACAAATGTCAGGCCATATCGCACATAACCACCAAATTACGACTGTACAAGATACTAATGTGGATGATATGAACACACGAGAGCTAGGGATGTTATGAGTTCGAAAAATAACATTCCACAACGTGATGCCTCCAGTTACCATGAGTTTATCCTGCAGATAATACCACAAAGACAAGACAGCATTGACTTTTTTGCAGACTTGTTCTGTAATGTTATCACTCATAACTGCTGGTTGTAACACAATAGCGGATGATACTTATCAAATGTTACTTGAAACCATGCAGATGACTAAGCACAGCTCGTATCCAGTCTCTACGTTATTAAAGCAAGGAGACTTTGCAGCCTCTTCTTCAGAGGTTAAGAAATAAATTACATAAAATACAACGAAAGGGACGCAGACAAGCCAGAAAAGATGGAATCTGAATAACATAAAAGTGAATTCATTATTTATCACCACTATTCATTATTATCAAAACTTAGTGCATACATGACAATGAATTCTGCTGTGCAAGTCAATATGATTAGCACTACATTAACAATCACATATAACATCCAGAAACTGTAATGATATTGTAGTCTACCTATGGAAAAACTGATGATAAGAGCTGGTGCTTAACAAAACAGAATGGTTGCAGGTGAGATGGGAAGGTGCAATACTAAAAGGCCAGTAACAAACGGTAAAGTACATGAAATGGATGACACTGGATATACTTTTACTGTAGTTAAATAAACATTCAAGAAGCAGTTATTATAGTAAAGGTTATGGTAAAGGTGTTGCTTTGATATTGAATTGGTTGCCTAGTTTTGTATGCTGTTCAAAATAACTTGAAGATGCTGGTGAGTTGGAGAAATGAAATAAAAGTATCAAAGGCTACGATGTCTTTCATCCCGTGAGTGTTGGACTCCATGCAACAACATAACATAAAAAATCTTGTCATGTATGATCTTGAATTCTAGATGACAAGAGACTTGGGAAGCATTAGGGTTCTGCGATGGGTATATGTTCATTCTGGGATTTTACATCTTGTACTGGGCCAAGGTAAGTCTCTAAAAAAGCAACTACTACAAGTGTCCTGGTACTAATTTGTTATTAAGATATAGAAAATATGATAATTCATTAAAGGGCAATGGGAGAAAACAAAAATACTACAGTTTTAGGGATTTTGCTACTCATGGATAAAGGTGGTGGTACTAGGTGGTGTCGTGGAGGCAGCATGGAAAGGTTGACGTGAAGGTCAGCCCTTGCATGTACCTCGCGCCCTCGTTCAAACCTCGCTAGGATATGCTTAGCTGAGGAATTTAGGTCTCTAGCCAAAACCATAATTTAAAGATATGTATATATATACACAATATGTATATAAACTATACAGTATATATATATACACAGTATATAAAAAGGAAGACATGAATGAAAAGCGACAAACAACGTTAACACTCATATAGGGACAGTGTACGATGGACGGCAGTAAGCCAGAAAGCGTAGGAAATGGCCACAGAGGAGCAGGACAACACGACACACACACACGCACAACTGCAAACCCACATCCGCCCTGCCCACCTACCCTTGCTGTTGCTGCTGCCGTATGAAACATACACCATTCATCCCTATACTAAAAGCTGCTCATAGCAGCATTAGCAGCAGCAACAACAAGAGCAGCAGCAACAGCAGCAGCAGCAGCAGCAGCAGCAGCAGCAGCAGTAGGGAAGGCGGGATGGGGACTGCAGCTAGGAATACGTGACCAGGCGCTGTACCTCTTCCCATGCTCCCGCTTGTACTCTCCACTATACTTGGACCGGGTTCCGGCCAGCTCTATAATCTCGGGAATGCTACTTGCAAACAAAGCCTACAAGGAAATATAACCAGCCATAAATTTAATGCATTTGGAAATTAATTACTCAAGGTTATCTAGCAAATAGCTATAAGGTCACTCGTTACCTACAGTAATGCAATCCAAAAAGGATATTAAAAAGGACTGATGAGGAACACATCAGGTGCACCTCTACAATGCCTCTGGACGTGCATCACCATCTCCCTTTGGGTGTCCTGGGTGAGGCTTTATCTTAGGACTATTAAATAGTAACTTTCAGTAAGAACTTGAATGGTCAGTGGTCACCTACTTGTAACCTACCTCTTTATAATCCATATACTACATAAATGAAAATTCACGAAACCTGGCCATACAAAACAAAAGACTGAACTACTTCAAACATTTCTGCAATTCTGAAAACCTTTGATAACAAAAATCTCTAATCTAGTCGCTTGCATAACAGTAGATAAAATTCAGGGATCTCTAATTTATCCCTAGTATTGCCAAAAAGACATTCGTAGCGAGCCCTCAAAAACATTTGACAAGCTTCATTGAACTGTATCAATTATTTTAATAAATGTCCTGCAAAATAGTCATGGGACTATATTTTGCCAAATAGGCAAATAAACCCATTTTGTCCAACAGACTCACTAAAGGTAAAAAGTTGAAACAAAGCTAATATAACTCATTCCCAAAATCACAACTCATGAAATACACAAGAAAAAATACAAATGTGAAAAGTCCCTTCAAATACGTATCTAGGAATCCATAAATCATAAGGATAGGGACACTGAAAGCAAAAAACTATGAGAAAGAGACCAATACTACAAATAGGAATGCTGTGAATATAAAATCAAAAGGTATGAAATTATTTCAGTAACAGTTACTGTGCTATAAGATATTCTTACTATTTTACTGCTACTACTGTACTACTACTTTTGTACTAATACTGCTACTATATCAGTAGTGCTGAAAACAGCAATTATTAAACATAATAGACTAGGTCTATCTTGGTCTTTCTATGTGGTCATCATGCTAACCTGTTTACCTAATTCCAGCTAACATGCCAAGAGTTATACAAAGGAGTCAATGTGTACAACTCAATATACAACTCATTAAGATGAAAATTGTTTTTTTATGTATCACTCCCAACGTACAATTATTTGATAGGGGAAATTCCATTGACCATCGTGTTTCAGTAAACAAACAGAAAACAAGTGAGATGGTATTTATCTTATGGTGGTGGAAATGGTCTACTAATACTAAGCAAGAATCAATGTATCATCCAGCTATGCCAAGGCATGCCTTTTCAAAACGCAGAAACAAAATAAATTACAATACGTATACTTATAGTAGTCATTTCCATACTGTAAAATTAAATCTTCGACAAGCCTTCTTTAGAGATGGCAAAAATTAGAAAATAATATGATGGCAGTGTACTTTTACTATTTTCCTAGCAGATAATAAAATTGGAATATTCTTCTTTAATGTTCCAAAACTATTCCTCAAAAGATTTAGATTTTTGTAAATTCCCGTCATTTTACAACCAAGTGACAATGATCATTTCAGGCAAATCGTTCATTATTCTTTGGATTATGGATTTCCTTCCTTGTAAGTGCATCAACATCTGTAATTTATTCCATCTCAAATTTTACTGATACGAACTAAGGACACTTAAGCTGATCTTTCAAATATGACAAAATGTAACTCTATGCAAGTTAAGCACATTTAAGGAAGAAAATTTCTTTCCGTTTCTAAATCCTACTAGTGCATCCTATCATACATATTCTACTTAAATTTGCATAAAAACTGTACAATAGAATACTACTTAGTGCAACAAGATAGTTCACTACCTTTATACTGTAGAAGGCATTAGAGTTTATTGATCTCTTAAAACAATCAAACTACAAAAGACAAACTAATGATATTCAAAAATCACAAGAGCTCAAAACAAATAATTATTCTGAAAAAGTACTACTTAACAGAAATATACATAGTACAACTTTTCCCAGGTAGCTTTTCACTATTACTCTATAATACTTTACATTAAATATAATATTTCAAAATTTTAAAGAACATATTAATAAAATTCATACTCTAGCTGGCAACTAAACGAATCTCTATAAGTATATAAAATTAAAGTAAACTTCACTTTTCTTCAGAGCAAAATTTTTTAGCCCATAAATATCATTTCAAGGATTTTCAAATGATATTTGCTGGAAGACAGGGTTTGGTGAGAATATAAGCTACTTAATCTAGCATTCAGTTCCATTACAGCTTTGCTGATCTAATATATGTACATGGATTAAACAGCAAGTCTAAACTTCCTCACTACAGTCAGCATGAAATTTCTAGCATCAATACTGTAATTAACTCCAACTGATAAGACATCATTATCAGCGAATAAACTTTTTCAAATTAACCCGGTTTTGCAAAAGTTAATAAAAAGAATTAATGACACACATTCAAAAAGATTCTACAAGCATGTCATTTTGTGTCTCTTTATTCTACTCTCACAGGATCAGCAAGAGCAACTAACGAAAAAAATACTAACTAATGACAGCAGTCATCAAAATACTGCAACGGTTTACAGAATGCTTTGCTTGTAAAGTCGAGATGTCTTCATTCTATCTGATTTCCTAAGTGAGAACAAGCTTGCTAACCATAAATACACTACGTAACTCTAAGGAGTAGATACTGGTATCATATAACTAACCAAAATGAACTATCCCTGAAGCATAAAGTTATCTGAAATTTGTAAACTCCTATATCCCATAAAACTACCATGACAAAGATGCGCTAGCACACATCAGTAATTGTAGAACCTGCATGTTCTGGTCCAGTTTATCTCCCTTAAAACTTCTAATATTCGATTCTGAGAAAATGACAACCACATTTCAACTGGAACTCCAAGGAATTTAAGACATTCAATCGCTTTATAGTCTACTAAATGTCCTTCTTAATTAGTTTTCAGCACTGTAACATTAATCACCAATTATTCTTTATTAGCAAGAACACAAAAATACCAAAGTATATCAATTTAGATAAACACGCTCTCTTATGTTGAGTTAAAAAAATTCAAATTCCTTCAATTGAATTTGTGTCAATGTATGACGGACTGCCTCTGTAAACTAACTAAAATAATGGAGTAGTATAACACTGACATGGCCATTCATGTTCCATAGTACCCATCACACCAAAAACATTAATAACAAGATAACCTTAGAATTTCTGAGCAAAATCAGTGAACAGATGACTATTTGCTGGGCTCATCATCATATTCTATACAGCACCCACCTGCCCAGAGATGAGACGCTGAATAGGACCAAAGTGTTTTTGGGGGGGAATGCACGTCCAGGGAAGTAAGTCAAGCAATGATCTATATCAAAACTGGGGTATAACAGGAGAGAGCAGGTGTCCACTGTTGAAGCTGTTGTAACTGGCGTGGCACTGTGAGGGTGCCTGGAGCAGGAGCCCAGTAATTAAAGTGATCAACCTAGCTGCAACTTGACACACAGGGGACATTAATAAAAAAAAAAAAAGTCTTTATCAGTGTACAACAGCAGAAAATCGTTGAGATAGCCACAACAACAACATATGAGCGTGTGCAAAAGTATCTCGAAGTATCTCGGCAGGTAGTAAATACTGTATTAGTAGTAGTACGTATCTGAATGTGACAAGAGACAGCTGAAGCTACAAAAGTTCAGTAAGCTATCTAGTATAGCAAGGCAAGGGAATATCATTATGGCCCACCCTGCCTATTTACAACAGCTCCACAAAGATATTGGCTTTACTTTAAAAATCTGATAAAAAAAAAATGATTAATCTGAACTCCTACAGTAAACTCCTCTCCTTTTTCCATTTGCGTACTGATCCACATGTGGCTACATATGGGAATTGGCAGTGAAATTTGATTTAAAGAAAAGCATTTAAAAGACTTGTTTCATGGTTCTAGGAGAAAAGAAAGAATTAGAACATAAGTGGAAACAAAAGACTGGTTGAATCATAAGCCTCAACACGCGACTTATTCGTCAAAACCCAGAAGAGCTTTTAATGAAAAAAGAAATCATAGGGCAAGTTTAAAACTGTATACAAGATGAGAGGTTTTCTATCGACAGCTAGGATTGGCTAAGAATAAAACAGGGAGGCAGTGGTTAGTGCGGGAGAGTGATGCAGACACAGCATGCAATGCATCTGAGGGAGTCACTGGGCAAGCACAGGCAGAACAAGAGCAGCCCAGCTCCCAATACCATATCCAAAAACGAAAAAATCATGAACGAACAAAATAACAAGAACTAAATTATTACAAAACCAAATGAAAAAGATCAAAGAAAAAAAATGGATGTGACCGACCTGGGGTCGCCCAAACCCAACCTTTCTGCCTGACAAACTGTGATCATAATAGTACAAATACGTATTGGTAAAAGTAACTGTGCCAAACTGTACTTGCCAGCCTCCAGCATCGAAGGCTTTGTTGCACATTGATGTGAGGCACTTAGGAAGAAAATATAGAACCAGTCATAAGATATTCTCTATCCTTGCTGCCAGCAGAGCTCCCTAAGTGCTCTGTTACTAAGAAAAAATAGAAGGCTATGTGGGTGACAGGTCTGGGCTAGGTGTGAGCGACATGGGCAGGCTGGGTGTGGGAGGCACAGGCGGGCTGGGTGAGAGCCAGACAACAAGCACAAGACTGGCTCATTAGACAGTGAGGAAGGAGCAAGGCAAGGTTGTACTGGCTGACAGACAAGCGGCAACACAGAGAGAGATATGTAGGCCATGTTGCCACATTTGAAAATCAGTCTTACGAGAGAAATCTGGCAACCATGTTTAGATAGTTCAAATATATAAATCTTACTCAGATATACAGATATTTACAATATCATTTATCAAGAGAATTATTTCAATATATCATTTGAATAATATACCTATGTCTTGATCCCGGAGGAGTCAAGGGCCTAAGGTTTTTTTTTTCTTTATTATTAGTGTGCATGTGTGTGTTATCCCTCGTTAAGTGGCACACACAGACTGGTGTAGTGTTAAGTGTGGTGGTAGTGGGAAAGGAAAGTTCTGTCACAGTGCCTACTGAGCAACCATCCGTAATACATGTCCATTAAGATGGCAGTGTGGATGGTTAACAAATACGTATACAGTATATCCATTCTATAAAATGTCAAAAAGTGCATTCTAGCTTTTCTTAATAAACATTACTTTTCAAAATGACTTCTCTTTAAACAGTCTTATTGAACAGCTACACGTACGAGCATCCACATTTCATCCATCCAATGTAAATAAACTAGAAAACAACTGGTAGCTAGGTAGGTACTGAGGACAGCAGTTGAGCTGCCCTTCAACTAGCATCAACTCATTTCATACCATGAGCCATATATTCATACTGAGCTATATTTATGGCACAGGTTGGCAAGTTACCAAGGGCAGCTCAACAAAGGCATGGCCAAGAATGTCTCAGGCACGGCCAAGGTGTCATATGAATGTGGCACAGACAAGCACTCTGTGTGGCAACCATGCCACTACCAGCGTGCGGACAGAAATGGCAGTATTGACGGTACATGTCCAAGCTGGTAGTTACTCGGGCCTCACAAGTCACAAGGGGAATCACCTGTCACCATGTGTGCATTCATGTGAGATTGGTACTATAATGTTACATCCTCTTATGAGGATTTTTATTACTTTTATGTAAAAGAAAAAGTATCAGATCACATCTAATTTAAACAGTATTGAAATAGGTGGTACTTCAAAGTTCAAAGTGAACTTATTTGATTATTGTGCAGTCTGCTGATACCACACTGGTCTCTACTGCTATGAGGTGACATTAACCTACCATGTGGCTACTGATATACCGAGGCTCACGCATGTGTGGCAGAGGTTTTTGTCATTTTTTTATATTCTTCTTTCATTGATCTCATAAAACGCAGATAAGATATATTGTACAAGAATAAGAAAACAAGTTTGGGGTCAGGCAAGAAACTGAATTTAGCATTATGAAATACAGTACTTTGAAATACATACTCTTAAAGATAAGAAAATATTGTTGCTCGTAAGATTAGATTTTTTTATGGTGGGGGAGGGAGGGTTGTATCTAGTTATGTAAATTTATAGGGAAGTTATCATACCAATGAAATTTAAAGCAATTTATTCTTCAATGTTTTAAACATGTGCTACGGAATATATAAAATGAAGTGTAAGCTCATTAACTGGTAAACTATCCATTTAAATAAGAAGAACTGCTGCAAAAAACACAGCGCTGAGCCACTGGTACAAAACTTTCAAGAGAATTGCATGGGTGACATTACAATTCTGACCTACAAAACAAAGAAAATAAACCACTAATTCCATAGAGAAGCAATCAAACAACTTACACAGATGAAAATAATATAATAAATACAGTACCAGAAAAACTGTTTAACCAACTTAAAAATAGCTTTTAATTTGATGCCAATAATAATAATAATTCAAAAAAAAGAGCTACAAAATAGCTAGCACTTGCAAGAACTAACCGAGCAGAGCAGCAGAGCTTTGTGGCAGCAGCAGACAGTGAGTGAGAGTAACTGAGTGAGTGAGTGAGTGAGTGAGGTGTGCAGTAATGGTGTACGATGTTTAGTATTTATTCTCTGGGTTCAGCACCTGCACATAAGGCCCTGCTGATAGCCGCTTGCACACACCCATTTGAACAAAATGGAAAGTAACAGCTGTGTAGATGAAAAAGTACCATCACACACGATTTATTTAGTCACTGAATTTTATTAATTTAACACTACGAACACTGCATGGTTAGAGCCTTTTTTTTTTTTTAGCCTAGTGGTGGTGTGCATGGCAACTGTTAAAGAGCAGCAGTCTTCTATGGATAGACTGCTAAAGCAGGTGACATCCACTGTGACAGGTGACACTCCCATAGTAGCATATAGCAATGAACAGAAGATATTTGGATCGAGAGAGAAAAAGCAACGGAAATAAATGAATTTGTGCGCAAAATAGATAAGAAATCTATTTTTATCTACAAGAATTTTAATTGAATATACTCTCAAGTCTCCTGATCAACACTGCCAATTCCAAGTTAGTATAAGATATATATATAATATATATATTTTTGACACTTGTAGACTGTCAGTAATGAAATTGTTTGTTGTATAGCAATATCAATCACTGATCCTATATGGAAGATTTCAAATTTTTGTTTTAGACCATTATTCCCTATCTCATCTTAATTAGAGTTCTTATACTTTAATTAGTGATAGACTGTACTTCCACCAACATCCAAGCTATGTTTAGATTGTGAAGTAAATAACCTGTCATTTCAACACATCAAAGAAAGTATAGATGTTGACCTGCAAACTTAGTTTTCTCTAACAAGTTGACAATGACCATAATTTGTCACATTCTACTTGGATGGTATTCAGGATAAGGTTAGCTTGGATACCAATGAGAGTTCTATTTCTGTGACTGGTGGTGGCTGGACCCACCCTTATTAGAAATGTTTTGGTAAAGTTTAGGAGGGTGAGCTGGGGTGTCTGGGGGAGGGATGATGGGGAGAGGAAGGTGGTTTTAGGGTAGTTAGACCCTTTCCCAAAATGATGCTTAATAAGAATGGTATTAATAAGTCACTGACTAAAATGTAACCCATGTTCAGTTCTTGTGGAACGTGGGTCTGAAATCACTTCAGGACATTTGTTGGGAGAAAAAGTAAAATGTCGAAATGAAACGAAAAAAAATATATGCAATAAAACACTGAGATATGCTGTATACTGGAGAAACTAAGGAAGGTTGTTTCCAAATTTTTCAAATTAAATGACAATTTCCTTGCCCTTACATGAATTTAGAAAAAAAAAAACATAGTTAGATACAGTGATAATACATCAGCTGCAACGAGAGAAAAAAGTTAAAATTCTTACACGGATACAAAGAAACCCTGACTGTTTGATGCAGAGAAAAATACCAGTTCAACACCATTTCCTATACCCATTGGCTTGATGGAGCTGTGAATCCCCTCGACACCCCAGCTTCCTATTTTAGAAAATTATAACAATGACAATAACAGTAATAATACATTAACATTAACAGTAAGTGATCTAAGAGGCACTGGAAACATACTTACCAAGCCAACAAGGAGGAAGAAGACAAGGAACGTTCTTCCAAAAACTGTATGACAGTATACATCACCATAGCCCACTGTGGACATAGTGACAATGAGGAAGTACACACAAGTCCAGTACGATAGTGGTTGAGCATTCTGGAAATCTAGAGGGTCACCAGAATTTTCCAGCTGAAACATAAGGCAAAACATTAAATAATTGTAGGGCCTTTGAAAAGCATAAGTTTGTTCATGTGATACATTCCTGCTGCTCAAGCATACCTTAGAAGATTTAAGTGAAATAACAGCATCCTTTTTACTCCAAATTAATTCTTTGTATTGTCATGAGCAATAATGAGTCATTACTCTACTTCAGTTATTTGTACAGTATTAATCAGGCTGAGAGTCTGGGATATAATACAGTAGGTAACTATACTACATTGTAGGGAACAATATACATAAATATATGGAATTTCCAATATAGTACACACTGTACTATATATTACTGTTAAACGAGAATTACACTTTGTAAACTCTCAACAGAGTACCCTCTCTAAATATAAATCTACATAACATCTTCAAAATCTTAAGTAATGTCTATCCGTGCTCCATTCTCAGGCCTCCAAGGTTCAACACTCAAGTAGTAATGTATTACTTCAAGTCCAGTTATTTCAAAATATGCAAAGGAGTCTATAATCTAATAAGAATGTAACCATCTGGCCACACACAACTTTATTTAAGCTTCTACTAGCAAGCTAATGATTACCTAATAACAATCTCCCCAGCAATTCTGTGCCATTTTCTCTTTCCTCACACCTTAACCTCCTTGCAATAATGCAATAAAATGTGCAGTAATGAGAAGAGAAAAAAGAATACATATATATGTATATATACCCAAAAGAGACTTCTTGAAATAACCTTGCTTCTCAACAGACAAACCATTATACTATTACCTGAGCCTTCCAGGTCCAACCAGAGACTGGATCATACCATTTAAAATTTGCATTTGCTCGCCTCATAGTATAATCCTTATAGTAAAGAGGTGGCAAGGGTCTGCAATCTGACAACAGATGTATTTCATTATCTAAGTTCTTTACTTTGATTTACTCTGAGTTAAAGTTAAGCCAGTAAATTAATTTCATGGTAATGACCAGTAAAAAAGAAAAATTAACATTTTTGGTTGAAAAAAAAGTGGGTGTAGCTTAACGGCTAAAAGTGACGATTTTCCTTTCCAAAGAAGCAAAGTATGTAAGTTAAAAATCAAAGTACTTCAGGAGAAACTGTTCTAGAATCTCAAGAAAGACAAGGAAGAGAACAAACATTCCTTATCATTTCTTTGCCTGCCTGAAAAGAGCATGGACCATGAGAAAACATAAACACTAGAAGAAAAACAAGTAGAACAATGAATGAAAAAGTGAACAGGAATAGGATCTGATAGAGAATGAAGAAATACAAATGCAAAGAAAGATCATATAAAAGGAAAGCAGCAGTTGTTGAACCATCTTAAAACTATACACCTCACCAAAGTATTTTTGGGAGATACTTGATAGGTCTTGAATGCATGCCTTTTGAGAGGGATGTTCTTAAGCCCTTGTAATGGCTGAAAGAGTTCCTATAGTAAAAGGGAGTACAGCAATCACCTATATTGCCAATACAGTATGGTACATACTAACAAATCTGAAACAAAGGTTGGTTGCCACTTTGGATGGTAGAGCCTCAAAAGACTTTTCTCTTAGTTGCTGTTCTACTTTGGGATCTAAAGGTCTTTTACCCAGAAGGCTGGCTGATTTTGAATGGAAAATGCACCCATACATATAGTCACACAGACAAAAACACAGGAGAGAAATTTTGCAACAAGCTGCTTTCTGGAATACTTGACTTTCCAGATGCTGCCTGATATCACTGCCACAAAGAATATGTTAACATCTATATGTATGGGGACTTTAGGAGAGAAAATCCACTTGCAGTGGACTCACGACTTAAAACTGTTGCGCTTGGAGAGGGTACTGTCTAAAAATACCTCTTTTCTTTCAAAAGAGTATGATGATAAAAGCTCTATATTGTTTTTACTTGCTTTGTATGACTACGCGTATATGCATGGATTGCAGTAATAACAGAGAATTTCATATGCAGCAAGGATGCTCATGGACATAAAAATAACAATAGTACATAAATATAACAAAGAACCCTATTACTAAAGATTTCATACCAGCAAATGAAAACTATACAAAAAGTACAAACTATGAAAAAGTTAAAAGGTTCAAATACTTACAAAGGTTTCCAAATAATTTTCAAAATTATGTGCAAAGGCAATTATAAACTTACATTAAGAGGATACACAAAATACATCATACATGTAGTAATTCAATCACACAGTTTAACTATGTGCATATTTACCACTACGTACACACTACTGAATGTCTTGGAGCATAACCCCTATGCTAGCTGCAGTAAGACCACCTGAACTAAACAAACACCAACCTAGTTACATTCTGGACAGCTGTTTGTATGTTGAACTGTTTGTAAGTTGGTTACTGTATTCTTCATGCATAGTATTTAAGTACAGTATGATGCAGAATAAATACAGTACTGTATGATTTTTCATCCTAAAACACAATATGTACACTGTACACATACAGTAGGAAACAAAAGTGTATCTGAATGTTTGTAAGTAGGATGGTGTCTGTACATGTGCTTTATAACTACTTCATGCAAAAACTTACCAAATGGATGATGCCGGCACCAGTGAGCCAAACTGCGATGAAAATAGAGCAGAGCTGTGCCAGCCGGATGCTGGACGATGTCTTAAGGACATTCAGGTACTGCAAGATATCCGGTACTGACATGAGGCGGAGGGCTCGTAGGAATCGTAACCCTGTGGATATAATGATGAAGTGAGTTACTCTGAGGATTCACTATGATCTTATTTATCTTAAATTCAATAAAAAAAGAAAGCATAAACACATCTGTAAGTAAAAACAGTCATCAACACTTGGAAAACATCATAAGGCTATTATCATATACAACTTAGCATACGAAAATAAGCACAAAACAGAGGTGTCTCAATTTAAGGTATACAGTACTACGCTCATCTCTGTAAAGTGAAAACTTACCTATCCACGTTCTGTCTAGATATATACTGACAAAGGATGGGGGGATAGTGAAGTAATCAACGAAGGAGTACATCTCCAGCATGAACCACAGCTTATCACTTGCTGCTATAAACTGTTAAAAGAAAATTAGTTGCATTAATGCTGTACTGGATTTTATGAAATGATAAGAATGATGAAGATATTGATATTTTTGTAGAATACAAACCATTGTTTCATATTAGGTGATGACAGGGTGCGCAGAAGTCCTGCCGAGTATAAAATTAATTGAAGTTCTTACATACAAACTCTCTCAATGCACCTACTCCCAAAGCTCATAAAATGAGTTTTTAAGGACCAACCAGTTACAGTACTCTGTATACAAGAAAATATGGGTTTTCACAACTGAAAATGACTTTTTAGCATTTTCTAATCACTATGCATTCAATCTGTAATCCTTTTTGCAAGCATGAACAGACTGCCTGTTTTATAACATAATAAATAATTGAAGGGACCGGTATCTGAATATTTTGAGTATTATTACTGATGACAGCAGTCTGTTGCTTTGTATTACTGTATCTGATGTCTTGCTGTAAACTTTTTGGTACTGTACTTGTCTTGTCAAGGCAAGGTTAAGGCTTTCTCCTAAGTATGTCTAACAAGGATTCAAGGAATGACTTGATTTCCTGTTGTCCCAAGTTGACAGTAATTTTGTTGTTGCAAAACATAACTCGTCAACTGTTGGCATTCATGTAAAATGATATTGTTAAGATACAATAAAGTTTGTTCATACTTACCTGGCAGATATATATATTTTAAGTACCCACCCACCTCCCCTCAGGAGACAGTGGAGATAGAAATCTGATAGAAAATGGGAATGGTTCCTGATACCCGCCTCCCAGCGGCGGGAATGGGTACTAGCCACCCTACTCCCACTACGTGTGTCGTAAGTTTTTAGAAATTCTGTCGGACTTCAGAGAATACAGCTATATATATATCTGCCAGGTAAGTATGAACAAACTTTATTGTATCTTAACAATATCATTTTGTTCATGAAACTTACCTGTCAGATATATATATAGCTGAATCCCACCTTTGGCAGTGGGAGAGACAGAAAAGGATTTAGGAAACATATATATGTAGATGATTGACATCTTGGTTCCTTACCTGTTAGCATAGCTGACTTCGTGATTACTGTCACCCAAGCCTGCATCTGCTTCACTAGAGTTACCAACAAGGTAGAGACCTGTTTAGTTGGTGTGCTCTAGATGATCTGCCAACGGGGACGAGACCACAATGTGACTAGACCATGACCATACTCAAGAGGACAACGAGGCAAAACCACCACCTAAGTTAGCCTAATCAAATACTCCCATATACCAAAGGCTAAAAGAAGGGAAGACCGCATCGGCGGCCGACCCTACAACCATAAACATTACGAACATTAAAAACTCACCTACCCTTTTCTATGGGAAAGGATGAGTGCTACCTCCTGCCCCCAAGATAGTGTCTGCGGCGACGTATGGTCCAACCCAGAGAGTAACAGTTTCTCCTAGTCGTTCAGACCTCCCGTAAATAGTGCGAGGCGAACACCGAGTTACTTCTCCAAAAGTGGCACTTAAAATATCTTTGAGAGCCATATTTTTTCTGAAAGGCTATAGAAGTGAAAATAGCCCTTACTTCATGAGCGTTAACTTTTAAAGCTTAAAGTCACTATCTTGACAATAAGCGTGCGCTCCTTAATGGTGTTCCTCAAAAAGAATGCCAGGTTGCATTCCTTAGACATGGGCATATTAGGCCTCTTAACCGAACACCATAAGTTTCTCCGCAGAAACTCTACACTCCTTTGTCCACGAAGATATTCTTTAAGAGCCCTAACAGGACACAGGACTCTTTCTGGCTCTTGACCAATGATTTCTGCCATACCTTTTATTTCGAACGTCCTAGGACCAAGGGTTGGAAGGGTTCTCATTCTTAGCCAGGAATGACATACTCAAAGAGCAGATTGCATTATGCCCTTGAAGCCGACGTGTTTACTAATCGCCTGTATCTCGCTAACCCTCTTCGCCGTCGCCAGAGCAGTTAGGAATACAGTCTTCTTCGTCAAATCTCGCAGAGGCAGAGTAAATAGGTTCGAAGCGGCTGACGTTAAAAACTTGAGAACCACGTCCAGATTCCACGAAGGCAACTTAGCCATCGGTGACCTTGGTGGTCTCAAAAGATTTCAGTAGATCATGTAGGTCTTTATTATTAGCAAGGTCAAGACCTCTATGTCTAAAAAACTACAGAAAAAGACACTTCTGTAGCCTTTTAATTGGTTGACCAACTGACGAGCTTCAAATCTCGTCTGAGATAAAGAAGGAAGTCGGCGATCTGGCTCACAGAGGTCGTGGTAGAGGAAATTCCTTTCTTCCTACACCAGCTCCTAAAAGCTGCCCACTTCGACTGGTAAACCGCAATTGACGAAGGTCTTCTCGCGGTGGCGATAGCTTTAGCCACAGGTTTCGAAAAAACCTCTCGCTCTGGACAACTTCTGGATAGTCTGAACGCAGTCAGACTCAGAGCGGAGAGGTTTTTGTGGTACCTCTCGAAGTGGGGCTGTTTGAGTAGATCTCTCCTTAACGGAAGAGATCTCGGAAAATCCACCAGTAAGGACATCACCTCTGTGAACCAGATCGCTGCAGGCCAAAAGGGGGCGATTAACGTCAACCTGTCCCTCCGAAGCTGTGAACTTTCTCATCACTTCCCCCAGAATCTTGAAGGGGGGAAATGCGTAGAGGTCTAGGCCCATCCAATCCCATAACAGGGCGTCCACTGCTACTGCCCCAGATCGAGACTGGGGAGCAGTAAAGAGGAAGTCTCGTCGTCCTTGCGGTTGCAAAAACGTCCACCAAGGGGCGTCCCCAAAGACTCCACAGCTCCTGGCATACGTTCCTGATTTGAGGGTCCACTCTGTCGGCAGCAACTGACCTTGTCGACTGAGGAGATCCGCCCCGGACGTTCTCGACTTCCGGCAATGAACCTTGTCAAGATTGTGATCTCCTTGCCTTCGCCCAAATCAGAATTTCCTTCGCTAGAGCGAACAAGGGAGCGAGAGTGAGTTCCTCCTTGTTTCTTCAAGTATGCAGGGCTGTGGTATTGTCCGAGTTGACTTGAACTACTCGACGGGAGACTTTGTCCTGAAAGAACTGGAGCGCTAATTGAACCGCTGCCAGCTCCTTGAAGTTGATGTGCCAGGCTACCTGTTCCCCTCTCCAGGTGCCTGACACTTCCTCCCCCATCCCCCCTAGTGTTGCTCCCCACCCCGTGGATGGACGCGTCGGAGAACAACACCTAGGTCGGGGTTCCGAAGCTTGAGGGATATGCCCTCTGAGAGCTTTAACGGATCGAGCCACCATCTTAGATGGCTCTTCACCTCTTCTGAGATGGTTAGGATCATATCGAAGTTGTCCTTCTCTGTCAATTGTCCGACAGGAAGAACTGAAGAGGTCGGAGATGTAGCCTCCCCAGGGAAACAAACTTCTCCAGCGAGGAAATGGTCCCCAGCAGACTCATCCATTCCCTCATCGAGCATGAATCCTTCCCTAGAAAGGCTGACACTTCTCTATGCCTTGTTGCTGACGTTCCTGGACGGAAAAGCCGCAAAAGCCACTGAATCCATCTGAATCCCGCAGATACACGATGGACTGTGTTGGGGGTCAGAGTGACTTTTCGAAGTTCACCAGAAGTCCCAGGGACGCAGCTAAAGACAGAGTCATTTTCAGGTCCTTCAGGCACCGGGTCTGCGAAGAAGCTCGTATGAGCCCAGTCGTCCAGGTAGAGCGAGATCCTGATGTTGGAAAGATGGAGCCACCTCGCCACATTCTTCATTAAGATGGTGAACACAAATGGGCCGTACTCAGACCGAAAACAAAGAGCCCTGAACTGAAACACCTTTCCTTTCAGGACGAACCGAAGGTACTTCATAGACTGGGGGTGTATCGGGACGTGAAAGTATGCGTCCTGAAGATCGAGTGATACCATCCAATCCCCCGGTCTTAAGGCCCCCAGAACTGACTAAGGTGTCTCCATCTGGAACTTTTGCTTTTCTATATGAGGTTCAGACGACTTACGTCCATGACTGGCCGCCACCCACCCGAGTGTTTCGGAACAAGAAACAATCTGTTGTAAAATCCTGGCGTAGCCAGGTCTAAGACCTGTTCCACTGCTCGTTTCTCGAAGCATCTGCTCGTTTTCTTCGAAGCAATCTGTCGAAAGCACGGAATCCGAAAGAATTTCCTTTGCTTTCTTTCTTTGGAGGATACGACTGGGGACAAGTCCCTGGGAGTGGGAAGTCAGAGGGTGGGGGAGGCTTTACGAACGGAAAACTCTTGTACCCCTTCTCTATGATGTTGAGAGACCAGGTGTCTGCCTCTCTTTCTCTCCAGGCTCCTAAAAAACAACTTGAAGCCTGGCTCCTACCGGTGACTGAAGGCACGCATTCTCACTTCTTGCCCCTGGACTTAGCCGGGGCTCTACCTCTAGGAAGACCTCTTCCTCGGGTGCTACAGATCTAGCTGAAGATCCTCCACGAAAGGGCTTCTGCTTCTTAAAAGACTGAACTCCTGAAGACGTGGAAGGGACAGCAGGACGTCTCGACGACTGCGTCAAAAGGTCTTGAGTAGCTTTCTCCTGCAGACTTACTGCCAGATCCTTCACCAAAGCCTGGGGGAAGAGATGACTCGAGAACGGCGCATACAAAAGTTCTGTCTTCTGTGCGGGAGAGACAGACTTAGCCGCAAAATTACAATACAGCGATCTCTTCTTCAACACGCCTGCTGAAAAATGAGATGCTAATTCCTCTGAGCCATCCCTGACGGCCTTGTCCATGCATGACAAAACACTGGACAGCTCCCCCAAGCTGATCGAATCTGGCTTACGCGACTGGTTGTCTAGTACTCCGAGACCACCAGTCTAAGAAGTTAAATACTTCTAAGGATCTAAAACAGACCCTTCAACAGATGATCCATCTCTGACGTAGTCACGACACCTTCGCTGAGGCTAACAGAGCTCTTCTTGAAGCATCTACAACGCTGGCGAAATCTCCCTGTGCTGACGTCGGAACCTTCAAACCTAACTCCTCACCGGTTTCATACCACATCCCTGCTTACCGCTAAGCCTAGACGGAGGCAGGGCGAAAGTGGTGCTTCCTTTAGCTTTCCTAGTCTCCATTCAAGTGTTACAAAAAAATTTAAAAAAAAAAAAAAAAAAAAAAAAAAACCGGAAAAGCCCTCTTGGTAGACAAAGACGTTTTCATCTTAACAAACCCTGTGTCTTCTTAGCTTTCGACGACGTAAACTGCGATGGAGGAGAAGGAGGAGCAGCAGGAAGGAAGGCGGTATCTCCAAAAAGATCACGGAGCAGCCGAGCCAAAACTTGATAGTCTGAAGAAGACGACGTCGAGGGTTGTTCTTCATCAACCTCCTCCGAAGAACAGCTCAATTCCCCTTCTTCCTTACCCGAGTTAAACTCCGAAGAAAGAGGTAGAAGGACCTTTCACTCCAAGTCTCCTATCAGCACCGATGACGAGAAGAAGAGGGTAACGTATCCTTAACAGAATCGTTAGCCGATACAGGAACAGCAATCACAACTTGAGTAGAACGCGAAGTAGAAGGAAGACGTGTAGCGTCATCTAAAGACTCGGGAACAACGTCCGATCGAGAGCGAACTTCCGTACTCGCGTCCCAAGACGCTCTTACGACGATTGTCTATTAGCGTCCATCGGAGCGTCTAACCTAGCGTCCCTCCGAGCGTCCAACGAAGCGTCCAAATCAGCGTCCAACTGAGCGTCCAACGAAGCGATGAGCGGAGCGTCCCTCCTAGCGTCCCTCGAAGCGTCTCTACGATCGTCCCGCGAAGAGACAGGAATTGACACTTGATGAGCGTCCCGATGAACGTCAACACAAGCATGACGAAGCGGAGCGGTGCGTACCAAATTCCGTCCGTCAGAAACTAAAGCATCTTCATCAGAAACGTCGATGTCGGAACGCCGAGCGTCCTCACGTCGAGAAGAGAGGGCAGAATGAAGAAAAACTCTCTCTCTCCTGACGTTCATTTTTCACTTCCACCTCTAGACAAACGCTGGGGAGAACGAAGTCTAGACGACGAAATACCATAAACGGGAAACATGGGGACGAAAGAACGAGACGAGAGGCGGAGAAGACTGTCTTTGATCTCTTGATCGGAAGTCTATCGTCCTTCTTACGGCCAGAAACCGTTTCCTTCTGCTTAAGTAAAGCATCCAGTTGTCGCTGCATAGCAAGGATTATCTCCGTCTGCGAAGGATCTATACGAGGAGAAGAGCCATGACCTGCGAGGAAGGTGAGGGGCGAGGGGAACGCCTTCTTCCTTCTCCCCAGGAACAGCCTTTGCTCTAGAGCGACTGGGGCGCTCAAAGACGTCATCATCGGAAGACGACCTAGCCTTCTTCTGGGGCGGAAAGGACATGCTTTCCGGAGAAGAATGCCAATCCGACAAAGCATGACGTGAAGCGTCCTGATCTTGAAACGTCCTCTTCAAAGGTCGCGAATCCGAACGAGATTCCCACCCCTTGCGCGGGGAGGACGCGTCGGAAGACGAGAAACAATCCTTTAGGACACGTGCTCGAGCACGCTCCTTAGCAGCCTGGGAAGCGTCAACAGGTACTGCTGAAGGGACGTCAGATCGGTGGGGGATCCCCGTAACCCTCCTTCGGCCTTCGACATGCCTCTCTGAGTCCTGGGATCCGGCAGAGGTCCCAGCCTAGAGGCGCTATAGGGCCGATCTGACGCCCACTCCACTTCACTAGGGGCACTATCACTACACTTAGCACTTTCCCTGTTTTCAAGGGCTAGAACCTTAGATTCCAGAGTTTTCAAAGATCTAAAATAAGCGAAAGGGCATTACCCTCCGCAGACACCACTTGAGGGCCCGAAGGCAACACTACGGGGTTAGGAGTCACAAAATCTAAAGAAGGGTTAGAAGGGGTTACATTATTACCCTGTCTACTACCCGATTTACTCCTGGAGGAAGACTCCTGATCCTATCACGCTCTAATTTATTTACATAGGATTCATAAGTCCTTCCATTGAGCATCATTCAAACTTTCACACTCCGTGCAGCGAAAATCATACTACACACTTGCCCCCTACAAACCTTTACACACTGTGTGAGGATCAACCAAAGCTTTTGGTAACCTCACCTTGCATTCGTCTTTCATACACACTCTGGCACTAGCCGAACTAGAACCTGACATATTTAAGGAAAAACAAGCCAAAATCAAAAAACAATCCAAAGTCACGTATGCCAAGCTATCGATCCAATAACAATAACCAAAAAGTCAAGAGGATACTCAAGCCAAAGAAAAGTTTTCCAAATCCTGAGGCGGAGGGTGCTGTAAACAGATGTTTACAACACCGGCGACAGAGAAATCTATAGAAAATGGAATGGTTCCTGATACCCGCCTCCCAGCGGCGGGAATGGGTACTAACCACCCTACTCCCACTACGTGTGTCGTAAGTTTTTAGAAATTCTGTCGGACTTCAGAGAATACAGCTATATATATATCTGACAGGTAAGTTTCATGAACAAAAGAACATTTATAACAAATGATATGTGGCCAACAAATGCTATCAGCAGACCTAATTTGACAGCAATGTTTCTCTTGACAGCTAATCTATATTTAAAGCTGTGTTAGAACGGCTAAAGACTGCTTTAGATTAAAAAGTTGACTTGGTAAGGTTAATTCCCCAACATAAAATGTTAGTACAGTGCTAAATCACATTTTTTTTTTATCCGAGCACCACTTTTCTACTTAATAGATAATGCAAATACAGTACTAGTTTAGGTTCCATTATTCCCAAACTAACACCATAAAAAAATCACCATATATCAGAGAAGGTAACAAAAGTAATGTCTGGAGAGAATACATTTTCTGAATCTTGACTGTACCAAGGTACAGGACCAGTAAGATTTGAACCTCAATGATTACAGAAATTAGGAGACAGTGATTGGCCACACATGCAAAAGAAGTACCTCAATTTAAAAGTACAAGATCACACTAAGTCCCCTTTTACATTTTATATATCAGAGAAGGATTCTAGTTGAACCATTTTTCAGAAGGATAATAATTAAGAAAGCGTATTGAGCATAATAATTCTAAAATTATTTGAAAACCACAAATAGTGTCAAGAGCTTCATGGAGCTATACAGTTCATGTTTATAACTAAAAAATATCACACGAAAAACATCAGGATTTGAAGTGACATCTAAAAGCTCCTGTTTATTTAGCTCCTGCTCACCAGCTTAGATTCTAATGGGTACCAACCTAATTTGCAACTGGCAGCATTTTCAGCTTTTGTAACACAGTTGTCTGTGTCACCTTAATAAGGTAGTTGATTATCCCTGGCTTACACACATTTGTCTGTTAATACTGCCATGCAATAAAAATTATTGCTGGCATTTCTTTCTTATTCACAATATTTAATTGCCTGACAGGACTCTTTAATTAGTAACTGATTAAAATATTTAAAGCAAATTATAAAAAAATTTAAATACTCAATACCACATATATAACACACCTTATGATAAAACTGTTACTCATTGTTAGAATATAAGCTGAAATATATACTACAGTACTAGTATTAAAATAATACAATACTCTATTACCAGTGCAGTATTGCAGTGCAAATTTTTACAAAAGCTGTGGTAGTTATAATACATTCACACAGGAGCTACAGATCCCTCCATTTGAATATCTCTCCAATATAATGTTTACCAATTAAATGATTGTCAGTACGTAAACATCAGCATTAAAGGGATACGTCCTACCCTAACCTAATCTCAAACAGCAGTGGTAACAGTTTTTTTTTTTTTCCCTGGGCTGTTATATGAAATCTCTTGACAAATTATCTCACTGTTGCTTTTAGACTATCTTGTGTGTGTCCTACCTATCAAGGCGCTTAACATGGCACAAAGGCTTTCAAGCAAATATAGGCCTAGCCTAAGGCACTTCCTCATACCTGGCTGGTGGGTTTGTCTTGAGGAATAAAAAAAAAAAAAATACTTTTTTAATCATATTCCCAGAAAAATGGCCTTTTTAACGTAGTCATTCTTATAAAGTGGCTCATAGCATGTACCTATAACATTATTATCAGAGGAAACGGTTGTTAGGCTACACTATGTAGGACTACTATTAAGTAATAAGGCTATGGCCACATAGTCTAGCCTAGGCCTATGATGTGAGGAAAACTTTTTATAATATTCCCAAAGACGAACAGGACGTTTTGATTCAACCCACCAAAGAAAATGTTATTGTTATTATACAATTAAGTTTGTTCATACTTACCTGGCAGATATATATATAGCTGTATTTTCTGAAGTCCGACAGAATTTCAAAACTCGCGGCACACGCAGTGGGCGGCCAGGTGGTAGTACCCATTCCCGCCGCTGGGAGGCGGATATCAGGAACCATTCCCATTTTCTATTCATATTTTATTAATGCCTCTGTCTCCTGAGGGGAGGAGGGCGGGCACTTTAATTATATATATCTGCCAGGTAAGTATGAACAAACTTAATTGTATAATAACAATAACATTTTGTTCATGCCACTTACCTGACAGATATATATATAGCTGAATCCCACCTTCGGATGGTGGGAAGAGACAGAATAGGATTTTTTAGGAAACTTAAATTAAGTAGATGATATACATCTTGGTTCCTCACCTGTTTGCAAAGTAGACTATGTGATTACTGTCACGTAAGGCTGCTTTTGCTTAAATCAGAGTTGCCAGCCAGGTGGAGACCTGTAGTGCTGGTGCGCTCTGGATGATCTGTCAAGGGTACGAGACCTCAACATGACAAGACCATCGAGGCCATACAAATGAGGGCAACGAAGCAACTGACCACCACCTGACCAACTATTCACAAAAAAACCCTTAAAACTAACTAAAGGATGGGAGATCTTCATATAAGACTCACCACAACCTAAAACACAACAACAAACTAACTTAATCCTAACTAAGGGATAGGGAAAGAGCTACTTCCGGACCCCAAGACTGTGTCCGCAGAAACGTATGGCCCCAGTGCATTACAATCGTCATAAATCGTTTCTCACATCCCTAGGTAATGTGAGGCGAAGACGGAGTTACTCCTCCAAAAGGTGCAATCAAGGATGTCCTTGATTGGCTGTTCTTTTGGAAGGCAAGAGAGTAGCGACAGCACGAACTTCGTGCGCTTTCACTCGTAAGAGGCTCAAATCAGTCTTCTGGAAAGATGAATGAGCCTCCTTAATGACGTCCCTTAGAAAGAAAGCAACAGCATTCTTCGATAAAGGTAACTCTGGTCTCTTCACAGAGCACCAGAGATTACCTGAGGGACCTCTTACCTCTTTCGTTCGCACTTGAGAGCCCTGACCGGGCACAGGACTCTCTCTGGTTCTTGTCCCACTAGACTTGGACATACCCTTGATCTCGAAAGTCTTCGGCCAAGGGTTCGAAGGATTTTCATTCTTCGCCAAGAAAGTTGGGTTCAACGAGCAGACAGCATTGTCTCCTTTGAATCCCATTAACTTGCTAAACACGCTTGAATTTCACTAACTCTCTTAGCCGTCGCAAGAGAAGTTAGGAAAGAGCCTTCCTTGTCAAGTTTCGAAGAGACGCTGCCTGAAGCGGTTCGAAAGGGCTTGACATAAGGAATTTAAGACCACGTCAAGGTTCCATGACGGAGGTCTCATTTGAGGAACCTTCGAAGTCTCGAAAGACTTTAAAGGTCATGAATGTCCTTGTGTCAGACAGGTCAAGGACTCTGTGCCTAAAAACCGCTGACAACATGCTTTATATCCCTTGATGGTAGGGCCCCACCGCTAATTTCTGCACATTCCTAAGGAAAGAGCAGAAAATCAGCTATCTGGTTCACAGAGGTCGAGGAAGAGGAAACTCCCTCCTTTTACACCATGCCCTGAAGGAAGCCCACTTCGATTGGTTAAACAGCTCTTGTGGAAGCACGTCTTGCATGTGAGATTGCTCTGCAGCTGCTTTCGAAAAAACCTCTCGCTCTGGCCAACTTTTCGATAGTCTAACGCAGTCAGACCCAGAGCGGAGAGGTTTTGTGAAACCTTTCCGTTTCGAGTGGGGCTGTTTGAGTAGATCTTTCCTCCAGGGCAATGTCCTTGGAAAGTCTACAAGGAAAGACATGACCTCTGTGAACCATTCTCTCGCTGGCCACATCGGAGCGATCAGGGTCAACCTCGTCCCTTCTGAGGCCGCAAACTTCCTCATGACTTCCCCAAAAATCTTGAATGGTGGGAAGGCGTACAAGTCTAGACCCGTCCAATTCAAAGCAACGCGTCTACCGCGATTGCTTCTGGATCCAGGACCGGGGAGCAATAGAGAGGAAGTCTCTTGGTCCTTGACGTTGCGAATAAGTCGACCAGTGGACGTCCCCACAACGTCCAAAGGTCTCGACAAACGTCTTCGTTCAAGGTCCATTCCGTCGGTAGGACTTGTTCCCGATGACTGAGAAGATCTGCCCTGACTTTTTGCACTCCTGCAATGAATCTCGTCAGGATAGTCACATTTCTTATCTTTGCCCACAGCGAATCTCTCTCGCTAGGGAAAACAACGTTCTGGAGTGTGTTCCCTCCCCTGATTTTTTAAATAAGCGAGTGCTGTGGTATTGTCCGAGTTTATCTGAACAATCTTGTTCTCCAAACTCCTTTCGAAGAACTGCAGGGACAGAAATACTGCTGCCAGTTCTTTGACATTTATATGCCAGGCTACCTGTTCCCCTCTCCAGGAGCCTGACACTTCCTTCCCTCCTAGTGTTGCTCCCCAGCCCGTGATGGAAGCGTCGGAGAACAACACTAGGTTGGGGCTCAGAAGACTTAGGGACACGCCCTCCTGAAGCTTCTGAGGGTCCAACCACCATCTTAGATGGTTCTTGATCGGAAGCGATATTCTCAATATGGCATTGAGATCGTACCTTGGCCTTCCACTCGTCCGCAAGGAAAAATTGGAGAGGCCTGAGGTGCAGTCTTCCCAATAAGGAAACAAAACCTTTCTAGCGAGGAAATGGTCCCCAGCAGACTCATCCATTCCCTCGCCGAGCAAGTCTCTTTCCTTAGAAAGGCTGGAGATCTTTTCTAAGCCTAGCCGCTGACGTTTCCTGGGACGGAAACGCTCGAAAAGCCACTGAATCCATCTGAATCCCCAGATACACGATGGACTGTGTTGGGGTCAGATGCGACTTTTCGAGGTTGACCAGAAGACACAGGGCCTTCGCTAGGGCTAAAGTGAACTGCAAGTCCTTCAGACTTCTCTCTCGACGACGCTCTGATCAGCCAGTCGTCGAGGTACAGGGAAACTCTTATTCCCGAGGAGTGTAGCCACCTCGCTACGTTCTTCATTACTACAGTGAACACCATTGGAGCCGTGGTCAGGCCGAAACACATAGCTCTGAACTGCCACACTTTTTTGTCTAAGACAAAACCTTAGATACTTTCTTGAAAGAGGGTGGATCAGGATGTGAAGTACGCGTCCTGCAAGTCTAAGGACACCATCCCAGTCGCCCACGGTCTCAAGGCTCCCAGACAGAATGAGGCGTCTCCATCGTGAATTTGGTCTTTTCCACGAAAAGATTGAGCCTGCTTACATCTAGAACTGGACGCCAACCTGACGACTGCTTCGGTACTAGGAAGATCCTGTTGTAAAAACCTGGGGACCCCAGGTCCGCGACTTGTTCCACCGCTCTTTTGTCGATCATTTGTTGAAGGAGATCGAATAATACTTTCTTCTTCCCCCTGATAGGATGGAGAAAGGTCTCTGGGAGTCGTAGAAAGAGGAGGAAGATCTAAAAAGGGGATCTTGTACCCCTGCTCCACGATCTTGAGGGACCAAGAGTCCGTGTCCCTCTCTCTCCACGCTCCCGCAAAAAACTTCAGTCTGGCTCCGACTGGTGTCTGAAGGACATGCTTCTCACTTGGAAGGCTTGGTTTAAAGGAAGCTCTTCCTCGTGAAAACCCTCTCCCTCGAGGAGCTGCTCTCGAGGGGTGGGGAGCCCCACGAAAGGGCTTAACTTTCTTCGGCGGTCGAAACCGCAGCTGAAGAGGTTGAAGGTATGGCCGACCGTCTTGTAGACTGGGCCAAAAGGTCCTGAGTTGCCTTCTCTTGCAAAACTGTTCGTCAGGTCCTTCCTACTAAAGTCTGGGGGAAGAGATGGTTCGAAAGAGGCGAAAACAGCAAATCCGCTTTCTGAGCTGGAGTTACCGAACGAGCTGTGAAGTTACACAGCAAAGCTCTCTTTTTCAATAAAGCCGTTCCAAAATGAGAGACGATCTCCTCCGAACCATCCCTGACGGCTTTTGTCCATACATGCTAACACGCTGGACAGCTCCCCCAGACTGAGAGATTCTGGGTCTTTCTTTTTTTTTTTTTTTTTTTTTTTTTTTTTTTTTTTTTTTTTTTTGCTTGCAGATCCAGAACTCCCAAACACCAGTCAGGAAGTTGAACACTTCCAGCGTCCTGAGCAGACCCTTCAAATGATGGTCAGTCTCCGTAGAGGTCCAGGTTACTTTAGCAGAGGTAAAAGAGACCTCCTCTGCGAATCCACTAGGCTGGAGAAATCTCCTTGAGCCGAAGAAGGGATACGAACTCCTACTTCATCTTTGGTTCTATACCAAATGCCCCCCCCTTTTCCGTTAAGTCTAGCTGGCGCAAGGCGCAAGGGTCGTCTTGCCTTGATCTCTCCTTCGAACCATCCAATCTTGGAGTTTCTTAAAAGCACGTTTCGTGGAGAGAGAAGTTTTCATCTCCACAAACTCCGGGGTTTTTCCAGTTTTAGATGACGAAAACTGCGAAGGAAGAGACTTGGGAGCTGCGGGCTGAAACTTGTCTTCGAAAGAAGAACGCAAGAGCCGCACGAGGGACTTTATAGTCCGAGATTGAAGGGGCCGCAGAAGGTTCCTCTTCAACGAGTCAGCGAACTACTCAGCTCTTCTTCTCCTAAACGGAAGAGGAGACCGTCTGTCCGGAGAGGGCGTCCTAATGTCGGGTCTTGGCTTAATCAAAGGACCCTATCCTTGCTAGAGGAAGCCTTATTTCGGCTGTCTTCTCTATGACGCGTTACTACTTGATGAAGGTAGAGCGTCCCTGACGAGGACGAGCGTCCTTAGCGCCATCGCGCGGCAGTCTCACTTGCCAGAGAAGGTCCTTACGTTTTCTCAGACGAAAGGGAAGACCTTTTCGCTGGAATACGTGCCTGTGCGCGTAAACTAGCGTCTTGGGGTACGACTTCTTGGTCGGAATCCCAAAAGCGTCTTGAAAAGAGCCCTGAACGTCCTGGCGAGTTTCCTGCCAAGCGTCCTGCGAGCGTCCTGCCGAGCGTCCTGTCTAGCGTCCTCTGGCGATCCGTCGTCCTGACACGAACGTCCTGCCTAGCGTCCTGCCAACGCGTCCTGACGAGCGTCCTGACAAGCGTCCTGACGAGCGTCCTGCCGAACGTCCCTGCCAAGCGTCCTGCCAAGCTCCCGCCTAGCGGCCTGCCTAGCGTCCTGACGAGCTCCTGTCGAACGCGTGCTGAGCGTCCTCCTCAAAAGCGTCCTGACGTAACGTCCGTTCCTAGAGGACGAACGAGATCGGCGAATCGCCAAAAGGAGAGCGATCGGCGAACGAGAAGAAGTAGGTGGGAGGGAGAAGGAGACTGCTTCGTCCTCTTGACGGGCAGTCTAAGGTCCTTCCTCCGCTTAGGCTCGACTGCTGCTGGGCGAGTCCTCTGAGCCATAAGCGTGGATAGCTGGTCCTGAAGGGACAAAACAAAAGAATGTTCTCGTCGGGGAAGAACGAACAGAGGAAGCAGGACTGATCCGCGAGAAGACGAGGGGCGAGGGGAACGCCTCCTTTCCTTCTCACAGGTACAGCTACCTTGCTTCTCAGTATACGCTCCTGTGCACGCAACCCAGCGTCCTCATCGGAGGAGATCTACCCCTTTTCTTTTCTGAGGTGGAAAAGCGTCATACGCATCCTCCGACGAAGTGGCGAAAGAGGACATGAAGCGTCCTCCGCACGAAACGAACCCTCCTTTTCAGAGGACGAGAGTCTCTCCGAGCGCTCCACCCCTTGCGCGGGGAGGACGCTTCGTGAGGACGAAAAGCACTCTTTCAGGACGCGCGCTCGTGCGCGCTCCTTGGTGGCAGCCTGGGACTTTGCCTACAAGCCCTGCCGAAGGGGACGCCAGATCGGTGGGAAGCCCCCGTTAACCCTCTTGCGGCTTTCGACATACCTACTCCTGAGTCTTGGGAGTCTGATAGAAGGTCTAGGCCTAGAGGCATTATGGGGCCGATCTGACGCCCCCCTCCACAACACTAGGGGCACGATCACACACTTGCACCGAGCCAGTTTCTAAGGCTTTCACTTTGTCTCAAGAGTGCGAAGAGACTCCAAAAATCAGAGAGAGAGCATTCGCTTCTCCCGACACAGAATCAGAGCCCGAAGGCAACACAGGTTTAGGGGTAGCAAACTCTAAACAGGTGTTAATGCAGGAGAGAATGTTAGCCTTACCTTTGGTAGAACCACTCTGGAGGAAGACCTCCTGATCCTATCGCGCTCCAATTTAAGGCGATAGGACTCATATACTCTCCAATCATCATCGGTCATCTCTCACATTCATTGCACCGATTATCAATCACACAATTATGCCCCCATACAATTCATACATACTGTGTGGGTGGGGTCTACCGATGCTTTCGGTAGCCTCACCCTTAACAATCAGTCCCTTACACACACTCTGAAACTCACAGCACTTGATCCAGACATATCTTATATAGAAAAGTCAATCCAAAATCAAAAAACGGTCCACTATCGCGCATGCCAATTCAACAATCCAATTCAATACCAAAAAACCAATCAGATACTTAAAAGCGAGTCAAATTCCAAAAAATCCTGAGCAGAGGTCTGTAAACAGTTGTTTACCGACCGGCGACAGAAAAAATATGAATAGAAAATGGGAATGGTTCCTGATATCCGCCTCCCAGCGGCGGGAATGGGTACTACCACCTGGCCGCCCACTGCGTGTGCCGCGAGTTTTGAAATTCTGTCGGACTTCAGAAAATACAGCTATATATATATCTGTCAGGTAAGTGGCATGAACAAACAATATTTTATAAGTTTAAATGAATACCAGACTAGGCCTACTTAGTCACTCCTCAACATAGCTAGTAGGTAGGATATCTCAAGAGTTAAAAACGTATGTGAATAGAGGTATAGGTTATAGACTTGCCACTACATAAGTAGCCCGACAATAACGTGATTTGGGCCTATGCCTCTAATTAGGCTACCATTCGGCAGGCCTAATATTATTGGCTTGTGCAATTCTAGCCTAAGACTTGGGAGAATGATTGCCTTTAACTCATCTTACCAATTTATCTCAAATATAGCAGCGTTTAGTGAGCATTATAATGCCATCAAGGAAATCCAAACATGACGTATACAAGGCCTAAATACCGATCACACGACTCGGTTCGGTGCCGCCATAGGCCTAGGAAATGCCCACACGTTCAATTTTTATGAAACCTGGGCCGTGGCATTGCTTTGTACATATAAAATTCACAAAATTCATTTTCAACATGCCTAGAATGGCATTAGGTAATTATGGATGATTTATGGATTACTATATGGAAGAACAACCTAAAAGACGGCAGGTGTTACCGTAGGCCTAACCGATGCCCACACTTGTAATTTAAACGAGACCTGGGCATTGGCATTGCTTTGTAAACTTAAAATTCATTCTAGAATGACAGGAAATGCCTTTAATTGTGGATTACTCATGGATTATATGGAAGAACAGCCTAAACGACGGCAGATGTTACCGTAGGCCTAATCAACGCCCAACAATATCATTTTTACGAAACCTGGGCGTTGGCATTATTAAATCCACGTAAAAATCATCGTAAATATATAGTAAATGTTTTAATTTATGAAATATAACTTCAATTACCTCCATTCCTGTTAACATTCCCCGTCCAAGGAGTTCCGGTTCAGTGGTGTTTTGGACTTCTTGGTTGGCGGTTCGCCTTCGTTAATCCTCCCGCCTAATTTCAATCTTAAATCCATTTAATCGGTTTTAACTGATTTAAATCCATTTACAATACTTATTTGCGTTAAGATTAACAACTAAAATTGTGAATATAAATGTTATTTTTTATTTTTATATAAGTTTTTGCATCGACTTTGTCACCAGAACTGTTTAGGTGAGTATGACCTCGTGACGTAATATATAAACCTATTTGATTAACATTTTTATCGTATTTTAAGTGATTTATGACGATTATTATATAATTTCGCGAATTAAAATATTGTATTATAGCGTCTCCATAGTATATTTTAGGGTAAGGGAGCCTATATAAACTTTGAGGATTTACCTTGGGTATACTAGTATACGATCGTATGAGCCATAAAGCTATATTTTATAATAAAACCGTATTTTAATATAATAATGGGTAATGATGATGTCACGAAGCATAAAAACTACATATTGTATATATTTTATGCATTTTTTCGACTTTTTGTGTTTTAGTTGTGTTTTGTTTCCGTGCGTCTAATATAGGCTTAGTGTTGGGATACCGTAATTATTATTAATAATAATTTGAGGACTTTGGGTGGGCCAAAGCCAATAGGAACCGTGAAATTTGTTTGAATAACGGCGGGAAATCCGAAATAAACCATTGGTTCCAGAGTTTATCGGTAACAGTCACATTAGGGGGGGTTGGGGAATAGATGCCCCAAAACGTGGGTATGAAACTTGGTATAGCCTACCCTTAGGATGCCTTTGGCAGCGGCGTTCACAGGATTTCATCCTAAAATATGCAATCCTGAGGTAGCCTAAATGAGGAAGATGGATCTTGTGGGACTTTTTGGGGAGGGGCTTCCCCCCCCCCCCGCCCCATATACCCTCATTTACTGGCACATTGCATACGTTCAGTTTGTAAGCCTAAGGTCGTTGTTCTTTGTAAAGCGAGTCTACACTACTATAATATTTTATTTTATAATTGGCTATTTCTGTGTGAATTTCATAAAACTGTCTTTTAAAATAGGCTATTCCTGTGTGAATATAACCTAGTTTTGTGACTTCCTGGGAATATAGCCTCACCTTATCTTCATGGAATTACTGTACTGATAATCCAGCAGTCTTCAATTGCATTTTTATTTTTTTTATCCATTAGTGGACAAAATTTTTGGTTAATATAAGTAATAGGTACTTGGCGGATATTTCTTTGGAAATAGCAGTTTCCGATAGAGTTTTGGTCGCTTATTAACATTTTTATGTTAGTTTTAGGCGGCCAACTGTAATTAACTTGTAATTTACCTTTGAACTCTATACTGTGGTAAGGGGGACCCATTGGGACTGTGGGGACTTATAGCCCATGGTTAGCGTAACATGGATTTTAGTGTTCCCAATTGCCAATTAAGTGAAATCCTTAAAACAAATGAAAATGGGTTAGATTTTATAATAATTTGTCCATATGTACAGGACAACTTTGCTGTTATTTGAGTAATACACACACACACACACACACACACACACATATATATGTA